>NC_134357.1:287996376-288337443 GCF_048569485.1 Anomaloglossus baeobatrachus | reverse complement strand
TGTCGTCTTATTCCTGGCCCTTGGCCCCAGGGATTGCTGGTTTAACACTAGAAGTCCCAGAGAGGTGTCATTTAACATTTCTACTTTTGGAACCCAGAAACAGGTCAAATGACCTGAAGGATTTTAGCTAAATCCTATAATCACCGTCTTTTGTTCTGTAATTAAGGCCATTACTGTCGCACCACTGGAGGTTGTTGTTTCCCATTGAGTTTAGCCATTTAGTTTCTAGTTAGTTCTATTCAGTTTATTGTATAGTGTCATTTGAACCTCTTTCGGGATTTCAGGGTGGAGCTCGAAATTAACTTGATTAGTTTAATAAATAAATAATAATAATAATTAATAATAAAAAAATCAATGAGCCTTTCTATTTTGTTGTCCCTTGATGCAGAAAAAGCTTTTGATCGCGTGAATTGGAAATTCCTTAAGACCACACTACTTAAATTCGGATTTAATAACCAATTTATCCATACCGTTATGTCCCTTTATTCCTCCCCGTCTGCAAGAGTCTGCGCTAATAATCATCTGTCAAAGCCCATTGTTATTACTAATGGCACTCGTCAAGGGTGCCCTTTATCACCTTTTACTTTTTGCAATTAGTATGGAACCCTTGGCAGAACGTCTACGAAGTAATGTCAAAATAAGGGGAATTTGTACTAGGAAAAGAAGTTATAAAATTGGACTTCTTGCCGATGACTAGAGTTGAGCGCGGTTCGCGGTTCGAGGTTCTCCAGTTCTAGGCTCGAGTGATTTTGGGGCCTGTTCTAGATCGAACTAGAACTCGAGCTTTTTGCAAAAGCTCGATAGTTCTAGAAACGTTCGAGAACGGTTCTAGCAGCAAAAAAACAGCTAATTCCTAGCTGGCTTTCCGCTGTAATAGTGTAAGTCACTCTGTGACTCACACTATTATGACATTTCAGTGTATAGTGTGCGGGAACAGCGCCTTCAGATCACTGCTGTTTGTACTGTTTTTTTTTCCTTGTCTTCCTTCCCTAAGCGCGCGCGTCTTGTGGGGCGGGCCAGCATGTCAGCCAATCCCAGACACACACACAGCTAAGTGGACTTTTAGCCAGAGAAGCAACGGCATGTGTGATAGGATGTCCATGTCACATGTCCCTGCATTATAAAAACGAGTATCTGCCCGTCCGGACGCCATTATCTCTTCTGCGTCCTTGGTGTCAGACATCACTGGCGCAGCTCCGTCCTTTGTCCTATCGCCGATACTGCTGTATGCGCTCCATACACAGCGCTGGACAGCTTACGGAGAGCACTTTCTATCAGTCCTTTTAAGGGCTCGTACAGGCAGGGTCAGAGCCATAGGTGACAGGTCCTGAAAACAGAGACAGCGTCTGTGTAGCCAAGGTCAGGGATTTCCTCGCTGCATTTCCCCATTAGGAGGGAATAGAAAGGCAGGCTTCCATTCCTCTACCCAGAGCCCCACAATCCTGGCACTGTACCCTCCTGTCCTCTGCACACTCCACCTCATTAAAACTAAGCCATTATACTAGCAAACAGTCAGTGTACCTAGTGGCATCCTAAACGTGGCTATTGGACTTTTGTGTAGTCACACTAGTGGAAAGATATTTGCAGCACGTCTGCCTGCATTGCACACTCAAACTCTTTTTAACTAAGCCATTATACTAGCAAACAGTCAGTGTACCTAGTGGCATCCTAAACGTGGCTATTGGACTTTTGTGTAGTCACACTAGTGCAAAGATATTTGCAGCACGTCTGCCTGCATTGCACACTCAAACTCTTTTTAACTAAGCCATTATACTAGCAAACAGTCAGTGTACCTAGTGGCATCCTAAACGTGGCTATTGGACTTTTGTCTAGTCACACTAGTGCAAAGATATTTGCAGCACGTCTGCCTGCATTGCACACTCAAACTCTTTTTAACTAAGCCATTATACTAGCAGTCAGTGTACCTAGTGGCATCCTAAACGTAGCTATTGGACTTTTGTGTAGTCACACTAGTGGAAAGATATTTGCAGCACGTCTGCCTGCATTGCACACTCAAACTCTTTTTAACTATGCCATTATACTAGCAAACAGTCAGTGTACCTAGTGGCATCCTAAACGTGGCTATTGTACTTTTGTCTAGTCACACTAGTGGAAAGATATTTGCAGCACGTCTGACTGCATTGCACACTCAAACTCTTTTTAACTAAGCCATTATACTAGCAAACAGTCAGTGTACCTAGTGGCATCCTAAACGTGGCTATTGTACTTTTGTGTAGTCACACTAGTGGAAAGATATTTGCAGCACGTCTGCCTGCATTGCACACTCAAACTCTTTTTAACTAAGCCATTATACTAGCAAACAGTCAGTGTACCTAGTGGCATCCTAAACGTGGCTATTGGACGTTTGTCTAGTCACACTAGTGCAAAGATATTTGCAGCACGTCTGGCTGCATTGCACACTCAAACTCTTTTTAACTAAGCCATTATACTAGCAAACAGTCAGTGTACCTAGTGGCATCCTAAACGTGGCTATTGTACTTTTGTGTAGTCACACTAGTGGAAAGATATTTGCAGCACGTCTGCCTGCATTGCACACTCAAACTCTTTTTAACTAAGCCATTATACTAGCAAACAGTCAGTGTACCTAGTGGCATCCTAAACGTGGCTATTGGACTTTTGTCTAGTCACACTAGTGCAAAGATATTTGCAGCACGTCTGGCTGCATTGCACACTCAAACTCTTTTTAACTAAGCCATTATACTAGCAAACAGTCAGTGTACCTAGTGGCATCCTAAACGTGGCTATTGTACTTTTGTGTAGTCACACTAGTGGAAAGATATTTGCAGCACATCTGACTGCATTGCACACTCAAACTCTTTTTAACTAAGCCATTATACTAGCAAACAGTCAGTGTACCTAGTGGCATCCTAAACGTGGCTATTGTACTTTTGTGTAGTCACACTAGTGGAAAGATATTTGCAGCACGTCTGCCTGCATTGCACACTCAAACTTTTTTTAACTAAGCCATTATACTAGCAAACAGTCAGTGTACCTAGTGGCATCCTAAACGTGGCTATTGTACTTTTGTGTAGTCACACTAGTGGAAAGATATTTGCAGCACGTCTGCCTGCATTGCACACTCAAACTCTTTTTAACTAAGCCATTATACTAGCAAACAGTCAGTGTACCTAGTGGCATCCTAAACGTGGCTATTGTTCTTTTGTGTAGTCACACTAGTGGAAAGATATTTGCAGCACGTCTGTCTGCATTGCACACTCAAACTCTTTTTAACTAAGCCATTATACTAGCAAACAGTCAGTGTACCTAGTGGCATCCTAAACGTGGCTATTGGACTTTTGTCTAGTCACACTAGTGCAAAGATATTTGCAGCACGTCTGCCTGCATTGCACACTCAAACTCTTTTTAACTAAGCCATTATACTAGCAAACAGTCAGTGTACCTAGTGGCATCCTAAATGTGGCTATTGGACTTTTGTGTAGTCACACTAGTGGAAAGATATTTGCAGCACGTCTGCCTGCATTGCACACTCAAACTCTTTTTAACTAAGCCATTATACTAGCAAACAGTCAGTGTACCTAGTGGCATCCTAAACGTGGCTATTGTACTTTTGTGTAGTCACACTAGTGGAAAGATATTTGCAGCACGTCTGCCTGCATTGCACACTCAAACTCTTTTTAACTAAGCCATTATACTAGCAAACAGTCAGTGTACCTAGTGGCATCCTAAACGTGGCTATTGGACTTTTGTGTAGTCACACTAGTGGAAAGATATTTGCAGCACGTCTGCCTGCATTGCACACTCAAACTCTTTTTAACTAAGCCATTATACTAGCAAACAGTCAGTGTACCTAGTGGCATCCTAAACGTGGCTATTGGACTTTTGTCTAGTCACACTAGTGCAAAGATATTTGCAGCACGTCTGCCTGCACTGCACACTCAAACTCTTTTTAACTAAGCCATTATACTAGCAAACAGTCAGTGTACCAAGTGGCATCCTAAACGTGGCTATTGTACTTTTGTCTAGTCACACTAGTGGAAAGATATTTGCAGCACGTCTGCCTGCATTGCACACTCAAACTCTTTTTAAATAAGCCATTATACTAGCAAACAGTCAGTGTACCTAGTGGCATCCTAAACGTGGCTATTGTACTTTTGTCTAGTCACACTAGTGGAAAGATATTTGCAGCACGTCTGCCTGCATTGCACACTCAAACTCTTTTTAACTAAGCCATTATACTAGCAAACAGTCAGTGTACCTAGTGGCATCCTAAACGTGGCTATTGGACTTTTGTGTAGTCACACTAGTGGAAAGATATTTGCAGCACGTCTGCCTGCATTGCACACTCAAACTCTTTTTAACTAAGCCATTATACTAGCAAACAGTCAGTGTACTTAGTGGCATCCTAAACGTGGCTATTGTACTTTTGTCTAGTCACACTAGTGGAAAGATATTTGCAGCACGTCTGCCTGCATTGCACACTCAAACTCTTTTTAACTAAGCCATTATACTAGCAAACAGTCAGTGTACCTAGTGGCATCCTAAACGCGGCTATTGTACTTTTGTGTAGTCACACTAGTGGAAAGATATTTGCAGCACGTCTGCCTGCATTGCACACTCAAACTCTTTTTAACTAAGCCATTATACTAGCAAACAGTCAGTGTACCTAGTGGCATCCTAAACGTGGCTATTGTACTGTTGACTAGTCACACTAGTGGAAAGATATTTGCAGCACGTCTGCCTGCATTGCACACTCAAACTCTTTTTAACTAAGCCATTATACTATCAAACAGTCAGTGTACCTAGTGGCATCCTAAACGTGGCTATTGTACTTTTGTGTAGTCACACTAGTGGAAAGATATTTGCAGCACGTCTGCCTGCATTGCACACTCAAACTCTTTTTAACTAAGCCATTATACTAGCAAACAGTCAGTGTACCTAGTGGCATGCTAAACGTGGCTATTGTACTTTTGTGTAGTCACACTAGTGGAAAGATATTTGCAGCACGTCTGCCTGCATTGCACACTCAAACTCTTTTTAACTAAGCCATTATACTAGCAAACAGTCAGAGTACCTAGTGGCATCCTAAACAAGGCTATTGGACTTTTGTGTAGTCACACTAGTGGAAAGATATTTGCAGCACATCTGCCTGCTTTGCACACTCAAACTCTTTTTAACTAAGCCATTATACTAGCAAACAGTCAGTGTACCTAGTGGCATCCTAAACGTGGCTATTGTACTTTTGTGTAGTCACACTAGTGGAAAGATATTTGCAGCACGTCTGCCTGCATTGCACACTCAAACTCTTTTTAACTAAGCCATTATACTAGCAAACAGTCAGTGTACCTAGTGGCATCCTAAACGTGGCTATTGGACTTTTGTCTAGTCACACTAGTGCAAAGATATTTGCAGCACGTCTGGCTGCATTGCACACTCAAACTCTTTTTAACTAAGCCATTATACTAGCAAACAGTCAGTGTACCTAGTGGCATCCTAAACGTGGCTATTGGACTTTTGTCTAGTCACACTAGTGGAAAGATATTTGCAGCACGTCTGCCTGCATTGCACACTCAAACTCTTTTTAACTAAGCCATTATACTAGCAAACAGTCAGTGTACCTAGTGGCATCCTAAACGTGGCTATTGTACTTTTGTGTAGTCACACTAGTGGAAAGATATTTGCAGCACGTCTGCCTGCATTGCACACTCAAACTTTTTTTAACTAAGCCATTATACTAGCAAACAGTCAGTGTACCTAGTGGCATCCTAAACGTGGCTATTGTACTTTTGTGGAGTCACACTAGTGGAAAGATATTTGCAGCACGTCTGCCTGCATTGCACACTCAAACTCTTTTTAACTAAGCCATTATACTAGCAAACAGTCAGTGTACCTAGTGGCATCCTAAACGTGGCTATTGGACTTTTGTGTAGTCACACTAGTGGAAAGATATTTGCAGCACGTCTGCCTGCATTGCACACTCAAACTCTTTTTAACTAAGCCATTATACTAGCAAACAGTCAGTGTACCTAGTGGCATCCTAAACGTGGCTATTGTACTTTTGTCTAGTCACACTAGTGGAAAGATATTTGCAGCACGTCTGCCTGCATTGCACACTCAAACTCTTTTTAACTAAGCCATTATACTAGCAAACAGTCAGTGTACCTAGTGGCATCCTAAACGTGGCTATTGGACTTTTGTCTAGTCACACTAGTGGAAAGATATTTGCAGCACGTCTGCCTGCATTGCACACTCAAACTCTTTTTAACTAAGCCATTATACTAGCAAACAGTCAGTGTACCTAGTGGCATCCTAAACGTGGCTATTGGACTTTTGTCTAGTCACACTAGTGGAAAGATATTTGCAGCACGTCTGCCTGCATTGCACACAAACTCTTTTTAACTAAGCCATTATACTAGCAAACAGTCAGTGTACCAAGTGGCATCCTAATTGTGGCTATTGTACTTTTGTCTAGTCACACTAGTGGAAAGATATTTGCAGCACGTCTGCCTGCATTGCACACTCAAACTCTTTTTAACTAAGCCATTATACTAGCAAACAGTCAGTGTACCTAGTGGCATGCTAAACGTGGCTATTGTACTTTTGTGTAGTCACACTAGTGGAAAGATATTTGCAGCACGTCTGCCTGCATTGCACACTCAAACTCTTTTTAACTAAGCCATTATACTAGCAAACAGTCAGTGTACCTAGTGGCATCCTAAACAAGGCTATTGGACTTTTGTGTAGTCACACTAGTGGAAAGATATTTGCAGCACATCTGCCTGCTTTGCACACTCAAACTCTTTTTAACTAAGCCATTATACTAGCAAACAGTCAGTGTACCTAGTGGCATCCTAAACGTGGCTATTGTACTTTTGTGTAGTCACACTAGTGGAAAGATATTTGCAGCACGTCTGCCTGCATTGCACACTCAAACTCTTTTTAACTAAGCCATTATACTAGCAAACAGTCAGTGTACCTAGTGGCATCCTAAACGTGGCTATTGGACTTTTGTCTAGTCACACTAGTGGAAAGATATTTGCAGCACGTCTGCCTGCATTGCACACTCAAACTCTTTTTAACTAAGCCATTATACTAGCAAACAGTCAGTGTACCTAGTGGCATCCTAAACGTGGCTATTGTACTTTTGTGTAGTCACACTAGTGGAAAGATATTTGCAGCACGTCTGCCTGCATTGCACACTCAAACTTTTTTTAACTAAGCCATTATACTAGCAAACAGTCAGTGTACCTAGTGGCATCCTAAACGTGGCTATTGTACTTTTGTGGAGTCACACTAGTGGAAAGATATTTGCAGCACGTCTGCCTGCATTGCACACTCAAACTCTTTTTAACTAAGCCATTATACTAGCAAACAGTCAGTGTACCTAGTGGCATCCTAAACGTGGCTATTGGACTTTTGTGTAGTCACACTAGTGGAAAGATATTTGCAGCACGTCTGCCTGCATTGCACACTCAAACTCTTTTTAACTAAGCCATTATACTAGCAAACAGTCAGTGTACCTAGTGGCATCCTAAACGTGGCTATTGTACTTTTGTCTAGTCACACTAGTGGAAAGATATTTGCAGCACGTCTGCCTGCATTGCACACTCAAACTCTTTTTAACTAAGCCATTATACTAGCAAACAGTCAGTGTACCTAGTGGCATCCTAAACGTGGCTATTGGACTTTTGTCTAGTCACACTAGTGGAAAGATATTTGCAGCACGTCTGCCTGCATTGCACACTCAAACTCTTTTTAACTAAGCCATTATACTAGCAAACAGTCAGTGTACCTAGTGGCATCCTAAACGTGGCTATTGGACTTTTGTCTAGTCACACTAGTGGAAAGATATTTGCAGCACGTCTGCCTGCATTGCACACAAACTCTTTTTAACTAAGCCATTATACTAGCAAACAGTCAGTGTACCAAGTGGCATCCTAATTGTGGCTATTGTACTTTTGTCTAGTCACACTAGTGGAAAGATATTTGCAGCACGTCTGCCTGCATTGCACACTCAAACTCTTTTTAACTAAGCCATTATACTAGCAAACAGTCAGTGTACCTAGTGGCATCCTAAACGTGGCTATTGTACTTTTGTCTAGTCACACTAGTGGAAAGATATTTGCAGCACGTCTGCCTACATTGCACACTCAAACTCTTTTTAACTAAGCCATTATACTAGCAAATAGTCAGTGTACCTAGTGGCATCCTAAACGTGGCTATTGTACTTTTGTGTAGTCACACTAGTGGAAAGATATTTGCAGCACGTCTGCCTGCATTGCACACTCAAACTCTTTTTAACTAAGCCATTATACTAGCAAACAGTCAGTGTACCAAGTGGCATCCTAAACGTGGCTATTGTACTTTTCTGTAGTCACACTAGTAGAAAGATATTTGCAGCACGTCTGCCTGCATTGCACACTCAAACTCTTTTTAACTAAGCCATTATACTAGCAAACAGTCAGTGTACCTAGTGGCATTCTAAACGTGGCTATTGTACTTTTGTCTAGTCACACTAGTGGAAAGATATTTGCAGCACGTCTGCCTACATTGCACACTCAAACTCTTTTTAACTAAGCCATTATACTAGCAAATAGTCAGTGTACCTAGTGGCATCCTAAACGTGGCTATTGTACTTTTGTCTAGTCACACTAGTGGAAAGATATTTGCAGCACGTCTGGCTGCATTGCACACTCAAACTCTTTTTAACTAAGCCATTATACTAGCAAACAGTCAGTGTACCTAGTGGCATCCTAAACGTGGCTATTGTACTTTTGTGTAGTCACACTAGTGGAAAGATATTTGCAGCACGTCTGCCTGCATTGCACACTCAAACTCTTTTTAACTAAGCCATTATACTAGCAAACAGTCAGTGTACCTAGTGGCATCCTAAACGTGGCTATTGTACTTTTGTGTAGTCACACTAGTGGAAAGATATTTGCAGCACGTCTGCCTGCATTGCACACTCAAACTTTTTTTAACTAAGCCATTATACTAGCAAACAGTCAGTGTACCTAGTGGCATCCTAAACGTCGCTATTGTACTTTTGTGGAGTCACACTAGTGGAAAGATATTTGCAGCACGTCTGCCTGCATTGCACACTCAAACTCTTTTTAACTAAGCCATTATACTAGCAAACAGTCAGTGTACCTAGTGGCATCCTAAACGTCGCTATTGTACTTTTGTGGAGTCACACTAGTGGAAAGATATTTGCAGCACGTCTGCCTGCATTGCACACTCAAACTCTTTTTAACTAAGCCATTATACTAGCAAACAGTCAGTGTACCTAGTGGCATCCTAAACGTGGCTATTGGACTTTTGTGTAGTCACACTAGTGGAAAGATATTTGCAGCACGTCTGCCTGCATTGCACACTCAAACTCTTTTTAACTAAGCCATTATACTAGCAAACAGTCAGTGTACCTAGTGGCATCCTAAACGTGGCTATTGTACTTTTGTCTAGTCACACTAGTGGAAAGATATTTGCAGCACGTCTGCCTACATTGCACACTCAAACTCTTTTTAACTAAGCCATTATACTAGCAAATAGTCAGTGTACCTAGTGGCATCCTAAACGTGGCTATTGTACTTTTGTGTAGTCACACTAGTGGAAAGATATTTGCAGCACGTCTGCCTGCATTGCACACTCAAACTCTTTTTAACTAAGCCATTATACTAGCAAACAGTCAGTGTACCAAGTGGCATCCTAAACGTGGCTATTGTACTTTTGTCTAGTCACACTAGTTTAAAGATATTTGCAGTACGTCTGCCTGCATTGCACACTCAAACTCTTTTTAACTAAGCCATTATACTAGCAAACAGTCAGTGTACCTAGTGGCATCCTAAACGTGGCTATTGGACTTTTGTCTAGTCACACTAGTGCAAAGATATTTGCAGCACGTCTGCCTGCATTGCACACTCAAACTCTTTTTAACTAAGCCATTATACTAGCAAACAGTCAGTGTACCTAGTGGCATCCTAAACGTGGCTATTGGACTTTTGTGTAGTCACACTAGTGGAAAGATATTTGCAGCACGTCTGCCTGCATTGCACACTCAAACTTTTTTTAACTAAGCCATTATACTAGCAAACAGTCAGTGTACTTAGTGGCATCCTAAACGTGGCTATTGTACTTTTGTCTAGTCACACTAGTGGAAAGATATTTGCAGCACGTCTGCCTGCATTGCACACTCAAACTCTTTTTAACTAAGCCATTATACTAGCAATCAGTCAGTGTACCTAGTGGCATCCTAAACGTGGCTATTGGACTTTTGTCTAGTCACACTAGTGCAAAGATATTTGCAGCACGTCTGCCTGCATTGCACACTCAAACTCTTTTTAACTAAGCCATTATACTAGCAAACAGTCAGTGTACCTAGTGGCATCCTAAACGTGGCTATTGGACTTTTGTGTAGTCACACTAGTGGAAAGATATTTGCAGCACGTCTGCCTGCATTGCACACTCAAACTCCTTTTAACTAAGCCATTATACTAGCAAACAGTCAGTGTACCTAGTGGCATCCTAAACGTGGCTATTGGACTTTTGTCTCGTCACACTAGTGCAAAGATATTTGCAGCACGTCTGCCTGCATTGCACACTCAAACTCTTTTTAACTAAGCCATTATACTAGCAAACAGTCAGTGTACCTAGTGGCATCCTAAACGTGGCTATTGGACTTTTGTGTAGTCACACTAGTGGAAAGATATTTGCAGCACGTCTGCCTGCATTGCACACTCAAACTCTTTTTAACTAAGCCATTATACTAGTAAACAGTCAGTGTACCTAGTGGCATCCTAAACGTGGCTATTGTACTTTTGTCTAGTCACACTAGTGGAAAGATATTTGCAGCACGTCTGCCTGCATTGCACACTCAAACTCTTTTTAACTAAGCCATTATACTAGCAAACAGTCAGTGTACCTAGTGGCATCCTAAACGTGGCTATTGTACTTTTGTCTAGTCACATTAGTGGAAAGATATTTGCAGCACGTCTGCCTGCATTGCACACTCAAACTCTTTTTAACTAAGCCATTATACTAGCAAACAGTCAGTGTACCTAGTGGCATCCTAAACGTGGCTATTGGACTTTTGTCTAGTAACACTAGTGCAAAGATATTTGCAGCACCTCTGCCTGCATTGCACACTCAAACTCATTGTTACTAAGCCATTATACTAGCAAACACTCAGTGTACCTAGTGGCATACAAGAAGTGGCTGTTGTACTCCATTAGTGCCCCACTGGTGCAAATCTATGTGCAGCACCTCTGCATGACACCCTCCTGCTCTGTTTTTAATAAGCTATAATGATAGCAAAAAATACTGCCATTTAGTGGCATCATAGAACTGGCTGTTGTATTCCATTAGTGCCCCACTGGTGCCAAGCTATTTCTAGCACCTGTGCATGACACCCTCCTGCTCTGTTTTTAATAAGCTATAATGATAGCAAAAAATACTGCCATTTAGTGGCATCATAGAACTGGCTGTTGGACTCCTTTATTGTGCCCCACTGGTGCCAAGCTATTTCTAGCACCTGTGCAGGACACCCTCCTGCTCTGTTTTTAATAAGCTATAATGATAGCAAAAAATACTGCCAGTTAGTGGCATCATAGAACTGGCTGTTGTATTCCATTAGTGCCCCACTGGTGCCAAGCTATTTCTAGCACCTCTACATGACACCCTCATGCACATTTTGCTACGCTAATGTTATAGCAAACTCAGGGAATTCATTGCTGCATTTGATAATTCGGAGGGATAGAAAGTGGGGCTTCCTTTAGCTTTTCCTTCTGTTCATAGACAGCATCTCCAAGTCCACACCCGAAGAGCAATTTCTCCTCCACGTCTAAGTGTGGAGAGGCAGCTAGTGCGCATGCGTGTGCCGATTTACCCCAGCTGCAACCTAACTACAGTGTTTCGCCTAGTTAGTATGCTCAGCCTGACTGTGCCATTCCTGACGCTAAGTCTTCATTTCGGGATACAGCGCATGCTCCCACACCAAGTGTGAAAAGCCTCTTTGCACAGGTACTTGCATTCCGTGCCGGGTCTAAGTCCTGTTTTGTGCCTAGACACCATGCTAAAGCTGATAGTCTTTTTTCAGAGACTGTATTTCATGCTACTGAGCATGCTCAGGCACTTACTGCATCAGAGACTAGGTCCGGTAATGAACTCTTTGGCCCTGCCCCTGATGTGGGGGTCCCATATAGACCACAGGGCATCAGGTGTCCTCCCAAATGGCTTGCAGAGGCCCACCCCTATGACTTGTCACCGCATTATTGATGGTCAGACGATGACTGGTGAGGTGTTTGGGTCATGGCAGCCATGAGGTCATCATTGAAGTTGGGGTTCCAAATAGGACGCTAGTTATGCCACTCATGACGTGTCACTCTGCTTTTGTCTCCAGGAGGTGCATTGTGGTTCACCCTGGTTTGGGGCGGACCCAGGTGATAAAAGGGGCTGGAGCCAACAAGGAGGTGCGCAGTCTTCTATTATGCTCCGAAAGAGCAAACCTCCATGTGTTGAACCCATTGCGGCTTTAGGCCAGAGGATAGGGTGTCGATGCAGGCCACCACCACAGTTGGTAACGCAGAACGGTTAAGACCAGCTCCTGTCCTACCAGTCCTGCTTGTGCAGCCCAGTGGCATTAACAGGCCTGCTGCTGCTGATGCGCCTGCTGTCCACAGGTGTGGCCCCTACGCACACGGTCAGCGTACTCAATGGCCCCTGTGTTGTTAACAGGGAGTTCCTGGGCTGGGTGGGCATGTGGACCCTGTGACGCTAACAGGGCTCCCAGTCTCCAGATCCGAATGGCGTCTAACTCGGTTCAGGCTACTATTAGTTTCATAGCCACACAGCTCTGTATCATCCACCAAACCATCCAGTTGCCAACCTCTCCTTTTCCAACTGGGAGCACGGTGGACACTGACTGCTGATGGGGATATATACCTTTCTCTTTCTTTTCTTATTAATTTTCGTTATATAGCGGTAACATAGTATATACCACCTTATCCAAATCTGCCAGTCCCACTGTAACAGATGGTGTTTATTCAGCAAATGTTACTGTTGCTTAACCACCAAATCCACGGACCAAAACTTTTTTCCCCTTTCCAACACACCTGTTCCCCTTTCCACCAGCATCTGTCCTTTTTCAACTCATTTTGGTATATGACCAAAAGTGCAACTCTGCAGGGACACCGTAATCAACGCCATCTCAGCACAGCAGCCAGCCCTCGGTCCCTCAGATGTGGACAAGTAAAAGACCATTTCCTCCTATCCATGACAAAGCGTTGAGATTCACTCTGTGCAGCACTGGTGTTTAGTGGAAAAGCAGATCTAAGATTGCGTACCACATTCTGCCGATACTCCTGTATACGTGCGTCCCTTTCCTTTGGCAGGAATTATTTCGCCAAATTTTGTCTTGTACCGGGGATCTAACAGTGTGGCAACCCAGTATTCAGGATTACTTTGAATTCGTACAATCCGAGGGTCATGTTGTAGGTAGTGCAGCAAGAAGGCGCTCATGTGTCTTGTGCATCCAGGAGGACCAAGTCCTTGGTGTGTTGGTGGCAGAGAGGTGAGAATCGTGCCTCCTTCCTCTGCCCTCTCCCCACAACCTCGCACAACCGAAATGTGAGCAAGCTCTCACTCATCTGCTGAGTCTTCCATGCCCATCGCCAGTTAGTCCTCCATTTCTTCATGGGCTCCTGCACCTTCCTCAACACTTTTTGCTGATACTATGCGCCCTTGTTAATCCCTCTCCCTCACCATGACTGCGGCATAGGTGCCGCTGACCATCTGGACCTCGTAGATCTTGTTATCCCTTCCGCATATGACTCCTCCTGTACTTCCTCCCCTTCCTCTTGTCCCAACACCTGACTCCGAATAATAATTACAGTGTGCTCCATCATGTAGATGAACAGAATTGTCACGCTGAGAATGACATTGCCAGTGCTAAACATCTTCGTCGACATTTGTAAACTGTGTAGCAGGGTGCATAGGTCCTTGATCTGACACCACTCCAGCAGCGTGATCTGCACCACCTCTGGATCAAGTTATCCCAGGCTATATGTCATAACGTATTGCAGCAGGGTTCGGCGGTGCTGCCACAAACGCTGCAACATGTGCAGATTCAAATTCCTGCGTGTCGTCACATCGCATTTCAGGCGATTAACCACCAGACCTAAAGACTTCTGTAGCGACGAAAGTTGTTGAGCTGCTGTGTGCGCACGATGGAAGTGAGCACATAGCGAGCGTGCCCGCTGCACAAGGCCATGTAGGCCGGGATGGTGTTTTAAAAATTGCTGGAGAATTAGGTTCAACACGTGAGCCATACAAGGCACGTGTGTCACATTGCCCTGACGTTGGCCCGCAGCCAGGTTTGCATCATTGCCGCACACGGCTGTTAAGTCACCAACGGAGTACGCTCCGTCAATTTGTACTCCGGTCGCCAGGTGACAACGTGTTCCTTTCATGCATAGTGCTGATGATGGGAGAGGAGTCGATGCCAGCGGTGCAGGTGGACGCAGGTTATGCTCACCCACTGGGCTGCATTACCTTGACAGATGCAGAATCTCTGGCTGAATGTAGCTGGTGAGTATCTCACAGATGAAATACCATCATTCAGCTACAACCAATGGGAAGACACCACACCCTTTTTTATGCCCATCCTGTCTGCAGACCACTGCCAGACATAGCTATGAACCTCTGGTTAATTTTACCCCCAGTTCAGTTTTATGATTTTGTGTGCTTGTTACCTGACTACGTTTCCTGCTTGCTGTTTATGTACCTTGTTGGCCGATCCGCATTTCACCTCTGCTTGTTTTCTGATTAAGTCCTGGCTGTCCCATTCTGTTCCTGTTCCTCAATTAATGTTTTGACCCTGCCTGACTACTATTCTCTGGAACTGCAGCCTTCCACAGGTATTGATCACCTTGGGCCCTGTGTAATTCCTAATCCCTGTATAGGGGTTAAAGGGTTTCAGGGTTCTAGGGGTCCTGCTTGGTGAGTGGCTTCCCTCTAGCCTATCATTTACAGCCCATCTGAGTGTGTGGATCAAGGAAGGCGTTACACCGTGCTCTCTGCAGAAGGCCATGTGGGCCAGGATAGTGCTTTAAAAATTGCTGGACAACCAGGTTCAACACGTGAACCACACAAGGCACGTGTGTCACATTGTCACAGCGAAGGGCCGCACCCATGTTTGCATCATTGTCGCACCCGGCCTTCCCTGGCTGCTGGTTGAGTGGAGACAACCATTGATGAAACTCGGTGTCCAGAGCTAACCGTCCACAACTTCTCAGCGGTGTGACTCACATTTCCCATACATTTCAAAGTAAACCTTTGACCGCCTGATGGCATTGAGCTCTGCTGCCAGCATAGTAAGGAGGTGTGTGGTATTCCTTGTGCGCAGTTACAAGGAAGGGTGGCCTGACCACACAGGGTTTGCGCCAAGGTGGAGGACCCACACGAGGTTGAAGAGGCAGAAGCAGTGTATTAACTTCTACATACAGAAGAAGGATTGAAACAACTCGAGGGGACGGCAAGACTTGTACAGCAGACCCTTCTCCATCTCTCCCCACAGTAACCCATTGCCCAGTCAGCGACATGTAACGCCCCTGTCCATGCTTACTGGGCCAATTATCTGTGGTGAAATGCACCCTGTCACACAGAGTTTCTCAAGGAATCAGTGATGTTTAGTGCGACATGCTGGTGTAGCGCGTGCACACCTTTGTTGGAGAAGGAGTGGAACCTGGGCATCTGCTCTTGGGGCACTGCGATGGGCATAAGGTCTCGAAAATCCTCGGTTAAAAAGGTTGGAAAGGCAGCATTTTGGTAGCCAACAGTTTCCAGATGCTGAAAGTCAACCTCTAAGCCATGTCATGCCCTTCTAAAAGCATGTAAAACACAGTAAGGGGACTCCAACCACAGTCTCCCTTGTTTCCAAAAATTGGGCCACACACACCCCACTTGACTGGCATCAGTTGACCCAATTTTCAAGATGAAAAAGATGCTTTGCATGAAGCACTCTAAAAAATACGCGTGCCTTTCCCGTCCCCTGGCTGACCCAGGGGAAGAAAAGTCCTCTGAGAGACATGACTTGTTCATCTTGGTTCTTTTAGAAACACAGCGAGGGGACTCCAACCACAGTCTCCCTCGTTTCCACTAACTGGGCCACACACACCCCACTTGACTGGCATCGGTTGAGCCCCCTTTTGAAAAAGAAAAAGATGCTTTGCATGAAGCACTCTCAAAAATACGCCTGCCTTTCCCGTCCCCTGGCTGACCAAGGGGAAGAAAAGTCCTCTGAGAGCCATGACTTGTTCATCTTGGTTCTTTTAGAAACACAGCGAGGGGACTCCAACCACAGTCTCCCTCGTTTCCACTAACTGGGCCACACACACCCCACTTGACTGGCATCGGTTGAGCCCCCTTTTGAAAAAGAAAAAGATGCTTTGCATGAAGCACTCTCAAAAATACGCGTGCCTTTCCCGTCCCCTGGCTGACCAAGGGGAAGAAAAGTCCTCTGAGAGCCATGACTTGTTCATCTTGGTTCTTTTAGAAACACAGCGAGGGGACTCCAACCACAGTCTCCCTCGTTTCCACTAACTGGGCCACACACACCCCACTTGACTGGCATCGGTTGAGCCCCCTTTTGAAAAAGAAAAAGATGCTTTGCATGAAGCACTCTCAAAAATACGCGTGCCTTTCCCGTCCCCTGGCTGACCCAGGGGAAGAAAAGTCCTCTGAGAGCCATGACTTGTTCATCTTGGTTCTTTTAGAAACACAGCAAGGGGACTCCAACCACAGTCTCCCTCGTTGCCACTAATTGGGCCACACACACCCCACTTGACTGGCATCAGTTGACCCAATTTTCAAGATGAAAAAGATGCTTTGCATGAAGCACTCTAAAAAATACGCGTGCCTTTCCCGTCCCCTGGCTGACCCAGGGGAAGAAAAGTCCTCTGAGAGACATGACTTGTTCATCTTGGTTCTTTTAGAAACACAGCGAGGGGACTCCAACCACAGTCTCCCTCGTTTCCACTAACTGGGCCACACACACCCCACTTGACTGGCATCGGTTGAGCCCCCTTTTGAAAAAGAAAAAGATGCTTTGCATGAAGCACTCTCAAAAATACGCCTGCCTTTCCCGTCCCCTGGCTGACCCAGGGGAAGAAAAGTCCTCTGAGAGCCATGACTTGTTCATCTTGGTTCTTTTAGAAACACAGCGAGGGGACTCCAACCACAGTCTCCCTCGTTTCCACTAACTGGGCCACACACACCCCACTTGACTGGCATCGGTTGAGCCCCCTTTTGAAAAAGAAAAAGATGCTTTGCATGAAGCACTCTCAAAAATACGCGTGCCTTTCCCGTCCCCTGGCTGACCCAGGGGAAGAAAAGTCCTCTGAGAGCCATGATTTGTTCATTTTGGTTCTTTTAGAAACACAGCGAGGGGACTCCAACCACAGTCTCCCTCGTTGCCACTAATTGGGCCACACACACCCCACTTGACTGACATCAGTTGATTCCCCTTTTCAAAATGAAAAAGATGCTTTGCATGAAGCACTCTCAAAAATACGCGTGCCTTTCCCGTCCCCTGGCTCAACCAGGGGAAGAAAAGTCCTCTGAGAGCCATGATTTGTTCATTTTGGTTCTTTTAGAAACACAGCGAGGGGACTCCAACCACAGTCTCCCTCGTTGCCACTAATAGGGCCACACACACCCCACTTGACTGACATCAGTTGATGCCCCTTTTCAAAATGAAAAAGATGCTTTGCATGAAGCACTCTCAAAAATACGCGTGCCTTTCGCCTCCCCTGGCTGACCCAGGGGAAGAAAAGTCCTCTGAGAGCCATGACTTGTTCATCTTGGTTCTTTTAGAAACACAGCGAGGGGACTCCAACCACAGTCTCCCTCGTTGCCACTAATTGGGCCACACACACCCCACTTGACTGGCATCAGTTGACCCAATTTTCAAGATGAAAAAGATGCTTTGCATGAAGCACTCTCGAAAATACGCGTGCCTTTTCCGTCCCCTGGCTGACCCAGGGGAAGAAAAGTCCTCTGAGAGCCATGATTTGTTCATTTTGGTTCTTTTAGAAACACAGCGAGGGGACTCCAACCACAGTCTCCCTCGTTGCCACTAATTGGGCCACACACACCCAACTTGACTGACATCAGTTGATTCCCCTTTTCAAAATGAAAAAGATGCTTTGCGTGAAGCACTCTCAAAAATACGCATGCCTTTCCCATCCCCTGGCTCAACCAGGGGAAGAAAAGTCCTCTGAGAGCCATGATTTGTTCATTTTGGTTCTTTTAGAAACACAGCGAGGGGACTCCAACCACAGTCTCCCTCGTTGCCACTAATTGGGCCACACACACCCCACTTGACTGACATCAGTTGATGCCCCTTTTCAAAATGAAAAAGATGCTTTGCATGAAGCACTCTCAAAAATACGCGTGCCTTTCGCCTCCCCTGGCTGACCCAGGGGAAGAAAAGTCCTCTGAGAGCCATGACTTGTTCATCTTGGTTCTTTTAGAAACACAGCGAGGGGACTCCAACCACAGTCTCCCTCGTTTCCACTAACTGGGCCACACACACCCCACTTGACTGGCATCGGTTGAGCCCCCTTTTGAAAAAGAAAAAGATGCTTTGCATGAAGCACTCTCAAAAATACGTGTGCCTTTCCCGTCCCCTGGCTGACCCAGGGGAAGAAAAGTCCTCTGAGAGCCATGACTTGTTCATCTTGGTTCTTTTAGAAACACAGCGAGGGGACTCCAACCACAGTCTCCCTCGTTGCCACTAATTGGGCCACACACACCCCACTTGACTGGCATCAGTTGACCAAATTTTCAAGATGAAAAAGATGCTTTGCATGAAGCACTCTCAAAAATACGCGTGCCTTTTCCATCCCCTGACTGACCCAGGGGAAGAAAAGTCTTCTGAGAGCCATGATTTGTTCATTTTGGTTCTTTTAGAAACACAGCGAGGGGACTCCAACCACAGTCTCCCTCGTTGCCACTAATTGGGCCACACACACCCCACTTGACTGACATCAGTTGATTCCCCTTTTCAAAATGAAAAAGATGCTTTGCATGAAGCACTCTCAAAAATACGCGTGCCTTTCCCATCCCCTGGCTGACCCAGGGGAAGAAAAGTCCTCTGAGAGCCATGACTTGTTCATCTTGATTCTTTTAGAAACACAGTGAGGGGACTCCAACCACAGTCTCCCTCGTTTCCACTAACTGGGCCACACACACCCCACTTGACTGGCATCGGTTAAGCCCCCTTTTGAAAAAGAAAAAGATGCTTTGCATGAAGCACTCTCAAAAATACGCGTGCCTTTCCCGTCCCCTGGCTGTCCCAGGGGAAGAAAAGTCCTCTGAGAGCCATGACTTGTTCATCTTGGTTCTTTTAGAAACACAGCGAGGGGACTCCAACCACAGTCTCCCTCGTTTCCACTAACTGGGCCACACACACCACACTTGACTGGCATCGGTTGAGCCCCCTTTTGAAAAAGAAAAAGATGCTTTGCATGAAGCACTCTCAAAAATACGCGTGCCTTTCCCGTCCCCTGGCTGACCCAGGGGAAGAAAAGTCCTCTGAGAGCCATGACTTGTTCATCTTGGTTCTTTTAGAAACACAGCGAGGGGACTCCAACCACAGTCTCCCTCATTGCCACTAATTGGGCCACACACACCCCACTTGACTGGCATTAGTTGACCCAATTTTCAAGATGAAAAAGATGCTTTGCATGAAGCACTCTCAAAAATACACGTGCCTTTTCCGTCCCCTGGCTGACCCAGGGGAGAAAAGTCCTCTGAGAGCCATGATTTGTTCATTTTGGTTCTTTTAGAAACACAGCGAGGGGACTCCAACCACAGTCTCCCTCGTTGCCACTAATTGGGCCACACACACCCCACTTGACTGACATCAGTTGATTCCCCTTTTCAAAATGAAAAAGATGCTTTGCATGAAGCACTCTCAAAAATACGTGTGCCTTTCCCGTCCCCTGGCTCAACCAGGGGAAGAAAAGTCCTCTGAGAGCCATGATTTGTTCATTTTGGTTCTTTTAGAAACATAGCGAGGGGACTCCAACCACAGTCTCCCTCGTTGCCACTAATTGGGCCACACACACCCCACTTGACTGACATCAGTTGATGCCCCTTTTCAAAATGAAAAAGATGCTTTGCATGAAGCACTCTCAAAAATACGCGTGCCTTTCGCCTCCCCTGGCTGACCCAGGGGAAGAAAAGTCCTCTGAGAGCCATGTCCACATTGTCAGTGGACAGACACGTGTGCTTATCTGCAAGCAGACCCCCAGCAGCCCTGAAGACAGGTTCCGAGAGAACGCTGGCTGCAGGACACGACAAGATCCCCAAGGCGTACGTGGCGAGCTCAGGCAATTTATCCAGATTGGAAGCCTAAAATGAGCAGGGCTCAAGTTGCACAATAATGGAATCGATGTTTCCTTGCATATACTCATATATCTGTGTGTCCTCCTCTTTTTCCTTGTCCAGCTGTTTTGTTTTCGCATGAGTATGTGTCCTTGTCACTTTCCCATGTGTTTGTGTTGTGTTGTGAGTTGTTTATCACCTTTTGGACACCTTTGAGGGTGTTTTCTAGGTGTTTTTATGTGTTTGTGATTGCCTGCCATTGTTTCCTATGCAGTTCGAGTTCGGTTCATTGAACGTTCGACGAGCCGAACTCGAATGGGACCTCCGTTCGGCGAACCGACCTCGAGCCGAACCGGGACCGGTTCGCTCATCTCTACCGATGACACCCTTTTATCCTTATCTGACCCCTACAACTCTATTGAAGAGACTTTGAAAGAATTGAACTATTTCGCAGACGTTTCATATTTCAAACTGTATATGTTTAAATCTAAGATCCTCCCCTTTTTCCTTGACAAATCCTCTATGGACAACATAAAAAGTATCTCTTCTTTTGAATGGGTTGACACTTTTACATACCTTGGTAATACTTTAACAAAAAATGAGCATTCCTTAACCCCTTAACGACCGCAGGCCGTAAAATTACATCCTTGCGGTCATAATGTTACTGCCCACGGTCTGCCGGCAGCATCATGCTGCGATCGGTAACATCTCAGCTGATTTTCCCAGCTGAGATGTGTGCCTGCTAGGCACGAGCAGAATCGTTATCTGCTCGTGCCGTTTAACCCCTTATATGGCGCTGTCAATATGTGACAGCGCCATTATAAGCGCAATTGTGGTAAACATTTCCTTACCGCCCGATACCGGAAGTCACTTGACGCGATCACGTGACTCCCGATAGTTGTCATGGTAGCACAGGGTCATGTGATGACTCCTGTACTACACCTGACTTGCTTTCACTTTCGCTATGCCAGATTCACAGCAAAATAGAAAGAGAGCGTATCTGCTGTTTACAGCCTTGTAGCTGTGTTCAGCAGATACTGCAGAGCGATCGGAATGCTGATCGCAATAGCCCCCTAGGGTGACTAGTAAAATAAAAAAAAAAAGTTAAAAAAAAAGTTTTAAAAAATTAAAAAAAAACAAAAAAACCTAAAAGTTCAAATCACCCCCCATTCGCCCCATTGAAAATTAAAGGGTTAACCACTTAACGACCTTTGACGTACTGGGTACGTGATGGTGACATGGTGCTAAACGACCCATGACGTACCCAGTACGTCATGGCGAAATCGCGGTCCCGGAGCCGGGGGGAGTGAAATTTGTTTAATAAAACTGTAGATTCGGGAAGGAGGGGACCTCTGCCTAACCTCAGGACGGGTGGTGCCTCCTCCCCGAACATACAGAGGCTGTCATTGGCTGACGAATGCCGCTCAGCCAATTACAGTCACTGTAATATTCCAGCCATTGAATATGGCTGGAACATTGAAATCCAGCCCTGATCAGTGCTGTTGTAGCACTGGCCATTGGCTGGAGCTGGGTGATCGATGCTTCACCCGCCCCCAGCTCTGATTGGAGAGACCGGTCTTGTGACCGATCTCTCCAATTACCGTGGATCTGGTGCCGGTGACCTGTGTCCGTCCCTGAAAGCCAAGGAGAGCGGTCTCTGCGGGTGCCCATCTGTAAGTTGCTGCCCCCGCCGGCCGCCCCTGTCCCCGATCGCCCTGCCAGCCCCGCCGCTGTCTCCTATCGCCCCGTCCGCCACCGCCAGCCCCGCCGCTGTCTCCGATCGCCCCGCCCGCCACCGCCAGCCGCGCCTCTGTCTCCGATCGCCCCGCCCGCCACCGCGAGCCCCGCCGCTGTCTCCGATCGCCCCGCCCGCCACCGCCAGCCCCGCCGCTGTCTCCGCCAGCCCCGCCGCTGTCTCCGATCGCCCCGTCCGCCACTGCCAGCACTGCCGCTGTCTCCGCCAGCCCCGCCGCTGTCTCTGATCACCCCGCCCGCCAGCCCCGCCGCTGTCTCCGATCGCCCCGCCCGCCACCGCCAGCCCCGCCGCTGTCTCCGCCAGCCCCGCCGCCGTCTCCGATCGCCCCGCCCACCAGCCCCAGCCCCGCCGCTGTCTCCGCCAGCCCCGCTGCTGTCTCCCATCGCCCCGACCGCCATCACCAGCCCCGCCGCTGTCTCCGCCAGCCCCGCCGCTGTATCCGATCACCCCGCCCGCCATCCCCAGCCCCGCCGCTGTCTCCGATCATCCCGCCCGCCACCGCCAGCCCCGCCGCTGTCTCCACCAGCCCCGCCGCTGTCTCCGATCGCCCCGCCCGCCAGCCCCAGCCCCGCCGCTCTCTCCGATCGCCCCGCCCGCCACCGCCAGCCCCGCCGCTGTCTCTGCCAGCCCCGCCGCTGCCTCCGATCGCCCCGCCCGCCACTGCCAGCCCCGCCGCTGTCTCCGCCAGCCCCGCCGCTGTCTCCGATCACCCCGCCCGCCAGCCCCAGCCCCGCCGCTGTCGCCGATCGTCCCGCCCGCAACCGCCAGCCCCGCCGCTGTCTACGATCGCCACCGCCAGCCCCACCGCTGACTCCGATTGCCACCGCCAGCCCCACCGCTGTCCCCGATCGCCCCGCCCGCCACTGTCCCCGCCGCCACGTTCGCCACTGTCCCCGCCACCACGTTCGCCACTGTCCCCGCCGCCACGTTCGCCACTGTCCCAGCCGCCACGTTCGCCACTGTCCCCGCCGCCACATTTGCCACTGTCCCCGCCGCCGTCGCACCCACCTTTTTTAGCTGCTGCTGCCCCCAAATCGGCCCCCACTGTTCCCGATTGTTGCCTTTTTCATCGGCTGCCCCGTCTCCATCGCCACTTCACCTCCTCCCCCTCCATGTGCTGCAAGCCACCCTCCCCCCACATGTGCTGCAAGCCACCCTCCCCCTCCATGTGCTGCAAGCCACCCTCCCCCTCCATGTGCTTCAAGCCACCCTCCCCCCTCCATGTTCTGGGGGCTCTCCTCCCCCCGGGGCCCCCCCTCCTCCATGTGCCATCTCTCTCTCCCATCAGACTCTGCCCCCCTCCCCGATCTGCTGCTCGCTTCCAGACTGGAGAGGATGATGCGATGCGAGACTCGTGCATTGCTCTCACGTTTGGCACTGGTCTTAGTTTCAGGCGCTCATATTTTTTTTTTTATTCTTTTTTTTTTCTTTTTTTTACTGATGTCTGTATTTTTTTTTTCGCCAAACTAATTTTTTTGTATGGGTGGGGGTCTTTCCAAAATGGGATCACATGTGGGGGAGCTCCATTGTTTAGGTACCTCAGGGGGTCTCCAAATGCAACATGGCGTCTGCTAATAATTCCAATCAATTTTACTGTGAAATGGCGCTCCTTCTCTTCTAAGCCCCGCCGTACGCCCAAACAATTGATTTCCACTACATATGAGGTACCTGTGTACTCAGGAGAAATTGCACAGTCCATTTTATAGTGCATTTTTTCCTGATACCCTTGTGAAAAAAAAGCTACCTGTTTGAAAAAACAATTTTGTAGTAAAAAAAAGAATAAAATATTTTCACGGCTGAACATTACAAACGTTTGTGAAGCCTCCAGGGGTTCAAAGTGCTCACTAAACAGCTAGATAAATTCCATGAGGGGTCTAGTTTCCAAAATGGGGTCAATTGTGGGGGAGCTCCATTGTTTAGGCACTTCAGGGGGCTCTCCAAACGCAACATGGCGTCCGCTAATAATTCCAACCAATTTTGCTGTGAAATGGTGCTCCTTGCCTTCCGAGTCCTGCTGTGTGCCCAAACATTTGATTTCCACCACATATGGGGTATCTGCGTACTCAGGAGAAAATGCACAATACATTTCATGGTGCATTTTTTCCTGATACCCTTGTGATAAAAAAAGCTACCTGGTTGAAGCAACAGTTTTGTGGTAAAAAAATTGTTTTTTCTTTTCACGGCTCAACATTATAAACTTCTGTGAAGCCCCCAGGGGTTCAAAGTGCACATCAAACATCTAGAAAAAATATCTGGGGGCTCTAGTTTCCAAAATGGGGTCACTTATGGGGGAGCTCCATTGTTTAGGCACCTCAGGGAGTCTTCAAACCCGACATGGCGTCCGCTAATGAGTGCAGCTAATTTTGCACTCAAAAATTCAAATGGCGCTCCATGCCTTCCGAGTCCTGCCGTGTGCCCAAACATTTGATTTCCACCACATATGGGGTATCTGCGTACTCAGGAGAAAATGCACAATACATTTTATGGTGCATTTTTTCCTGATACCCTTGTGATAAAAAAAAGCTACCTGGTTGAAGCAACAGTTTTGTGGTAAAAAAATTTTTTTTTCTTTTCACGGCTCAACATTATAAACTTCTGTGAAATACCCAGGGGTTCAAAGTGCACATCAAACATCTAGAAAAAATATTTGAGGGCTCTAGTTTCCAAAATGGGGTCACTTATGGGGGAGCTCCATTGTTTAGGCACCTCAGGGAGTCTTCAAACCCGAGAAGGCGTCCGATAATGAGTGCAGCTAATTTTGCACTCAAAAATTCAAATGGCGCTCCTTGCCTTCCGAGTCCTGCTGTGTGCCCAAACATTTGATTTCCACCACATATGAGGTATCTGCGTACTCAGGAGAAAATGCACGATACATTTTATGATGCATTTTTCCTGATACCCTTGTGAAAATACTAATTTTTATTGCTAAAGTAACATTTTTGTGTTAAAAAAGTAAAATTTTCATTTTTTTCTTCTACATTGCTTTGGTTGCTGTGAAGCTCCTAAAGGGTTAATAAACTTCTTGGATGTGGTTTTGAGCAGAGTGAGGGGTGCAGATTTTAGAATGGGGTCACTTTTGGGTATTTTCTTTCGCCTAGGTTTCTCAAATCACTCCAAATGTGATGTGGTACCTAAAAAATTTTCTTTTGTAAATTTTGTTGGAAAAATGAGAAATTGCTGATGAACTTTGAACCCTTCTAACTTCCTAACGGAAATTTTTTTTTTTGTTTTAAAAATTGCGCTGGTGTAAAGCAGACAAGTGGGAAATGTTATTTAGTAACTATTTTGTGTGACATATCTCTCAGATTTATGGGCATAAAATTTCAAATTTTGAAAACTGCGAAATTTTCAAAATTTTCGCCAAATTTCCGAAATGTTCACAAATAAACGCAAAACATATTGGCCTAAATTTACCACTGACATGAAGAACAATATGTCACGAAAAAACAGTGTCAGAATCGCCAGGATCCGTTGAAGTGTACCAGAGTTATAACCTGTCAAAGTGACACTGGTCAAAATTGCAAAAAATGGCCGGGTCTTTAAGGTGAAAACAGGCTGGGGGCTGAAGGGGTTAAAAAAATAAAAAATATACACACATTTGGTATCGCTGCGTTCAGAAATGCCCGATCTATCAAAATATAAAATCAGTTAATCTGATCAGTATACGGCGTAGCGGCAAAAAAATTCCAAAGGCCAAAACGGTTTTTTTGTCGCCACAACTTTTGCGCAAAATGCAATAAGAGGCGATCAAAACGTAGCATCTGCGCAAAAATGGTACCGTTAAAAACGTCAGCTCGAGACGCAAAAAATAAGCCATCATTAAGCCATAGATCCCGAAAAATGAGAACGCTACGGGTCACGGAATATGGCGTAAAACGTGCGCTACTTTTTTCGGACAAACTTCCGATTTTTTTTAAACCCCTTATATAAAAGTAAACCTACACATGTTTGGTGTCTACGAACTCGCACTGACATGAGGCATCACACCCACACATCTGTTTTACCATATAGTGAACACAGTGAATAAAATATCTCAAAAATCATAGTGCTATCGCACTTTTTTTGCAATTTTTCAGCATTTGGAATTTTTTTGCCATTTTCTAGTACACTTTATGGTAAAACTGATGGTTTCATTTAAAAGTACAGCTCGTTCCGCAAAAAATGAGCCCTCACATGACCATATTGACTGAAAAATAAAAAAGTTACGTCTCTCAGAAAAAGAATGGCGAAAAAAAAAAACGGAAAGCGAAAAATCGTCCGGTCGTGAAGGGGTTAATTAATGTAAATTTGGAAAGTATCATCAAATCTCTAGAACAAGATTTCAAAAACTTCTCTAAAAAAGATCTGTCACGGTTAGGAAGAATTACCTCATTTAAAATGATTTCCCTTCCCACACTTTTATATATTCTTAGAGCCATTCCCCTAATTATTCCTCTTAAGTTTCTTAATCAACTTCAAAATCTCCTTAATCTGGAACAATAAAAAAACCAGGGTACAAAAGAATCTTCTTTTTAAATGTAAAATTAGAGGTGGATTCGATGTTCTCAATATAATAGCATATTACCACTCTTATTTAATCAATAATAGTAGAGACTGGATTGTCAATAATTCAGAGTCGGCCTGGATTGACCTCAAACTCTCCTAAAACAAATATTCCTCCCTTCGTAGTTTAATTCTCCACCATATAATTAATCCTTTCCTTCCTCTCCCTAAACACCCAACTATTTCGGCTGCCATCTTCGCCTGGAAGAAATTTGCCACTAGAAGTCCAAAGTCCCATTCTTTAAAAATTGACAGTATTAAAGATCATTCTGTTTCGATTGTTGAGGAATTCTCGGATCTCAAAGCTCCCAAAGCATGGATAGACAGGGGCATCAAAAAGGTTGGAGATTTCTTTGAAGAGTCCGATTTTACCTCCTTCCAGAAATTAAAACAGAAATTTGCCTTGTTGAATCCAGACTTTCTCTCATTCTTGTCCATTAAAAACGCCACCCATAACTTGATAAAAAGTAAACATATACCTTCATCTGTGAATTCCCTTTTTTCTAATCCAGACAGCTCTATTCTGTGGAAAACCAGGAATTTTTACGATATCTTTAATGAAGATCTCCAATTTGTGAAATCATCACATGCTCTTAATTGGAAAAGAGATCTTTGTAAAGTTTTCTCAGAAACTAATTGGCAGAATAGCCTTAAATAAGCTTACCGATCAAGTAGTTGTACTAATCTTTTTGAACCACAATTTAAGCTTTTCTCTAGATGGTATTACGTATTATTATACGCCTTCCAAACTGAATAAAATCTCTCCCATGTAAAAAAGTCCCCACAACTATTATGAAATGTGTCATGCCACAGTTAACAACACTTATCCTTCATATTGCTGCAGATGGCAGGCTTGGACAAATATATTCCCTTGACATTTTTAAGAAGCTTCCCCTTTCTTTTAGGATGCTCTCTCCCTTCTTTCTTTCCTATTTTAGACTTACTTCTCTATTAATTCTCTCTTCTCTGTTTTCTTTTTTTTACTACAAGTTATATTTTAATACATTGCTATTTATCAACATTTTAGGCTTTTACAGTTATGATTAAGAAGGTGTTACGCAGATTAATCCTCCATTCCCTTCCCTCTCCTCTCCTCCCTTATTAAAATTCTTCTCATTTCCCTTCCCTCCTTCCATTCCCACCCACTTTCCTTCAAGAATTTGACATTGGAAAAATATGTTTTAACTGATAATTTCTTTTCTTTCCTGTATTATCCTACCCCTTTAAAATTAACAAAAATTTCTGGAATATAAAATTGAGAATTAATGTATACAAATAACTGATATAAAATATAATGAGAAGACAGATCATTCATTTTTGAACACTTTATTAAATACAGTCTCTACCTATACCTAAAGCCATTGATCCAGAAGAAGGCAAAAAACCTGGACACGACAGGGAAAAAATTCCTTCTTGACCCCGAGAAAAGGCAATCAGTTCAAGAACCCTGGACCAAGGCTATACTACAACTAACTTAAAGAACTATAGCACAGTGATATTATATCAGAAGCCTTATGTGGCATTCATAAACTAGCCAACAGAAGAACTGGTATTAGGCCAGTTGCAGTATAGGATGTGTTTAGGCCTGTTGTTTAAATACTGTTTGTTCTGATGTCCAAGATGGGGACCAGGATGTGGACATAATAAAAAATTAGGAAACATGATAGGAGACATTTCTACAATACATATAATCATTCTTATCTATCTAATACGATGACAACAGCTCTCCATACCTGCAGTCCACCATAAGGACCACCCTCTCTAATCCCTGAAAAATGAAATCATCCTCAGTGACGAAGAGAGGGGGCTAAGCGCCCCCCATGGTCTCAGAGCATTGACTCTTCTAAGAGTCCTAAGAGTCCTGCTCCCACTGATGGGGTGCAGCTGTGGGACCCTATTTTCAGAGATGATGTCCTCCACCCAACTCTCAAAAAGCTGAAAGGGTCTTCAGTAGAGATGGATAGTCGAGCTGGGCTATCAGACGGTCACCTCTGTAGCTGTAGTGTCATTTTTCCTATGGTCCAATGTGTAAATTAAACGAAAAAGTGCACGTTTGTTATGATGTCCAAAATGGGGACCAGGATGTGGACATAATAAAAAATTAGGGAACATGATAGGAGACATTTCTACAATACATATAATCATTCTTATCTATCTAATACGATGACAACAGCTCTCCATACCTGTAGTCCACCATAAGGACAACCCTCTCTAATCCCTGAAAAATGAAATCATCCTCAGTGACGAAGAGAGGGGGCTAAGCGCCCCCCATGGTCTCAGAGCATTGACTCTTCTAAGAGTTAAAAGAGTCCTGCTCCCACTGATGGGGTGCAGCTGTGGGACCCTATTTTCAGAGATGATGTCCTCCACCCAACTCTCAAAAAGCTGAAAGGGTCTTCAGTAGAGATGGATAGTCGAGCTGGGCTATCAGACGGTCACCTCTGTAGCTGTAGTGTCATTTTTCCTATGGTCCAATGTGTAAATTAAACAAAAAAGTGCACGTTTGTTATGATGTCCAAGATGGGGACCAGGATGTGGACATAATAAAAAATTAGGGAACATGATAGGAGACATTTCTACAATACATATAATCATTCTTATCTATCTAATACGATGACAACAGCTCTCCATACCTGCAGTCCACCATAAGGACCACCCTCTCTAATCCCTGAAAAATGAAATCATCCTCAGTGACGAAGAGAGGGGGCTAAGCGCCCCCCATGGTCTCAGAGCATTGACTCTTCTAAGAGTTAAAAGAGTCCTGCTCCCACTGATGGGGTGCAGCTGTGGGACCCTATTTTCAGAGATGATGTCCTCCACCCAACTCTCAAAAAGCTGAAAGGGTCTTCAGTAGAGATGGATAGTCGAGCTGGGCTATCAGACGGTCACCTCTGTAGCTGTAGTGTCATTTTTCCTATGGTCCAATGTGTAAATTAAACAAAAAAGTGCACGTTTGTTATGATGTCCAAGATGGGGACCAGGATGTGGACATAATAAAAAATTAGGGAACATGATAGGAGACATTTCTACAATACATATAATCATTCTTATCTATCTAATACGATGACAACAGCTCTCCATACCTGCAGTCCACCATAAGGACCACCCTCTCTAATCCCTGAAAAATGAAATCATCCTCAGTGACGAAGAGAGGGGGCTAAGCGCCCCCCATGGTCTCAGAGCATTGACTCTTCTAAGAGTCCTAAGAGTCCTGCTCCCACTGATGGGGTGCAGCTGTGGGACCCTATTTTCAGAGATGATGTCCTCCACCCAACTCTCAAAAAGCTGAAAGGGTCTTCAGTAGAGATGGATAGTCGAGCTGGGCTATCAGACGGTCACCTCTGTAGCTGTAGTGTCATTTTTCCTATGGTCCAATGTGTAAATTAAACAAAAAAGTGCACGTTTGTTATGATGTCCAAGATGGGGACCAGGATGTGGACATAATAAAAAATTAGGGAACATGATAGGAGACATTTCTACAATACATATAATCATTCTTATCTATCTAATACGATGACAACAGCTCTCCATACCTGCAGTCCACCATAAGGACCACCCTCTCTAATCCCTGAAAAATGAAATCATCCTCAGTGACGAAGAGAGGGGGCTAAGCGCCCCCCATGGTCTCAGAGCATTGACTCTTCTAAGAGTCCTAAGAGTCCTGCTCCCACTGATGGGGTGCAGCTGTGGGACCCTATTTTCAGAGATGATGTCCTCCACCCAACTCTCAAAAAGCTGAAAGGGTCTTCAGTAGAGATGGATAGTCGAGCTGGGCTATCAGACGGTCACCTCTGTAGCTGTAGTGTCATTTTTCCTATGGTCCAATGTGTAAATTAAACAAAAAAGTGCACGTTTGTTATGATGTCCAAGATGGGGACCAGGATGTGGACATAATAAAAAATTAGGGAACATGATAGGAGACATTTCTACAATACATATAATCATTCTTATCTATCTAATACGATGACAACAGCTCTCCATACCTGCAGTCCACCATAAGGACCACCCTCTCTAATCCCTGAAAAATGAAATCATCCTCAGTGACGAAGAGAGGGGGCTAAGCGCCCCCCATGGTCTCAGAGCATTGACTCTTCTAAGAGTTAAAAGAGTCCTGCTCCCACTGATGGGGTGCAGCTGTGGGACCCTATTTTCAGAGATGATGTCCTCCACCCAACTCTCAAAAAGCTGAAAGGGTCTTCAGTAGAGATGGATAGTCGAGCTGGGCTATCAGACGGTCACCTCTGTAGCTGTAGTGTCATTTTTCCTATGGTCCAATGTGTAAATTAAACAAAAAAGTGCACGTTTGTTATGATGTCCAAGATGGGGACCAGGATGTGGACATAATAAAAAATTAGGGAACATGATAGGAGACATTTCTACAATACATATAATCATTCTTATCTATCTAATACGATGACAACAGCTCTCCATACCTGCAGTCCACCATAAGGACCACCCTCTCTAATCCCTGAAAAATGAAATCATCCTCAGTGACGAAGAGAGGGGGCTAAGCGCCCCCCATGGTCTCAGAGCATTGACTCTTCTAAGAGTCCTAAGAGTCCTGCTCCCACTGATGGGGTGCAGCTGTGGGACCCTATTTTCAGAGATGATGTCCTCCACCCAACTCTCAAAAAGCTGAAAGGGTCTTCAGTAGAGATGGATAGTCGAGCTGGGCTATCAGACGGTCACCTCTGTAGCTGTAGTGTCATTTTTCCTATGGTCCAATGTGTAAATTAAACAAAAAAGTGCACGTTTGTTATGATGTCCAAGATGGGGACCAGGATGTGGACATAATAAAAAATTAGGGAACATGATAGGAGACATTTCTACAATACATATAATCATTCTTATCTATCTAATACGATGACAACAGCTCTCCATACCTGCAGTCCACCATAAGGACCACCCTCTCTAATCCCTGAAAAATGAAATCATCCTCAGTGACGAAGAGAGGGGGCTAAGCGCCCCCCATGGTCTCAGAGCATTGACTCTTCTAAGAGTTAAAAGAGTCCTGCTCCCACTGATGGGGTGCAGCTGTGGGACCCTATTTTCAGAGATGATGTCCTCCACCCAACTCTCAAAAAGCTGAAAGGGTCTTCAGTAGAGATGGATAGTCGAGCTGGGCTATCAGACGGTCACCTCTGTAGCTGTAGTGTCATTTTTCCTATGGTCCAATGTGTAAATTAAACAAAAAAGTGCACGTTTGTTATGATGTCCAAGATGGGGACCAGGATGTGGACATAATAAAAAATTAGGGAACATGATAGGAGACATTTCTACAATACATATAATCATTCTTATCTATCTAATACGATGACAACAGCTCTCCATACCTGCAGTCCACCATAAGGACCACCCTCTCTAATCCCTGAAAAATGAAATCATCCTCAGTGACGAAGAGAGGGGGCTAAGCGCCCCCCATGGTCTCAGAGCATTGACTCTTCTAAGAGTCCTAAGAGTCCTGCTCCCACTGATGGGGTGCAGCTGTGGGACCCTATTTTCAGAGATGATGTCCTCCACCCAACTCTCAAAAAGCTGAAAGGGTCTTCAGTAGAGATGGATAGTCGAGCTGGGCTATCAGACGGTCACCTCTGTAGCTGTAGTGTCATTTTTCCTATGGTCCAATGTGTAAATTAAACAAAAAAGTGCACGTTTGTTATGATGTCCAAGATGGGGACCAGGATGTGGACATAATAAAAAATTAGGGAACATGATAGGAGACATTTCTACAATACATATAATCATTCTTATCTATCTAATACGATGACAACAGCTCTCCATACCTGCAGTCCACCATAAGGACCACCCTCTCTAATCCCTGAAAAATGAAACATCCTCAGTGACGAAGAGAGGGGGCTAAGCGCCCCCATGGTCTGAGAGCATTGACTCTTCTAAGAGTTAAAAGAGTCCTGCTCCCACTGATGGGGTGCAGCTGTGGGACCCTATTTTCAGAGATGATGTCCTCCACCCAACTCTCAAAAAGCTGAAAGGGTCTTCAGTAGAGATGGATAGTCGAGCTGGGCTATCAGACGGTCACCTCTGTAGCTGTAGTGTCATTTTTCCTATGGTCCAATGTGTAAATTAAACAAAAAAGTGCACGTTTGTTATGATGTCCAAGATGGGGACCAGGATGTGGACATAATAAAAAATTAGGGAACATGATAGGAGACATTTCTACAATACATATAATCATTCTTATCTATCTAATACGATGACAACAGCTCTCCATACCTGCAGTCCACCATAAGGACCACCCTCTCTAATCCCTGAAAAATGAAATCATCCTCAGTGACGAAGAGAGGGGGCTAAGCGCCCCCCATGGTCTCAGAGCATTGACTCTTCTAAGAGTTAAAAGAGTCCTGCTCCCACTGATGGGGTGCAGCTGTGGGACCCTATTTTCAGAGATGATGTCCTCCACCCAACTCTCAAAAAGCTGAAAGGGTCTTCAGTAGAGATGGATAGTCGAGCTGGGCTATCAGACGGTCACCTCTGTAGCTGTAGTGTCATTTTTCCTATGGTCCAATGTGTAAATTAAACAAAAAAGTGCACGTTTGTTATGATGTCCAAGATGGGGACCAGGATGTGGACATAATAAAAAATTAGGGAACATGATAGGAGACATTTCTACAATACATATAATCATTCTTATCTATCTAATACGATGACAACAGCTCTCCATACCTGCAGTCCACCATAAGGACCACCCTCTCTAATTCCTGAAAAATGAAATCATCCTCAGTGACGAAGAGAGGGGGCTAAGCGCCCCCCATGGTCTCAGAGCATTGACTCTTCTAAGAGTTAAAAGAGTCCTTCTCCCACTGATGGGGTGCAGCTGTGGGACCCTATTTTCAGAGATGATGTCCTCCACCCAACTCTCAAAAAGCTGAAAGGGTCTTCAGTAGAGATGGATAGTCGAGCTGGGCTATCAGACGGTCACCTCTGTAGCTGTAGTGTCATTTTTCCTATGGTCCAATGTGTAAATTAAACAAAAAAGTGCACGTTTGTTATGATGTCCAAGATGGGGACCAGGATGTGGACATAATAAAAAATTAGGGAACATGATAGGAGACATTTCTACAATACATATAATCATTCTTATCTATCTAATTAGATGACAACAGCTCTCCATACCTGCAGTCCACCATAAGGACCACCCTCTCTAATCCCTGAAAAATGAAATCATCCTCAGTGACGAAGAGAGGGGGCTAAGCGCCCCCCATGGTCTCAGAGCATTGACTCTTCTAAGAGTTAAAAGAGTCCTGCTCCCACTGATGGGGTGCAGCTGTGGGACCCTATTTTCAGAGATGATGTCCTCCACCCAACTCTCAAAAAGCTGAAAGGGTCTTCAGAAGAGATGGATAGTCGAGCTGGGCTATCAGACGGTCACCTCTGTAGCTGTAGTGTCATTTTTCCTATGGTCCAATGTGTAAATTAAACAAAAAAGTGCACGTTTGTTATGATGTCCAAGATGGGGACCAGGATGTGGACATAATAAAAAATTAGGGAACATGATAGGAGACATTTCTACAATACATATAATCATTCTTATCTATCTAATACGATGACAACAGCTCTCCATACCTGCAGTCCACCATAAGGACCACCCTCTCTAATCCCTGAAAAATGAAATCATCCTCAGTGACGAAGAGAGGGGGCTAAGCGCCCCCCATGGTCTCAGAGCATTGACTCTTCTAAGAGTTAAAAGAGTCCTGCTCCCACTGATGGGGTGCAGCTGTGGGACCCTATTTTCAGAGATGATGTCCTCCACCCAACTCTCAAAAAGCTGAAAGGGTCTTCAGAAGAGATGGATAGTCGAGCTGGGCTATCAGACGGTCACCTCTGTAGCTGTAGTGTCATTTTTCCTATGGTCCAATGTGTAAATTAAACAAAAAAGTGCACGTTTGTTATGATGTCCAAGATGGGGACCAGGATGTGGACATAATAAAAAATTAGGGAACATGATAGGAGACATTTCTACAATACATATAATCATTCTTATCTATCTAATACGATGACAACAGCTCTCCATACCTGCAGTCCACCATAAGGACCACCCTCTCTAATCCCTGAAAAATGAAATCATCCTCAGTGACGAAGAGAGGGGGCTAAGCGCCCCCATGGTCTCAGAGCATTGACTCTTCTAAGAGTTAAAAGAGTCCTGCTCCCACTGATGGGGTGCAGCTGTGGGACCCTATTTTCAGAGATGATGTCCTCCACCCAACTCTCAAAAAGCTGAAAGGGTCTTCAGTAGAGATGGATAGTCGAGCTGGGCTATCAGACGGTCACCTCTGTAGCTGTAGTGTCATTTTTCCTATGGTCCAATGTGTAAATTAAACAAAAAAGTGCACGTTTGTTATGATGTCCAAGATGGGGACCAGGATGTGGACATAATAAAAAATTAGGGAACATGATAGGAGACATTTCTACAATACATATAATCATTCTTATCTATCTAATACGATGACAACAGCTCTCCATACCTGCAGTCCACCATAAGGACCACCATCTCTAATCTCTGAAAAATGAAACATCCTCAGTGACGAAGAGAGGGGGCTAAGCGCCCCCCATGGTCTCAGAGCATTGACTCTTCTAAGAGTTAAAAGAGTCCTGCTCCCACTGATGGGGTGCAGCTGTGGGATTCTATTTTCAGAGATGATGTCCTCCACCCAACTCTCAAAAAGCTGAAAGGGTCTTCAGTAGAGATGGATAGTCGAGCTGGGCTATCAGACGGTCACCTCTGTAGCTGTAGTGTCATTTTTCCTATGGTCCAATGTGTAAATTAAACAAAAAAGTGCACGTTTGTTATGATGTCCAAGATGGGGACCAGGATGTGGACATAAAAAAAAATTAGGGAACATGATAAGAGACATTTCTACAATACATATAATCATTCTTATCTATCTAATACGATGACAACAGCTCTCCATACCTGCAGTCCACCATAAGGACCACCCTCTCTAATCCCTGAAAAATGAAATCATCCTCAGTGACGAAGAGAGGGGGCTAAGCGCCCCCCATGGTCTCAGAGCATTGACTCTTCTAAGAGTTAAAAGAGTCCTGCTCCCACTGATGGGGTGCAGCTGTGGGACCCTATTTTCAGAGATGATGTCCTCCACCCAACTCTCAAAAAGCTGAAAGGGTCTTCAGAAGAGATGGATAGTCGAGCTGGGCTATCAGACGGTCACCTCTGTAGCTGTAGTGTCATTTTTCCTATGGTCCAATGTGTAAATTAAACAAAAAAGTGCACGTTTGTTATGATGTCCAAGATGGGGACCAGGATGTGGACATAATAAAAAATTAGGGAACATGATAGGAGACATTTCTACAATACATATAATCATTCTTATCTATCTAATACGATGACAACAGCTCTCCATACCTGCAGTCCACCATAAGGACCACCATCTCTAATCTCTGAAAAATGAAACATCCTCAGTGACGAAGAGAGGGGGCTAAGCGCCCCCCATGGTCTCAGAGCATTGACTCTTCTAAGAGTTAAAAGAGTCCTGCTCCCACTGATGGGGTGCAGCTGTGGGATTCTTTTTTCAGAGATGATGTCCTCCACCCAACTCTCAAAAAGCTGAAAGGGTCTTCAGTAGAGATGGATAGTCGAGCTGGGCTATCAGACGGTCACCTCTGTAGCTGTAGTGTCATTTTTCCTATGGTCCAATGTGTAAATTAAACAAAAAAGTGCACGTTTGTTATGATGTCCAAGATGGGGACCAGGATGTGGACATAATAAAAAATTAGGGAACATGATAGGAGACATTTCTACAATACATATAATCATTCTTATCTATCTAATACGATGACAACAGCTCTCTATACCTGCAGTCCACCATAAGGACCACCCTCTCTAATCCCTGAAAAATGAAATCATCCTCAGTGACGAAGAGAGGGGGCTAAGCGCCCCCCATGGTCTCAGAGCATTGACTCTTCTAAGAGTTAAAAGAGTCCTGCTCCCACTGATGGGGTGCAGCTGTGGGACCCTATTTTCAGAGATGATGTCCTCCACCCAACTCTCAAAAAGCTGAAAGGGTCTTCAGTAGAGATGGATAGTCGAGCTGGGCTATCAGACGGTCACCTCTGTAGCTGTAGTGTCATTTTTCCTATGGTCCAATGTGTAAATTAAACAAAAAAGTGCACGTTTGTTATGATGTCCAAGATGGGGACCAGGATGTGGACATAATAAAAAATTAGGGAACATGATAGGAGACATTTCTACAATACATATAATCATTCTTATCTATCTAATACGATGACAACAGCTCTCCATACCTGCAGTCCACCATAAGGACCACCCTCTCTAATCCCTGAAAAATGAAATCATCCTCAGTGACGAAGAGAGGGGGCTAAGCGCCCCCATTGTCTCAGAGCATTGACTCTTCTAAGAGTTAAAAGAGTCCTGCTCCCACTGATGGGGTGCAGCTGTGGGACCCTATTTTCAGAGATGATGTCCTCCACCCAACTCTCAAAAAGCTGAAAGGGTCTTCAGTAGAGATGGATAGTCGAGCTGGGCTATCAGACGGTCACCTCTGTAGCTGTAGTGTCATTTTTCCTATGGTCCAATGTGTAAATTAAACAAAAAAGTGCACGTTTGTTATGATGTCCAAGATGGGGACCAGGATGTGGACATAATAAAAAATTAGGGAACATGATAGGAGACATTTCTACAATACATATAATCATTCTTATCTATCTAATACGATGACAACAGCTCTCCATACCTGCAGTCCACCATAAGGACCACCCTCTCTAATCCCTGAAAAATGAAACATCCTCAGTGACGAAGAGAGGGGGCTAAGCGCCCCCCATGGTCTCAGAGCATTGACTCTTCTAAGAGTTAAAAGAGTCCTGCTCCCACTGATGGGGTGCAGCTGTGGGACCCTATTTTCAGAGATGATGTCATCCACCCAACTCTCAAAAAGCTGAAAGGGTCTTCAGTAGAGATGGATAGTCGAGCTGGGCTATCAGACGGTCACCTCTGTAGCTGTAGTGTCATTTTTCCTATGGTCCAATGTGTAAATTAAACAAAAAAGTGCACGTTTGTTATGATGTCCAAGATGGGGACCAGGATGTGGACATAATAAAAAATTAGGGAACATGATAGGAGACATTTCTACAATACATATAATCATTCTTATCTATCTAATACGATGACAACAGCTCTCCATACCTGCAGTCCACCATAAGGACCACCCTCTCTAATCCCTGAAAAATGAAATCATCCTCAGTGACGAAGAGAGGGGGCTAAGCGCCCCCCATGGTCTCAGAGCATTGACTCTTCTAAGAGTTAAAAGAGTCCTGCTCCCACTGATGGGGTGCAGCTGTGGGACCCTATTTTCAGAGATGATGTCCTCCACCCAACTCTCAAAAAGCTGAAAGGGTCTTCAGTAGAGATGGATAGTCGAGCTGGGCTATCAGACGGTCACCTCTGTAGCTGTAGTGTCATTTATCCTATGGTCCAATGTGTAAATTAAACAAAAAAGTGCCGTTTGTTATGATTTCCAAGATGGGGACCAGGATGTGGACATAAAAAAAAATTAGGGAACATGATAGGAGACATTTCTACAATACATATAATCATTCTTATCTATCTAATACGATGACAACAGCTCTCCATACCTGCAGTCCACCATAAGGACCACCCTCTCTAATCCCTGAAAAATGAAATCATCCTCAGTGACGAAGAGAGGGGGCTAAGCGCCCCCCATGGTCTCAGAGCATTGACTCTTCTAAGAGTTAAAAGAGTCCTGCTCCCACTGATGGGGTGCAGCTGTGGGACCCTATTTTCAGAGATGATGTCCTCCACCCAACTCTCAAAAAGCTGAAAGGGTCTTCAGAAGAGATGGATAGTCGAGCTGGGCTATCAGACGGTCACCTCTGTAGCTGTAGTGTCATTTTTCCTATGGTCCAATGTGTAAATTAAACAAAAAAGTGCACGTTTGTTATGATGTCCAAGATGGGGACCAGGATGTGGACATAATAAAAAATTAGGGAACATGATAGGAGACATTTCTACAATACATATAATCATTCTTATCTATCTAATACGATGACAACAGCTCTCCATACCTGCAGTCCACCATAAGGACCACCCTCTCTAATCCCTGAAAAATGAAATCATCCTCAGTGACGAAGAGAGGGGGCTAAGCGCCCCCCATGGTCTCAGAGCATTGACTCTTCTAAGAGTTAAAAGAGTCCTGCTCCCACTGATGGGGTGCAGCTGTGGGACCCTATTTTCAGAGATGATGTCCTCCACCCAACTCTCAAAAAGCTGAAAGGGTCTTCAGAAGAGATGGATAGTCGAGCTGGGCTATCAGACGGTCACCTCTGTAGCTGTAGTGTCATTTTTCCTATGGTCCAATGTGTAAATTAAACAAAAAAGTGCACGTTTGTTATGATGTCCAAGATGGGGACCAGGATGTGGACATAATAAAAAATTAGGGAACATGATAGGAGACATTTCTACAATACATATAATCATTCTTATCTATCTAATACGATGACAACAGCTCTCCATACCTGCAGTCCACCATAAGGACCACCCTCTATAATCCCTGAAAAATGAAATCATCCTCAGTGACGAAGAGAGGGGGCTAAGCGCCCCCCATGGTCTCAGAGCATTGACTCTTCTAAGAGTTAAAAGAGTCCTGCTCCCACTGATGGGGTGCAGCTGTGGGACCCTATTTTCAGAGATGATGTCCTCCACCCAACTCTCAAAAAGCTGAAAGGGTCTTCAGTAGAGATGGATAGTCGAGCTGGGCTATCAGACGGTCACCTCTGTAGCTGTAGTGTCATTTTTCCTATGGTCCAATGTGTAAATTAAACAAAAAAGTGCACGTTTGTTATGATGTCCAAGATGGGGACCAGGATGTGGACATAATAAAAAATTAGGGAACATGATAGGAGACATTTCTACAATACATATAATCATTCTTATCTATCTAATACGATGACAACAGCTCTCCATACCTGCAGTCCACCATAAGGACCACCCTCTCTAATCCCTGAAAAATGAAACATCCTCAGTGACGAAGAGAGGGGGCTAAGCGCCCCCCATGGTCTCAGAGCATTGACTCTTCTAAGAGTTAAAAGAGTCCTGCTCCCACTGATGGGGTGCAGCTGTGGGACCCTATTTTCAGAGATGATGTCCTCCACCCAACTCTCAAAAAGCTGAAAGGGTCTTCAGTAGAGATGGATAGTCGAGCTGGGCTATCAGACGGTCACCTCTGTAGCTGTAGTGTCATTTTTCCTATGGTCCAATGTGTAAATTAAACAAAAAAGTGCACGTTTGTTATGATGTCCAAGATGGGGACCAGGATGTGGACATAATAAAAAATTAAGCAACATGATAGGAGACATTTCTACAATACATATAATCATTCTTAACTATCTAATACGATGACAACAGCTCTCCATACCTGCAGTCCACCATAAGGACCACCCTCTCTAATCCCTGAAAAATGAAATCATCCTCAGTGACGAAGAGAGGGGGCTAAGCGCCCCCCATGGTCTCAGAGCATTGACTCTTCTAAGAGTTAAAAGAGTCCTGCTCCCACTGATGGGGTGCAGCTGTGGGACCCTATTTTCAGAGATGATGTCATCCACCCAACTCTCAAAAAGCTGAAAGGGTCTTCAGTAGAGATGGATAGTCGAGCTGGGCTATCAGACGGTCACCTCTGTAGCTGTAGTGTCATTTTTCCTATGGTCCAATGTGTAAATTAAACAAAAAAGTGCACGTTTGTTATGATGTCCAAGATGGGGACCAGGATGTGGACATAATAAAAAATTAGGGAACATGATAGGAGACATTTCTACAATACATATAATCATTCTTATCTATCTAATACGATGACAACAGCTCTCCATACCTGCAGTCCACCATAAGGACCACCCTCTCTAATCCCTGAAAAATGAAATCATCCTCAGTGACGAAGAGAGGGGGCTAAGCGCCCCCCATGGTCTCAGAGCATTGACTCTTCTAAGAGTTAAAAGAGTCCTGCTCCCACTGATGGGGTGCAGCTGTGGGACCCTATTTTCAGAGATGATGTCCTCCACCCAACTCTCAAAAAGCTGAAAGGGTCTTCAATAGAGATGGATAGTCGAGCTGGGCTATCAGACGGTCACCTCTGTAGCTGTAGTGTCATTTATCCTATGGTCCAATGTGTAAATTAAACAAAAAAGTGCCGTTTGTTATGATGTCCAAGATGGGGACCAGGATGTGGACATAATAAAAAATTAGGGAACATGATAGGAGACATTTCTACAATACATATAATCATTCTTATCTATCTAATACGATGACAACAGCTCTCCATACCTGCAGTCCACCATAAGGACCACCCTCTCTAATCCCTGAAAAATGAAATCATCCTCAGTGACGAAGAGAGGGGGCTAAGCGCCCCCCATGGTCTCAGAGCATTGACTCTTCTAAGAGTTAAAAGAGTCCTGCTCCCACTGATGGGGTGCAGCTGTGGGACCCTATTTTCAGAGATGATGTCCTCCACCCAACTCTCAAAAAGCTGAAAGGGTCTTCAGAAGAGATGGATAGTCGAGCTGGGCTATCAGACGGTCACCTCTGTAGCTATAGTGTCATTTTTCCTATGGTCCAATGTGTAAACTAAACAAAAAAGTGCACGTTTGTTATGATGTCCAAGATGGGGACCAGGATGTGGACATAATAAAAAATTAGGGAACATGATAGGAGACATTTTTACAATACATATAATCATTCTTATCTATCTAATACGATGACAACAGCTCTCCATAGCTGCAGTCCACCATAAGGACCACCCTCTCTAATCCCTGAAAAATGAAATCATCCTCAGTGACGAAGAGAGGGGGCTAAGCGCCCCCCATGGTCTCAGAGCATTGACTCTTCTAAGAGTTAAAAGAGTCCTGCTCCGACTGATGGGGTGCAGCTGTGGGACCCTATTTTCAGAGATGATGTCCTCCACCCAACTCTCAAAAAGCTGAAAGGGTCTTCAGTAGAGATGGATAGTCGAGCTGGGCTATCAGACGGTCACCTCTGTAGCTGTAGTGTCATTTATCCTATGGTCCAATGTGTAAATTAAACAAAAAATAAGAATTACTACTTACCGGTAATGATGTTTCCAGGAGCCAACATGACAGCACGGTAGGAGTTGCTCCTTTGACCTTTACAGGGACAGGAAACGCAAGAGTTTAAAAGCCCCTCCCCATCCCCCTTTCCTCAGTGTTTTTTAAAGTACCACACCAGGATGGGAGATAACACCATTTTATTAATGCAGATTGCACAACACACGGTACATAATCAGACGGGAGGGAAATAAGCGTGCTGTCATGTTGGCTCCTGGAAACATCATTACCGGTAAGTAGTAATTCTTATTTTCCAGGACGCCACATGACAGCACGGTAGGAGAATGCCAAAGTAATCCCTATGAGGGGGGGACCACAGCCTGCAAAGCCCTGCTACTGAACAACATGTGCTGATCGGTGAGAAGGCCCAGTTTATAATGCTTACAAAACGTGTGGGGACCCGACCACGTTGCCGTACGACAAATCAGATCCAAGGAAACCCCCACCCTCTCCGCCCAAGAAGTGGACAGAGCCCTGGCGGAGTGGGCCCCAATGCGAGTTGGGAGGTCCCGACCCGCGGACTGGTAAGTAGCTGAAACAGCGGACCTAACCTACCGAGACAGTTGTCTTAGACACCGTCTTCCCTCGGCACTTTCCCGCAATTTGCACCAAGATGGCAGAAGCTATGCGCCAGCTCTGGTAGCCTCTAAATATGCCAGAACTGCTCGTCTGACGTCCAAGAGCGAAGGAGCTCTGCCTGTTGGGACTGAGAATAAACGAGGTAGACAGCTTACACTACAGCGACCAGAGACAGTGAGACATGCCCGAAATGGGTTAATGAACATTCTGAACACCGCAACTATAGAATAGAAGTTAAAGTCCTTAACAGCCTATCAAGGAATGAATAAACCACAGCCCGATAGAATGACCACCGGCTAGATCAAGAAGAAACATGTCCGAGCTTAATAAACCAGGTCAGTACGGACATCAGCTCTCCGAGGTTCAAACGATTACCCCTGGTCACAGACCAGCCCACCGTACCGCCAGAGTTCATATCCTGGCTCCAGAAGCCCAAGATGACAAGGCATAAACTACTGGACCTCGAGTAATGAGAAGGACCATCATGAACCAAAGACGTGAAGAGTTGGAGTCCGGAAGGCACGTCGACTGATATTAGCAAGTCAAGTACATCATCCGACCACCTGAAGGAAGCATTGTTACCAAGATGCAGATGCCAAGGACAGCGGGGTATGGAATCTGGATGGGAGGAAGCGTCCCAGAAAATGTAGGTGGCCAACCTCATAGATACACTGTATACAGTATATATATTGGAATTTAAAGAAGTGGTTTGCCATATCCGTGGCAGCAAACACAGGAGACTAGTGTTGCCCTGAGCTGGCGGAAAGAAAACCACTACCACCTGGGTAGACTACCCAACCAGAAATGCACTATACTCCATTAGCCTGTAAGTACCACTATATCGGACACTAGCGTAAACATACCACACAGTCTTCCATAGTGACCAGGGAACATCCTCCAGAGGAGTGAGGGCCTCCAATAATCACAGAGTGATAGTTCATTTGACAGTGGTGAGACCCTGGATGTTTTCTCGTGAGAACAGCGAGCCTATGAGGGAGACTATGGAGTTCCCTGCCACAAGAGGCTGGAAAACCTCACAGGTTATTTACGAGATTCTGGATGTTGAACAATGGCCAGAAAACCAGTCCAATTGCCATCAAAGGACCTGTCACAGTAAAACGGACTATTACCATGATTGGCTACATTCAGTTCTTTCCACCATAGGATGAACTCGATAACATTTCTCTTTAGTCATAAGTTATAAAAGAAAGACCAGAGCTAAGCAATTAAGCACCGCTGAATACTACTGATTAGAAAAGAAGGACCGTAGCTGAACTCAGATTCCAGGTCTGAGCCATAATAAGGAGAAAACTAGGCCAACTCAAACATGACAGCCTATTACGGCTAAGCCAAGTGCCGTTCCAGAAGTGTGAGGCCCCTCTAACCAAAGCCGATGCGAGAGACCCAATGCGAAGTATGCAACCCGAGGCGCAAGGGACGAGGCCACTGCAAGGCCAAAGGCGCAGAGGCGCAAGGCCAAAGGCGCAGAGGCATAAGGTCCAAGGCGCAGAAGCGCAAGGCCCAAGGCGCAGAAGCGCAAGGCCCAAGGCGCAGAAGCGCAAGGCCCAAGGTGCAGAGGCACAGAAGCGCAAGGCGCAGAGGCGCAAGGCCCAATGCCAGACATGCAAGGCCAGAACAGGAAGCGCAAGGCGTAAGCCCGGAAGCGCAAGGCCAGAGGCGCAAAGCACAAGGCCAGAGGCGCAAAGCACAAGGCCAGAGGCGCAAAGCCAGAGGTGCAAGGCCAGAGGCCAGAGGCGCAAGGCAGAGGCACAAGGCATAAAGCCAGAGGCACAAGGCGCAATGCCAGACACACAAGGCCGGAACATGAAGCGCAAGGCGCAAGCCCCAAGTCGCAAGGCACAATGCCAGAGGTGCAAGGCACAATGCCAGAGGCGCAAGGCCAGTGGCGCAAATGCCAGAGGCGCAAGGCCGGAGGCGCAAATGCCAGAGGCACAAGCGCAATGCCAGAGGTGCAAGGCCAGAGGCACAAGGCGCAACGCCAGAGGCGCAAGGCCAGAGGTACAAGGCGCAATGCCATAGGCACAAGGCCAGAGGCACAAGGCACAATGTCAGACGCACAATGCCAGAAGCATGAAGCGTAATGCGCAAGCCCGGAGACACAAGCCCGGAGGCACAAGGCACAATCCCAGAGGAACCAGGCACAAGCCCAGAGGCACCAGGCACAAGCCCAGAGGCACCAGGCACAAGCCCAGAGGCACAAGGCACAAGCCCAGAGGCACAAGGCACAAGCCCAGAGGCACAAGCCTTGAGGCACAAGGCACAAGCCCAGAGGCATAAGCCTAGAGGCACAAGGCACAAGCCCAGAGGCACAAGGCACAAGCCCAAAGGCACAAGGCACAAGCCCAGATGTACAAGCTTAGAGACACAAGGCACAAGCCCAGAGGCACAAGGCACAAGCCCAGAGGCACAAGGCCAGAGACACAAGGCACAAGCCCAGAGGCACAAGCCTAGAGACACAAGGCACAAGCCCAGAGGCACAAGCCTAGAGACACAAGGCACAAGCCCAGAGGCACAAGCCTAGAGACACAAGGCACAAGCCCAGAGGCACAAGCCTAGAGACACAAGACACAAGCCCTGAGGCACAAGCCTAGAGACACAAGGCACAAGCCTAAAAGGCACAAGGCCAGAGGCACAAGCCTAGAGGCACAAGCCACAAGGCCAGAGGCACAAGCCTAGAGGCACAAGCCACAAGCCCAGAGGCACAAGCCTAGAGGCACAAGCCACAAGCCCAGAGGCACAAGCCTAGAGGCACAAGCCTAGAGGCACAAGCCACAAGCCCAGAGGCACAAGCCACAAGCCCAGAGGCACAAGCCTAGAGGCACAAGCCTAGAGACACAAGGCACAAGCTCAGAGGCACAAGCCTAGAGACACAAGGCACAAGCCCAGAGGCCCAAGCCTAGAGGCACAAGCCTAGAGGCACAAGGCAGAAGCCTAAAGGCACAAGCCTAGAGGCACAAGGCACAAGCTTAGAGGCACAAGCCTAGAGGCACAAGGCCCAAGCCCAGAGGCCCAAGGCACAAGCCCAGAGGCCCAAAGCCAGTGAAGCCAAGCCATGAATGGCAAGGCTGAGAAACAGTAAGACCAGAGACGTCAAGCAGTGAGGCCTTGACAGTCCCAAGGTGTCAAGCTAGCGTGTGGTCAGAGCTGTGTGGCGTGTGGGCCGAGGCCAAACCCATGAGGCGCGATGCCGGAGCCCCAAGTTGTGAGGTACGAGCCAGGAGGCGCGAGGCCGGAGCCAGGAGGTGCGAGGCCCCAGGAGGCCAGAGCAGTGAGGCGTGAGCCAGAGTCATCACGAGGCCAGAACCCTGAGGCGCGAGGCCAGAGTTGTGAGGCCCGATCAGAGTTACCCCTAAGAGTGTAATTCACCTGTGAACTTCAGGATACACCTACTGCATGAGTGGTATCCTAAATGCCAAATTAGTCACACCTGAACCAATTAACTCACCCTGAGGTTCAGCTGAAGGGCAAGTTCCAATGCGAGATAATGTGTTATATCCACAATTTTCCCTCCTATAGAAGGAGTAAATCAGACAGAACCTGGTCTGGTGAGATAATAGTGGAATCAAATGTGTTATTAAACCACAACAGGAGGATCCACATAAGGTTCCATCAACAGGTAAATTCTGAACTTAAACATGAGGTCTGCTGAGCCCAGCAAAACATGAGGCAGCAACCTCACCATGAAGCATAATCTACTTAGAAAGTTCCAAGGCTAAATTTCCAATTTTAGTGCAGGACGCTGACAGATGTGAATGACAGACTGCACACTTTTTTATTCTGGCCGACTTCCTCCGAACTTTTTTAGGGATAGTGCCGGTGCGTGCCGTGGAAGAATCCTAAACGGAAGGGGAGACCGAATCAGGCTCTACCCACACCACTACAGGTCAGATTCCTGACGCACCTGCACTTACGTGACCCTGGGACTCGTCAGGGGGGCTAGCATCAGACCTGTCACCTTCATCCATTGTAATAAGCAGTGAGCAGGTCGTTATACAGAAACACACAGAATGCATATTTCCCCGTTCCCAAGGTTTGATACCTGTTTGGGCGACGACAGGGCCCGTTCCCGCCTCCAGTGTTCCGACCCGGATCACACGCCGCCTTCCTGGGCGCCGCCATATTCCGACCAGGAAATGCGGAAGACTTTGCGCTGCACATGCATCAGCGTGTCAGGCTGGAACGCATGGCGTGCGCACACCCGGAAGTGCCACATGGCCGCGGCAAACAGCGGGATGCCGAGAGCCCTCACCTGAGGGAAGCGGCTTTTGCCGGGAACTCCTGCTCCACCGGCCGGCTGAGGGACCTCTCCTTTAGAGGTGTCGGCCAGGGGCTGCTTGACAGGCCGGAAGGAGAGAGCAAGCCCCCCCCTGATCCGCCTGGACCCCGTACATCCCGACGGTAAGACTTGCGTCCGTCCTGTACAGGGACAGGAAAAACACTGAGGAAAGGGGGATGGGGAGGGGCTTTTAAACTCTTGCGTTTCCTGTCCCTGTAAAGGTCAAAGGAGCAACTCCTACCGTGCTGTCATGTGGCGTCCTGGAAAAGTGCCGTTTGTTATGATGTCCAAGATGGGGACCAGGATGTGGACATAATAAAAAATTAGGGAACATGATAGGAGACATTTCTACAATACATATAATCATTCTTATCTATCTAATACGATGACAACAGCTCTCCATACCTGCAGTCCACCATAAGGACCACCCTCTCTAATCCCTGAAAAATGAAATCATCCTCAGTGACGAAGAGAGGGGGCTAAGCGCCCCCCATGGTCTCAGAGCATTGACTCTTCTAAGAGTTAAAAGAGTCCTGCTCCCACTGATGGGGTGCAGCTGTGGGACCCTATTTTCAGAGATGATGTCCTCCACCCAACTCTCAAAAAGCTGAAAGGGTCTTCAGAAGAGATGGATAGTCGAGCTGGGCTATCAGACGGTCACCTCTGTAGCTGTAGTGTCATTTTTCCTATGGTCCAATGTGTAAATTAAACAAAAAAGTGCACGTTTGTTATGATGTCCAAGATGGGGACCAGGATGTGGACATAATAAAAAATTAGGGAACATGATAGGAGACATTTCTACAATACATATAATCATTCTTATCTATCTAATACGATGACAACAGCTCTCCATACCTGCAGTCCACCATAAGGACCACCCTCTCTAATCCCTGAAAAATGAAATCATCCTCAGTGACGAAGAGAGGGGGCTAAGCGCCCCCCATGGTCTCAGAGCATTGACTCTTCTAAGAGTTAAAAGAGTCCTGCTCCCACTGATGGGGTGCAGCTGTGGGACCCTATTTTCAGAGATGATGTCCTCCACCCAACTCTCAAAAAGCTGAAAGGGTCTTCAGTAGAGATGGATAGTCGAGCTGGGCTATCAGACGGTCACCTCTGTAGCTGTAGTGTCATTTTTCCTATGGTCCAATGTGTAAATTAAACAAAAAAGTGCACGTTTGTTATGATGTCCAAGATGGGGACCAGGATGTGGACATAATAAAAAATTAGGGAACATGATAGGAGACATTTCTACAATACATATAATCATTCTTATCTATCTAATACGATGACAACAGCTCTCCATACCTGCAGTCCACCATAAGGACCACCCTCTCTAATCCCTGAAAAATGAAATCATCCTCAGTGACGAAGAGAGGGGGCTAAGCGCCCCCCATGGTCTCAGAGCATTGACTCTTCTAAGAGTTAAAAGAGTCCTGCTCCCACTGATGGGGTGCAGCTGTGGGACCCTATTTTCAGAGATGATGTCCTCCACCCAACTCTCAAAAAGCTGAAAGGGTCTTCAGTAGAGATGGATAGTCGAGCTGGGCTATCAGACGGTCACCTCTGTAGCTGTAGTGTCATTTTTCCTATGGTCCAATGTGTAAATTAAACAAAAAAGTGCACGTTTGTTATGATGTCCAAGATGGGGACCAGGATGTGGACATAATAAAAAATTAGGGAACATGATAGGAGACATTTCTACAATACATATAATCATTCTTATCTATCTAATACGATGACAACAGCTCTCCATACCTGCAGTCCACCATAAGGACCACCCTCTCTAATCCCTGAAAAATGAAACATCCTCAGTGACGAAGAGAGGGGGCTAAGCGCCCCCCATGGTCTCAGAGCATTGACTCTTCTAAGAGTTAAAAGAGTCCTGCTCCCACTGATGGGGTGCAGCTGTGGGACCCTATTTTCAGAGATGATGTCCTCCACCCAACTCTCAAAAAGCTGAAAGGGTCTTCAGTAGAGATGGATAGTCGAGCTGGGCTATCAGACGGTCACCTCTGTAGCTGTAGTGTCATTTATCCTATGGTCCAATGTGTAAATTAAACAAAAAAGTGCCGTTTGTTATGATGTCCAAGATGGGGACCAGGATGTGGACATAATAAAAAATTAGGGAACATGATAGGAGACATTTCTACAATACATATAATCATTCTTATCTATCTAATACGATGACAACAGCTCTCCATACCTGCAGTCCACCATAAGGACCACCCTCTCTAATCCCTGAAAAATGAAATCATCCTCAGTGACGAAGAGAGGGGGCTAAGCGCCCCCCATGGTCTCAGAGCATTGACTCTTCTAAGAGTTAAAAGAGTCCTGCTCCCACTGATGGGGTGCAGCTGTGGGACCCTATTTTCAGAGATGATGTCCTCCACCCAACTCTCAAAAAGCTGAAAGGGTCTTCAGTAGAGATGGATAGTCAAGCTGGGCTATCAGACGGTCACCTCTGTAGCTGTAGTGTCATTTATCCTATGGTCCAATGTGTAAATTAAACAAAAAAGTGCCGTTTGTTATGATGTCCAAGATGGGGACCAGGATGTGGACATAATAAAAAATTAGGGAACATGATAGGAGACATTTCTACAATACATATAATCATTCTTATCTATCTAATACGATGACAACAGCTCTCCATACCTGCAGTCCACCATAAGGACCACCCTCTCTAATCCCTGAAAAATGAAATCATCCTCAGTGACGAAGAGAGGGGGCTAAGCGCCCCCCATGGTCTCAGAGCATTGACTCTTCTAAGAGTTAAAAGAGTCCTGCTCCCACTGATGGGGTGCAGCTGTGGGACCCTATTTTCAGAGATGATGTCCTCCACCCAACTCTCAAAAAGCTGAAAGGGTCTTCAGAAGAGATGGATAGTCGAGCTGGGCTATCAGACGGTCACCTCTGTAGCTGTAGTGTCATTTTTCCTATGGTCCAATGTGTAAATTAAACAAAAAAGTGCACGTTTGTTATGATGTCCAAGATGGGGACCAGGATGTGGACATAATAAAAAATTAGGGAACATGATAGGAGACATTTCTACAATACATATAATCATTCTTATCTATCTAATACGATGACAACAGCTCTCCATACCTGCAGTCCACCATAAGGACCACCCTCTCTAATCCCTGAAAAATGAAATCATCCTCAGTGACGAAGAGAGGGGGCTAAGCGCCCCCCATGGTCTCAGAGCATTGACTCTTCTAAGAGTTAAAAGAGTCCTGCTCCCACTGATGGGGTGCAGCTGTGGGACCCTATTTTCAGAGATGATGTCCTCCACCCAACTCTCAAAAAGCTGAAAAGGTCTTCAGTAGAGATGGATAGTCGAGCTGGGCTATCAGACGGTCACCTCTGTAGCTGTAGTGTCATTTTTCCTATGGTCCAATGTGTAAATTAAACAAATAAGTGCACGTTTGTTATGATGTCCAAGATGGGGACCAGGATGTGGACATAATAAAAAATTAGGGAACATGATAGGAGACATTTCTACAATACATATAATCATTCTTATCTATCTAATACGATGACAACAGCTCTCCATACCTGCAGTCCACCATAAGGACCACCCTCTCTAATCCCTGAAAAATGAAATCATCCTCAGTGACGAAGAGAGGGGGCTAAGCGCCCCCCATGGTCTCAGAGCATTGACTCTTCTAAGAGTTAAAAGAGTCCTGCTCCCACTGATGGGGTGCAGCTGTGGGACCCTATTTTCAGAGATGATGTCCTCCACCCAACTCTCAAAAAGCTGAAAGGGTCTTCAGTAGAGATGGATAGTCGAGCTGGGCTATCAGACGGTCACCTCTGTAGCTGTAGTGTCATTTTTCCTATGGTCCAATGTGTAAATTAAACAAAAAAGTGCACGTTTGTTATGATGTCCAAGATGGGGACCAGGATGTGGACATAATAAAAAATTAGGGAACATGATAGGAGACATTTCTACAATACATATAATCATTCTTATCTATCTAATACGATGACAACAGCTCTCCATACCTGCAGTCCACCATAAGGACCACCCTCTCTAATCCCTGAAAAATGAAATCATCCTCAGTGACGAAGAGAGGGGGCTAAGCGCCCCCCATGGTCTCAGAGCATTGACTCTTCTAAGAGTTAAAAGAGTCCTGCTCCCACTGATGGGGTGCAGCTGTGGGACCCTATTTTCAGAGATGATGTCCTCCACCCAACTCTCAAAAAGCTGAAAGGGTCTTCAGAAGAGATGGATAGTCGAGCTGGGCTATCAGACGGTCACCTCTGTAGCTGTAGTGTCATTTTTCCTATGGTCCAATGTGTAAATTAAACAAAAAAGTGCACGTTTGTTATGATGTCCAAGATGGGGACCAGGATGTGGACATAATAAAAAATTAGGGAACATGATAGGAGACATTTCTACAATACATATAATCATTCTTATCTATCTAATACGATGACAACAGCTCTCCATACCTGCAGTCCACCATAAGGACCACCCTCTCTAATCCCTGAAAAATGAAATCATCCTCAGTGACGAAGAGAGGGGGCTAAGCGCCCCCCATGGTCTCAGAGCATTGACTCTTCTAAGAGTTAAAAGAGTCCTGCTCCCACTGATGGGGTGCAGCTGTGGGACCCTATTTTCAGAGATGATGTCCTCCACCCAACTCTCAAAAAGCTGAAAGGGTCTTCAGTAGAGATGGATAGTCGAGCTGGGCTATCAGACGGTCACCTCTGTAGCTGTAGTGTCATTTTTCCTATGGTCCAATGTGTAAATTAAACAAAAAAGTGCACGTTTGTTATGATGTCCAAGATGGGGACCAGGATGTGGACATAATAAAAAATTAGGGAACATGATAGGAGACATTTCTACAATACATATAATCATTCTTATCTATCTAATACGATGACACCAGCTCTCCATACCTGCAGTCCACCATAAGGACCACCCTCTCTAATCCCTGAAAAATGAAATCATCCTCAGTGACGAAGAGAGGGGGCTAAGCGCCCCCCATGGTCTCAGAGCATTGACTCTTCTAAGAGTTAAAAGAGTCCTGCTCCCACTGATGGGGTGCAGCTGTGGGACCCTATTTTCAGAGATGATGTCCTCCACCCAACTCTCAAAAAGCTGAAAGGGTCTTCAGTAGAGATGGATAGTCGAGCTGGGCTATCAGACGGTCACCTCTGTAGCTGTAGTGTCATTTTTCCTATGGTCCAATGTGTAAATTAAACAAAAAAGTGCACGTTTGTTATGATGTCCAAGATGGGGACCAGGATGTGGACATAATAAAAAATTAGGGATAGGGAACATGATAGGAGACATTTCTACAATACATATAATCATTCTTATCTATCTAATACGATGACAACAGCTCTCCATACCTGCAGTCCACCATAAGGACCACCCTCTCTAATCCCTGAAAAATGAAACATCCTCAGTGACGAAGAGAGGGGGCTAAGCGCCCCCCATGGTCTCAGAGCATTGACTCTTCTAAGAGTTAAAAGAGTCCTGCTCCCACTGATGGGGTGCAGCTGTGGGACCCTATTTTCAGAGATGATGTCCTCCACCCAACTCTCAAAAAGCTGAAAGGGTCTTCAGTAGAGATGGATAGTCGAGCTGGGCTATCAGACGGTCACCTCTGTAGCTGTAGTGTCATTTATCCTATGGTCCAATGTGTAAATTAAACAAAAAAGTGCCGTTTGTTATGATGTCCAAGATGGGGACCAGGATGTGGACATAATAAAAAATTAGGGAACATGATAGGAGACATTTCTACAATACATATAATCATTCTTATCTATCTAATACGATGACAACAGCTCTCCATACCTGCAGTCCACCATAAGGACCACCCTCTCTAATCCCTGAAAAATGAAATCATCCTCAGTGACGAAGAGAGGGGGCTAAGCGCCCCCCATGGTCTCAGAGCATTGACTCTTCTAAGAGTTAAAAGAGTCCTGCTCCCACTGATGGGGTGCAGCTGTGGGACCCTATTTTCAGAGATGATGTCCTCCACCCAACTCTCAAAAAGCTGAAAGGGTCTTCAGTAGAGATGGATAGTCGAGCTGGGCTATCAGACGGTCACCTCTGTAGCTGTAGTGTCATTTATCCTATGGTCCAATGTGTAAATTAAACAAAAAAGTGCCGTTTGTTATGATGTCCAAGATGGGGACCAGGATGTGGACATAATAAAAAATTAGGGAACATGATAGGAGACATTTCTACAATACATATAATCATTCTTATCTATCTAATACGATGACAACAGCTCTCCATACCTGCAGTCCACCATAAGGACCACCCTCTCTAATCCCTGAAAAATGAAATCATCCTCAGTGACGAAGAGAGGGGGCTAAGCGCCCCCCATGGTCTCAGAGCATTGACTCTTCTAAGAGTTAAAAGAGTCCTGCTCCCACTGATGGGGTGCAGCTGTGGGACCCTATTTTCAGAGATGATGTCCTCCACCCAACTCTCAAAAAGCTGAAAGGGTCTTCAGAAGAGATGGATAGTCGAGCTGGGCTATCAGACGGTCACCTCTGTAGCTGTAGTGTCATTTTTCCTATGGTCCAATGTGTAAATTAAACAAAAAAGTGCACGTTTGTTATGATGTCCAAGATGGGGACCAGGATGTGGACATAATAAAAAATTAGGGAACATGATAGGAGACATTTCTACAATACATATAATCATTCTTATCTATCTAATACGATGACAACAGCTCTCCATACCTGCAGTCCACCATAAGGACCACCCTCTCTAATCCCTGAAAAATGAAATCATCCTCAGTGACGAAGAGAGGGGGCTAAGCGCCCCCCATGGTCTCAGAGCATTGACTCTTCTAAGAGTTAAAAGAGTCCTGCTCCCACTGATGGGGTGCAGCTGTGGGACCCTATTTTCAGAGATGATGTCCTCCACCCAACTCTCAAAAAGCTGAAAGGGTCTTCAGTAGAGATGGATAGTCGAGCTGGGCTATCAGACGGTCACCTCTGTAGCTGTAGTGTCATTTTTCCTATGGTCCAATGTGTAAATTAAACAAAAAAGTGCACGTTTGTTATGATGTCCAAGATGGGGACCAGGATGTGGACATAATAAAAAATTAGGGAACATGATAGGAGACATTTCTACAATACATATAATCATTCTTATCTATCTAATACGATGACAACAGCTCTCCATACCTGCAGTCCACCATAAGGACCACCCTCTCTAATCCCTGAAAAATGAAATCATCCTCAGTGACGAAGAGAGGGGGCTAAGCGCCCCCCATGGTCTCAGAGCATTGACTCTTCTAAGAGTTAAAAGAGTCCTGCTCCCACTGATGGGGTGCAGCTGTGGGACCCTATTTTCAGAGATGATGTCCTCCACCCAACTCTCAAAAAGCTGAAAGGGTCTTCAGTAGAGATGGATAGTCGAGCTGGGCTATCAGACGGTCACCTCTGTAGCTGTAGTGTCATTTTTCCTATGGTCCAATGTGTAAATTAAACAAAAAAGTGCACGTTTGTTATGATGTCCAAGATGGGGACCAGGATGTGGACATAATAAAAAATTAGGGAACATGATAGGAGACATTTCTACAATACATATAATCATTCTTATCTATCTAATACGATGACAACAGCTCTCCATACCTGCAGTCCACCATAAGGACCACCCTCTCTAATCCCTGAAAAATGAAATCATCCTCAGTGACGAAGAGAGGGGGCTAAGCGCCCCCCATGGTCTCAGAGCATTGACTCTTCTAAGAGTTAAAAGAGTCCTGCTCCCACTGATGGGGTGCAGCTGTGGGACCCTATTTTCAGAGATGATGTCCTCCACCCAACTCTCAAAAAGCTGAAAGGGTCTTCAGTAGAGATGGATAGTCGAGCTGGGCTATCAGACGGTCACCTCTGTAGCTGTAGTGTCATTTTTCCTATGGTCCAATGTGTAAATTAAACAAAAAAGTGCACGTTTGTTATGATGTCCAAGATGGGGACCAGGATGTGGACATAATAAAAAATTAGGGAACATGATAGGAGACATTTCTACAATACATATAATCATTCTTATCTATCTAATACGATGACAACAGCTCTCCATACCTGCAGTCCACCATAAGGACCACCCTCTCTAATCCCTGAAAAATGAAACATCCTCAGTGACGAAGAGAGGGGGCTAAGCGCCCCCCATGGTCTCAGAGCATTGACTCTTCTAAGAGTTAAAAGAGTCCTGCTCCCACTGATGGGGTGCAGCTTTGGGACCCTATTTTCAGAGATGATGTCCTCCACCCAACTCTCAAAAAGCTGAAAGGGTCTTCAGTAGAGATGGATAGTCGAGCTGGGCTATCAGACGGTCACCTCTGTAGCTGTAGTGTCATTTATCCTATGGTCCAATGTGTAAATTAAACAAAAAAGTGCCGTTTGTTATGATGTCCAAGATGGGGACCAGGATGTGGACATAATAAAAAATTAGGGAACATGATAGGAGACATTTCTACAATACATATAATCATTCTTATCTATCTAATACGATGACAACAGCTCTCCATACCTGCAGTCCACCATAAGGACCACCCTCTCTAATCCCTGAAAAATGAAATCATCCTCAGTGACGAAGAGAGGGGGCTAAGCGCCCCCCATGGTCTCAGAGCATTGACTCTTCTAAGAGTTAAAAGAGTCCTGCTCCCACTGATGGGGTGCAGCTGTGGGACCCTATTTTCAGAGATGATGTCCTCCACCCAACTCTCAAAAAGCTGAAAGGGTCTTCAGTAGAGATGGATAGTCGAGCTGGGCTATCAGACGGTCACCTCTGTAGCTGTAGTGTCATTTATCCTATGGTCCAATGTGTAAATTAAACAAAAAAGTGCCGTTTGTTATGATGTCCAAGATGGGGACCAGGATGTGGACATAATAAAAAATTAGGGAACATGATAGGAGACATTTCTACAATACATATAATCATTCTTATCTATCTAATACGATGACAACAGCTCTCCATACCTGCAGTCCACCATAAGGACCACCCTCTCTAATCCCTGAAAAATGAAATCATCCTCAGTGACGAAGAGAGGGGGCTAAGCGCCCCCCATGGTCTCAGAGCATTGACTCTTCTAAGAGTTAAAAGAGTCCTGCTCCCACTGATGGGGTGCAGCTGTGGGACCCTATTTTCAGAGATGATGTCCTCCACCCAACTCTCAAAAAGCTGAAAGGGTCTTCAGAAGAGATGGATAGTCGAGCTGGGCTATCAGACGGTCACCTCTGTAGCTGTAGTGTCATTTTTCCTATGGTCCAATGTGTAAATTAAACAAAAAAGTGCACGTTTGTTATGATGTCCAAGATGGGGACCAGGATGTGGACATAATAAAAAATTAGGGAACATGATAGGAGACATTTCTACAATACATATAATCATTCTTATCTATCTAATACGATGACAACAGCTCTCCTTACCTGCAGTCCACCATAAGGACCACCCTCTCTAATCCCTGAAAAATGAAATCATCCTCAGTGACGAAGAGAGGGGGCTAAGCGCCCCCCATGGTCTCAGAGCATTGACTCTTCTAAGAGTTAAAAGAGTCCTGCTCCCACTGATGGGGTGCAGCTGTGGGACCCTATTTTCAGAGATGATGTCCTCCACCCAACTCTCAAAAAGCTGAAAGGGTCTTCAGTAGAGATGGATAGTCGAGCTGGGCTATCAGACGGTCACCTCTGTAGCTGTAGTGTCATTTATCCTATGGTCCAATGTGTAAATTAAACAAAAAAGTGCCGTTTGTTATGATGTCCAAGATGGGGACCAGGATGTGGACATAATAAAAAATTAGGGAACATGATAGGAGACATTTCTACAATACATATAATCATTCTTATCTATCTAATACGATGACAACAGCTCTCCATACCTGCAGTCCACCATAAGGACCACCCTCTCTAATCCCTGAAAAATGAAATCATCCTCAGTGACGAAGAGAGGGGGCTAAGCGCCCCCCATGGTCTCAGAGCATTGACTCTTCTAAGAGTTAAAAGAGTCCTGCTCCCACTGATGGGGTGCAGCTGTGGGACCCTATTTTCAGAGATGATGTCCTCCACCCAACTCTCAAAAAGCTGAAAGGGTCTTCAGAAGAGATGGATAGTCGAGCTGGGCTATCAGACGGTCACCTCTGTAGCTGTAGTGTCATTTTTCCTATGGTCCAATGTGTAAATTAAACAAAAAAGTGCACGTTTGTTATGATGTCCAAGATGGGGACCAGGATGTGGACATAATAAAAAATTAGGGAACATGATAGGAGACATTTCTACAATACATATAATCATTCTTATCTATCTAATACGATGACAACAGCTCTCCATACCTGCAGTCCACCATAAGGACCACCCTCTCTAATCCCTGAAAAATGAAATCATCCTCAGTGACGAAGAGAGGGGGCTAAGCGCCCCCCATGGTCTCAGAGCATTGACTCTTCTAAGAGTTAAAAGAGTCCTGCTCCCACTGATGGGGTGCAGCTGTGGGACCCTATTTTCAGAGATGATGTCCTCCACCCAACTCTCAAAAAGCTGAAAGGGTCTTCAGTAGAGATGGATAGTCGAGCTGGGCTATCAGACGGTCACCTCTGTAGCTGTAGTGTCATTTTTCCTATGGTCCAATGTGTAAATTAAACAAAAAAGTGCACGTTTGTTATGATGTCCAAGATGGGGACCAGGATGTGGACATAATAAAAAATTAGGGAACATGATAGGAGACATTTCTACAATACATATAATCATTCTTATCTATCTAATACGATGACAACAGCTCTCCATACCTGCAGTCCACCGTAAGGACCACCCTCTCTAATCCCTGAAAAATGAAATCATCCTCAGTGACGAAGAGAGGGGGCTAAGCGCCCCCCATGGTCTCAGAGCATTGACTCTTCTAAGAGTTAAAAGAGTCCTGCTCCCACTGATGGGGTGCAGCTGTGGGACCCTATTTTCAGAGATGATGTCCTCCACCCAACTCTCAAAAAGCTGAAAGGGTCTTCAGTAGAGATGGATAGTCGAGCTGGGCTATCAGACGGTCACCTCTGTAGCTGTAGTGTCATTTTTCCTATGGTCCAATGTGTAAATTAAACAAAAAAGTGCACGTTTGTTATGATGTCCAAGATGGGGACCAGGATGTGGACATAATAAAAAATTAGGGAACATGATAGGAGACATTTCTACAATACATATAATCATTCTTATCTATCTAATACGATGACAACAGCTCTCCATACCTGCAGTCCACCATAAGGACCACCCTCTCTAATCCCTGAAAAATGAAATCATCCTCAGTGACGAAGAGAGGGGGCTAAGCGCCCCCCATGGTCTCAGAGCATTGACTCTTCTAAGAGTTAAAAGAGTCCTGCTCCCACTGATGGGGTGCAGCTGTGGGACCCTATTTTCAGAGATGATGTCCTCCACCCAACTCTCAAAAAGCTGAAAGGGTCTTCAGTAGAGATGGATAGTCGAGCTGGGCTATCAGACGGTCACCTCTGTAGCTGTAGTGTCATTTTTCCTATGGTCCAATGTGTAAATTAAACAAAAAAGTGCACGTTTGTTATGATGTCCAAGATGGGGACCAGGATGTGGACATAATAAAAAATTAGGGAACATGATAGGAGACATTTCTACAATACATATAATCATTCTTATCTATCTAATACGATGACAACAGCTCTCCATACCTGCAGTCCACCATAAGGACCACCCTCTCTAATCCCTGAAAAATGAAACATCCTCAGTGACGAAGAGAGGGGGCTAAGCGCCCCCCATGGTCTCAGAGCATTGACTCTTCTAAGAGTTAAAAGAGTCCTGCTCCCACTGATGGGGTGCAGCTGTGGGACCCTATTTTCAGAGATGATGTCCTCCACCCAACTCTCAAAAAGCTGAAAGGGTCTTCAGTAGAGATGGATAGTCGAGCTGGGCTATCAGACGGTCACCTCTGTAGCTGTAGTGTCATTTATCCTATGGTCCAATGTGTAAATTAAACAAAAAAGTGCCGTTTGTTATGATGTCCAAGATGGGGACCAGGATGTGGACATAATAAAAAATTAGGGAACATGATAGGAGACATTTCTACAATACATATAATCATTCTTATCTATCTAATACGATGACAACAGCTCTCCATACCTGCAGTCCACCATAAGGACCACCCTCTCTAATCCCTGAAAAATGAAATCATCCTCAGTGACGAAGAGAGGGGGCTAAGCGCCCCCCATGGTCTCAGAGCATTGACTCTTCTAAGAGTTAAAAGAGTCCTGCTCCCACTGATGGGGTGCAGCTGTGGGACCCTATTTTCAGAGATGATGTCCTCCACCCAACTCTCAAAAAGCTGAAAGGGTCTTCAGTAGAGATGGATAGTCGAGCTGGGCTATCAGACGGTCACCTCTGTAGCTGTAGTGTCATTTATCCTATGGTCCAATGTGTAAATTAAACAAAAAAGTGCCGTTTGTTATGATGTCCAAGATGGGGACCAGGATGTGGACATAATAAAAAATTAGGGAACATGATAGGAGACATTTCTACAATACATATAATCATTCTTATCTATCTAATACGATGACAACAGCTCTCCATACCTGCAGTCCACCATAAGGACCACCCTCTCTAATCCCTGAAAAATGAAATCATCCTCAGTGACGAAGAGAGGGGGCTAAGCGCCCCCCATGGTCTCAGAGCATTGACTCTTCTAAGAGTTAAAAGAGTCCTGCTCCCACTGATGGGGTGCAGCTGTGGGACCCTATTTTCAGAGATGATGTCCTCCACCCAACTCTCAAAAAGCTGAAAGGGTCTTCAGTAGAGATGGATAGTCGAGCTGGGCTATCAGACGGTCACCTCTGTAGCTGTAGTGTCATTTTTCCTATGGTCCAATGTGTAAATTAAACAAAAAAGTGCACGTTTGTTATGATGTCCAAGATGGGGACCAGGATGTGGACATAATAAAAAATTAGGGAACATGATAGGAGACATTTCTACAATACATATAATCATTCTTATCTATCTAATACGATGACAACAGCTCTCCATACCTGCAGTCCACCATAAGGACCACCCTCTCTAATCCCTGAAAAATGAAATCATCCTCAGTGACGAAGAGAGGGGGCTAAGCGCCCCCCATGGTCTCAGAGCATTGACTCTTCTAAGAGTTAAAAGAGTCCTGCTCCCACTGATGGGGTGCAGCTGTGGGACCCTATTTTCAGAGATGATGTCCTCCACCCAACTCTCAAAAAGCTGAAAGGGTCTTCAGTAGAGATGGATAGTCGAGCTGGGCTATCAGACGGTCACCTCTGTAGCTGTAGTGTCATTTTTCCTATGGTCCAATGTGTAAATTAAACAAAAAAGTGCACGTTTGTTATGATGTCCAAGATGGGGACCAGGATGTGGACATAATAAAAAATTAGGGAACATGATAAGAGACATTTCTACAATACATATAATCATTCTTATCTATCTAATACGATGACAACAGCTCTCCATACCTGCAGTCCACCATAAGGACCACCCTCTCTAATCCCTGAAAAATGAAATCATCCTCAGTGACGAAGAGAGGGGGCTAAGCGCCCCCCATGGTCTCAGAGCATTGACTCTTCTAAGAGTTAAAAGAGTCCTGCTCCCACTGATGGGGTGCAGCTGTGGGACCCTATTTTCAGAGATGATGTCCTCCACCCAACTCTCAAAAAGCTGAAAGGGTCTTCAGAAGAGATGGATAGTCGAGCTGGGCTATCAGACGGTCACCTCTGTAGCTGTAGTGTCATTTTTCCTATGGTCCAATGTGTAAATTAAACAAAAAAGTGCACGTTTGTTATGATGTCCAAGATGGGGACCAGGATGTGGACATAATAAAAAATTAGGGAACATGATAGGAGACATTTCTACAATACATATAATCATTCTTATCTATCTAATACGATGACAACAGCTCTCCATAGCTGCAGTCCACCATAAGGACCACCCTCTCTAATCCCTGAAAAATGAAATCATCCTCAGTAACGAAGAGAGGGGGCTAAGCGCCCCCCATGGTCTCAGAGCATTGACTCTTCTAAGAGTTAAAAGAGTCCTGCTCCGACTGATGGAGTGCAGCTGTGGGACCCTATTTTCAGAGATGATGTCCTCCACCCAACTCTCAAAAAGCTGAAAGGGTCTTCAGTAGAGATGGATAGTCGAGCTGGGCTATCAGACGGTCACCTCTGTAGCTGTAGTGTCATTTATCCTATGGTCCAATGTGTAAATTAAACAAAAAAGTGCCGTTTGTTATGATGTCCAAGATGGGGACCAGGATGTGGACATAATAAAAAATTAGGGAACATGATAGGAGACATTTCTACAATACATATAATCATTCTTATCTATCTAATACGATGACAACAGCTCTCCATACCTGCAGTCCACCATAAGGACCACCCTCTCTAATCCCTGAAAAATGAAATCATCCTCAGTGACGAAGAGAGGGGGCTAAGCGCCCCCCATGGTCTCAGAGCATTGACTCTTCTAAGAGTTAAAAGAGTCCTGCTCCCACTGATGGGGTGCAGCTGTGGGACCCTATTTTCAGAGATGATGTCCTCCACCCAACTCTCAAAAAGCTGAAAGGGTCTTCAGTAGAGATGGATAGTCGAGCTGGGCTATCAGACGGTCACCTCTGTAGCTGTAGTGTCATTTTTCCTATGGTCCAATGTGTAAATTAAACAAAAAAGTGCACGTTTGTTATGATGTCCAAGATGGGGACCAGGATGTGGACATAATAAAAAATTAGGGAACATGATAGGAGACATTTCTACAATACATATAATCATTCTTATCTATCTAATACGATGACAACAGCTCTCCATACCTGCAGTCCACCATAAGGACCACCCTCTCTAATCCCTGAAAAATGAAATCATTCTCAGTGACGAAGAGAGGGGGCTAAGCGCCCCCCATGGTCTCAGAGCATTGACTCTTCTAAGAGTTAAAAGAGTCCTGCTCCCACTGATGGGGTGCAGCTGTGGGACCCTATTTTCAGAGATGATGTCCTCCACCCAACTCTCAAAAAGCTGAAAGGGTCTTCAGTAGAGATGGATAGTCGAGCTGGGCTATCAGACGGTCACCTCTGTAGCTGTAGTGTCATTTTTCCTATGGTCCAATGTGTAAATTAAACAAAAAAGTGCACGTTTGTTATGATGTCCAAGATGGGGACCAGGATGTGGACATAATAAAAAATTAGGGAACATGATAGGAGACATTTCTACAATACATATAATCATTCTTATCTATCTAATACGATGACAACAGCTCTCCATACCTGCAGTCCACCATAAGGACCACCCTCTCTAATCCCTGAAAAATGAAACATCCTCAGTGACGAAGAGAGGGGGCTAAGCGCCCCCCATGGTCTCAGAGCATTGACTCTTCTAAGAGTTAAAAGAGTCCTGCTCCCACTGATGGGGTGCAGCTGTGGGACCCTATTTTCAGAGATGATGTCCTCCACCCAACTCTCAAAAAGCTGAAAGGGTCTTCAGTAGAGATGGATAGTCGAGCTGGGCTATCAGACGGTCACCTCTGTAGCTGTAGTGTCATTTATCCTATGGTCCAATGTGTAAATTAAACAAAAAAGTGCCGTTTGTTATGATGTCCAAGATGGGGACCAGGATGTGGACATAATAAAAAATTAGGGAACATGATAGGAGACATTTCTACAATACATATAATCATTCTTATCTATCTAATACGATGACAACAGCTCTCCATACCTGCAGTCCACCATAAGGACCACACTCTCTAATCCCTGAAAAATGAAATCATCCTCAGTGACGAAGAGAGGGGGCTAAGCGCCCCCCATGGTCTCAGAGCATTGACTCTTCTAAGAGTTAAAAGAGTCCTGCTCCCACTGATGGGGTGCAGCTGTGGGACCCTATTTTCAGAGATGATGTCCTCCACCCAACTCTCAAAAAGCTGAAAGGGTCTTCAGTAGAGATGGATAGTCGAGCTGGGCTATCAGACGGTCACCTCTGTAGCTGTAGTGTCATTTTTCCTATGGTCCAATGTGTAAATTAAACAAAAAAGTGCACGTTTGTTATGATGTCCAAGATGGGGACCAGGATGTGGACATAATAAAAAATTAGGGAACATGATAGGAGACATTTCTACAATACATATAATCATTCTTATCTATCTAATACGATGACAACAGCTCTCCATACCTGCAGTCCACCATAAGGACCACCCTCTCTAATCCCTGAAAAATGAAACATCCTCAGTGACGAAGAGAGGGGGCTAAGCGCCCCCCATGGTCTCAGAGCATTGACTCTTCTAAGAGTTAAAAGAGTCCTGCTCCCACTGATGGGGTGCAGCTGTGGGACCCTATTTTCAGAGATGATGTCCTCCACCCAACTCTCAAAAAGCTGAAAGGGTCTTCAGTAGAGATGGATAGTCGAGCTGGGCTATCAGACGGTCACCTCTGTAGCTGTAGTGTCATTTATCCTATGGTCCAATGTGTAAATTAAACAAAAAAGTGCCGTTTGTTATGATGTCCAAGATGGGGACCAGGATGTGGACATAATAAAAAATTAGGGAACATGATAGGAGACATTTCTACAATACATATAATCATTCTTATCTATCTAATACGATGACAACAGCTCTCCATACCTGCAGTCCACCATAAGGACCACCCTCTCTAATCCCTGAAAAATGAAATCATCCTCAGTGACGAAGAGAGGGGGCTAAGCGCCCCCCATGGTCTCAGAGCATTGACTCTTCTAAGAGTTAAAAGAGTCCTGCTCCCACTGATGGGGTGCAGCTGTGGGACCCTATTTTCAGAGATGATGTCCTCCACCCAACTCTCAAATAGCTGAAAGGGTCTTCAGAAGAGATGGATAGTCGAGCTGGGCTATCAGACGGTCACCTCTGTAGCTGTAGTGTCATTTTTCCTATGGTCCAATGTGTAAATTAAACAAAAAAGTGCACGTTTGTTATGATGTCCAAGATGGGGACCAGGATGTGGACATAATAAAAAATTAGGGAACATGATAGGAGACATTTCTACAATACATATAATCATTCTTATCTATCTAATACGATGACAACAGCTCTCCATACCTGCAGTCCACCATAAGGACCACCCTCTCTAATCCCTGAAAAATGAAATCATTCTCAGTGACGAAGAGAGGGGGCTAAGCGCCCCCCATGGTCTCAGAGCATTGACTCTTCTAAGAGTTAAAAGAGTCCTGCTCCCACTGATGGGGTGCAGCTGTGGGACCCTATTTTCAGAGATGATGTCCTCCACCCAACTCTCAAAAAGCTGAAAGGGTCTTCAGTAGAGATGGATAGTCGAGCTGGGCTATCAGACGGTCACCTCTGTAGCTGTAGTGTCATTTTTCCTATGGTCCAATGTGTAAATTAAACAAAAAAGTGCACGTTTGTTATGATGTCCAAGATGGGGACCAGGATGTGGACATAATAAAAAATTAGGGAACATGATAGGAGACATTTCTACAATACATATAATCATTCTTATCTATCTAATACGATGACAACAGCTCTCCATACCTGCAGTCCACCATAAGGACCACCCTCTCTAATCCCTGAAAAATGAAATCATCCTCAGTGACGAAGAGAGGGGGCTAAGCGCCCCCCATGGTCTCAGAGCATTGACTCTTCTAAGAGTTAAAAGAGTCCTGCTCCCACTGATGGGGTGCAGCTGTGGGACCCTATTTTCAGAGATGATGTCCTCCACCCAACTCTCAAAAAGCTGAAAGGGTCTTCAGTAGAGATGGATAGTCGAGCTGGGCTATCAGACGGTCACCTCTGTAGCTGTAGTGTCATTTTTCCTATGGTCCAATGTGTAAATTAAACAAAAAAGTGCACGCTTGTTATGATGTCCAAGATGGGGACCAGGATGTGGACATAATAAAAAATTAGGGAACATGATAGGAGACATTTCTACAATACATATAATCATTCTTATCTATCTAATACGATGACAACAGCTCTCCATACCTGCAGTCCACCATAAGGACCACCCTCTCTAATCCCTGAAAAATGAAATCATCCTCAGTGACGAAGAGAGGGGGCTAAGCGCCCCCCATGGTCTCAGAGCATTGACTCCTCCAAGAGTCCTGCTCCCACTGATGGGGTGCAGCTGTGGGACCCTATTTTCAGAGATGATGTCCTCCACCCAACTCTCAAAAAGCTGAAAGGGTCTTCAGTAGAGATGGATAGTCGAGCTGGGCTATCAGACGGTCACCTCTGTAGCTGTAGTGTCATTTTTCCTATGGTCCAATGTGTAAATTAAACAAAAAAGTGCACGTTTGTTATGATGTCCAAGATGGGGACCAGGATGTGGACATAATAAAAAATTAGGGAACATGATAAGAGACATTTCTACAATACATATAATCATTCTTATCTATCTAATACGATGACAACAGCTCTCCATACCTGCAGTCCACCATAAGGACCACCCTCTCTAATCCCTGAAAAATGAAATCATCCTCAGTGACGAAGAGAGGGGGCTAAGCGCCCCCCATGGTCTCAGAGCATTGACTCTTCTAAGAGTTAAAAGAGTCCTGCTCCCACTGATGGGGTGCAGCTGTGGGACCCTATTTTCAGAGATGATGTCCTCCACCCAACTCTCAAAAAGCTGAAAGGGTCTTCAGAAGAGATGGATAGTCGAGCTGGGCTATCAGACGGTCACCTCTGTAGCTGTAGTGTCATTTTTCCTATGGTCCAATGTGTAAATTAAACAAAAAAGTGCACGTTTGTTATGATGTCCAAGATGGGGACCAGGATGTGGACATAATAAAAAATTAGGGAACATGATAGGAGACATTTCTACAATACATATAATCATTCTTATCTATCTAATACGATTACAACAGCTCTCCATACCTGCAGTCCACCATAAGGACCACCCTCTCTAATCCCTGAAAAATGAAATCATCCTCAGTGACGAAGAGAGGGGGCTAAGCGCCCCCCATGGTCTCAGAGCATTGACTCTTCTAAGAGTTAAAAGAGTCCTGCTCCCACTGATGGGGTGCAGCTGTGGGACCCTATTTTCAGAGATGATGTCCTCCACCCAACTCTCAAAAAGCTGAAAGGGTCTTCAGAAGAGATGGATAGTCGAGCTGGGCTATCAGACGGTCACCTCTGTAGCTGTAGTGTCATTTTTCCTATGGTCCAATGTGTAAATTAAACAAAAAAGTGCACGTTTGTTATGATGTCCAAGATGGGGACCAGGATGTGGACATAATAAAAAATTAGGGAACATGATAGGAGACATTTCTACAATACATATAATCATTCTTATCTATCTAATACGATGACAACAGCTCTCCATACCTGCAGTCCACCATAAGGACCACCCTCTCTAATCCCTGAAAAATGAAACATCCTCAGTGACGAAGAGAGGGGGCTAAGCGCCCCCCATGGTCTCAGAGCATTGACTCTTCTAAGAGTTAAAAGAGTCCTGCTCCCACTGATGGGGTGCAGCTGTGGGACCCTATTTTCAGAGATGATGTCCTCCACCCAACTCTCAAAAAGCTGAAAGGGTCTTCAGTAGAGATGGATAGTCGAGCTGGGCTATCAGACGGTCACCTCTGTAGCTGTAGTGTCATTTATCCTATGGTCCAATGTGTAAATTAAACAAAAAAGTGCCGTTTGTTATGATGTCCAAGATGGGGACCAGGATGTGGACATAATAAAAAATTAGGGAACATGATAGGAGACATTTCTACAATACATATAATCATTCTTATCTATCTAATACGATGACAACAGCTCTCCATACCTGCAGTCCACCATAAGGACCACCCTCTCTAATCCCTGAAAAATGAAATCATCCTCAGTGACGAAGAGAGGGGGCTAAGCGCCCCCCATGGTCTCAGAGCATTGACTCTTCTAAGAGTTAAAAGAGTCCTGCTCCCACTGATGGGGTGCAGCTGTGGGACCCTATTTTCAGAGATGATGTCCTCCACCCAACTCTCAAAAAGCTGAAAGGGTCTTCAGTAGAGATGGATAGTCGAGCTGGGCTATCAGACGGTCACCTCTGTAGCTGTAGTGTCATTTTTCCTATGGTCCAATGTGTAAATTAAACAAAAAAGTGCACGTTTGTTATGATTTCCAAGATGGGGACCAGGATGTGGACATAATAAAAAATTAGGGAACATGATAGGAGACATTTCTACAATACATATTATCATTCTTATCTATCTAATACGATGACAACAGCTCTCCATACCTGCAGTCCACCATAAGGACCACCCTCTCTAATCCCTGAAAAATGAAATCATCCTCAGTGACGAAGAGAGGGGGCTAAGCGCCCCCCATGGTCTCAGAGCATTGACTCTTCTAAGAGTTAAAAGAGTCCTGCTCCCACTGATGGGGTGCAGCTGTGGGACCCTATTTTCAGAGATGATGTCCTCCACCCAACTCTCAAAAAGCTGAAAGGGTCTTCAGAAGAGATGGATAGTCGAGCTGGGCTATCAGACGGTCACCTCTGTAGCTGTAGTGTCATTTTTCCTATGGTCCAATGTGTAAATTAAACAAAAAAGTGCACGTTTGTTATTATGTCCAAGATGGGGACCAGGATGTGGACATAATAAAAAATTAGGGAACATGATAGGAGACATTTCTACAATACATATAATCATTCTTATCTATCTAATACGATGACAACAGCTCTCCATACCTGCAGTCCACCATAAGGACCACCCTCTCTAATCCCTGAAAAATGAAATCATCCTCAGTGACGAAGAGAGGGGGCTAAGCGCCCCCCATGGTCTCAGAGCATTGACTCTTCTAAGAGTTAAAAGAGTCCTGCTCCCACTGATGGGGTGCAGCTGTGGGACCCTATTTTCAGAGATGATGTCCTCCACCCAACTCTCAAAAAGCTGAAAGGGTCTTCAGTAGAGATGGATAGTCGAGCTGGGCTATCAGACGGTCACCTCTGTAGCTGTAGTGTCATTTTTCCTATGGTCCAATGTGTAAATTAAACAAAAAAGTGCACGTTTGTTATGATGTCCAAGATGGGGACCAGGATGTGGACATAATAAAAAATTAGGGAACATGATAGGAGACATTTCTACAATACATATAATCATTCTTATCTATCTAATACGATGACAACAGCTCTCCATACCTGCAGTCCACCATAAGGACCACCCTCTCTAATCCCTGAAAAATGAAATCATCCTCAGTGACGAAGAGAGGGGGCTAAGCGCCCCCCATGGTCTCAGAGCATTGACTCTTCTAAGAGTTAAAAGAGTCCTGCTCCCACTGATGGGGTGCAGCTGTGGGACCCTATTTTCAGAGATGATGTCCTCCACCCAACTCTCAAAAAGCTGAAAGGGTCTTCAGTAGAGATGGATAGTCGAGCTGGGCTATCAGACGGTCACCTCTGTAGCTGTAGTGTCATTTTTCCTATGGTCCAATGTGTAAATTAAACAAAAAAGTGCACGCTTGTTATGATGTCCAAGATGGGGACCAGGATGTGGACATAATAAAAAATTAGGGAACATGATAGGAGACATTTCTACAATACATATAATCATTCTTATCTATCTAATACGATGACAACAGCTCTCCATACCTGCAGTCCACCATAAGGACCACCCTCTCTAATCCCTGAAAAATGAAATCATCCTCAGTGACGAAGAGAGGGGGCTAAGCGCCCCCCATGGTCTCAGAGCATTGACTCCTCTAAGAGTCCTGCTCCCACTGATGGGGTGCAGCTGTGGGACCCTATTTTCAGAGATGATGTCCTCCACCCAACTCTCAAAAAGCTGAAAGGGTCTTCAGTAGAGATGGATAGTCGAGCTGGGCTATCAGACGGTCACCTCTGTAGCTGTAGTGTCATTTTTCCTATGGTCCAATGTGTAAATTAAACAAAAAAGTGCACGTTTGTTATGATGTCCAAGATGGGGACCAGGATGTGGACATAATAAAAAATTAGGGAACATGATAAGAGACATTTCTACAATACATATAATCATTCTTATCTATCTAATACGATGACAACAGCTCTCCATACCTGCAGTCCACCATAAGGACCATCCTCTCTAATCCCTGAAAAATGAAATCATCCTCAGTGACGAAGAGAGGGGGCTAAGCGCCCCCCATGGTCTCAGAGCATTGACTCTTCTAAGAGTTAAAAGAGTCCTGCTCCCACTGATGGGGTGCAGCTGTGGGACCCTATTTTCAGAGATGATGTCCTCCACCCAACTCTCAAAAAGCTGAAAGGGTCTTCAGTAGAGATGGATAGTCTAGCTGGGCTATCAGACGGTCACCTCTGTAGCTGTAGTGTCATTTTTCCTATGGTCCAATGTGTAAATTAAACAAAAAAGTGCATGTTTGTTATGATGTCCAAGATGGGGACCAGGATGTGGACATAATAAAAAATTAGGGAACATGACAGGAGACATTTCTACAATACATATAATCATTCTTATCTATCTAATACGATTACAACAGCTCTCCATACCTGCAGTCCACCATAAGGACCACCCTCTCTAATCCCTGAAAAATGAAATCATCCTCAGTGACGAAGAGAGGGGGCTAAGCGCCCCCCATGGTCTCAGAGCATTGACTCTTCTAAGAGTTAAAAGAGTCCTGCTCCCACTGATGGGGTGCAGCTGTGGGACCCTATTTTCAGAGATGATGTCCTCCACCCAACTCTCAAAAAGCTGAAAGGGTCTTCAGAAGAGATGGATAGTCGAGCTGGGCTATCAGACGGTCACCTCTGTAGCTGTAGTGTCATTTTTCCTATGGTCCAATGTGTAAATTAAACAAAAAAGTGCACGTTTGTTATGATGTCCAAGATGGGGACCAGGATGTGGACATAATAAAAAATTAGGGAACATGATAGGAGACATTTCTACAATACATATAATCATTCTTATCTATCTAATACGATGACAACAGCTCTCCATAGCTGCAGTCCACCATAAGGACCACCCTCTCTAATCCCTGAAAAATGAAATCATCCTCAGTGACGAAGAGAGGGGGCTAAGCGCCCCCCATGGTCTCAGAGCATTGACTCTTCTAAGAGTTAAAAGAGTCCTGCTCCGACTGATGGGGTGCAGCTGTGGGACCCTATTTTCAGAGATGATGTCCTCCACCCAACTCTCAAAAAGCTGAAAGGGTCTTCAGTAGAGATGGATAGTCGAGCTGGGCTATCAGACGGTCACCTCTGTAGCTGTAGTGTCATTTTTCCTATGGTCCAATGTGTAAATTAAACAAAAAAGTGCACGTTTGTTATGATGTCCAAGATGGGGACCAGGATGTGGACATAATAAAAAATTAGGGAACATGATAGGAGACATTTCTACAATACATATAATCATTCTTATCTATCTAATACGATGACAACAGCTCTCCATAGCTGCAGTCCACCATAAGGACCACCCTCTCTAATCCCTGAAAAATGAAATCATCCTCAGTGACGAAGAGAGGGGGCTAAGCGCCCCCCATGGTCTCAGAGCATTGACTTTTCTAAGAGTTAAAAGAGTCCTGCTCCGACTGATGGGGTGCAACTGTGGGACCCTCTTTTCAGAGATGATGTCCTCCACCCAACTCTCAAAAAGCTGAAAGGGTCTTCAGTAGAGATGGATAGTCGAGCTGGGCTATCAGACGGTCACCTCTGTAGCTGTAGTGTCATTTATCCTATGGTCCAATGTGTAAATTAAACAAAAAAGTGCCGTTTGTTATGATGTCCAAGATGGGGACCAGGATGTGGACATAATAAAAAATTAGGGAACATGATAGGAGACATTTCTACAATACATATAATCATTCTTATCTATCTAATACGATGACAACAGCTCTCCATACCTGCAGTCCACCATAAGGACCACCCTCTCTAATCCCTGAAAAATGAAATCATCCTCAGTGACGAAGAGAGGGGGCTAAGCGCCCCCCATGGTCTCAGAGCATTGACTCTTCTAAGAGTTAAAAGAGTCCTGCTCCCACTGATGGGGTGCAGCTGTGGGACCCTATTTTCAGAGATGATGTCCTCCACCCAACTCTCAAAAAGCTGAAAGGGTCTTCAGAAGAGATGGATAGTCGAGCTGGGCTATCAGACGGTCACCTCTGTAGCTGTAGTATCATTTTTCCTATGGTCCAATGTGTAAATTAAACAAAAAAGTGCACGTTTGTTATGATGTCCAAGATGGGGACCAGGATGTGGACATAATAAAAAATTAGGGAACATGATAGGAGACATTTCTACAATACATATAATCATTCTTATCTATCTAATATGATGACAACAGCTCTCCATACCTGCAGTCCACCATAAGGACCACCCTCTCTAATCCCTGAAAAATGAAATCATCCTCAGTGACGAAGAGAGGGGGCTAAGCGCCCCCCATGGTCTCAGAGCATTGACTCTTCTAAGAGTTAAAAGAGTCCTGCTCCCACTGATGGGGTGCAGCTGTGGGACCCTATTTTCAGAGATGATGTCCTCCACCCAACTCTCAAAAAGCTGAAAGGGTCTTCAGTAGAGATGGATAGTCGAGCTGGGCTATCAGACGGTCACCTCTGTAGCTGTAGTGTCATTTTTCCTATGGTCCAATGTGTAAATTAAACAAAAAAGTGCACGTTTGTTATGATGTCCAAGATGGGGACCAGGATGTGGACATAATAAAAAATTAGGGAACATGATAGGAGACATTTCTACAATACATATAATCATTCTTATCTATCTAATACGATGACAACAGCTCTCCATACCTGCAGTCCACCATAAGGACCACCCTCTCTAATCCCTGAAAAATGAAATCATCCTCAGTGACGAAGAGAGGGGGCTAAGCAACCCCCATGGTCTCAGAGCATTGACTCTTCTAAGAGTTAAAAGAGTCCTGCTCCCACTGATGGGGTGCAGCTGTGGGACCCTATTTTCAGAGATGATGTCCTCCACCCAACTCTCAAAAAGCTGAAAGGGTCTTCAGTAGAGATGGATAGTCGAGCTGGGCTATCAGACGGTCACCTCTGTAGCTGTAGTGTCATTTTTCCTATGGTCCAATGTGTAAATTAAACAAAAAAGTGCATGCTTGTTATGATGTCCAAGATGGGGACCAGGATGTGGACATAATAAAAAATTAGGGAACATGATAGGAGACATTTCTACAATACATATAATCATTCTTATCTATCTAATACGATGACAACAGCTCTCCATACCTGCAGTCCACCATAAGGACCACCCTCTCTAATCCCTGAAAAATGAAATCATCCTCAGTGACGAAGAGAGGGGGCTAAGCGCCCCCCATGGTCTCAGAGCATTGACTCTTCTAAGAGTCCTGCTCCCACTGATGGGGTGCAGCTGTGGGACCCTATTTTCAGAGATGATGTCCTCCACCCAACTCTCAAAAAGCTGAAAGGGTCTTCAGTAGAGATGGATAGTCGAGCTGGGCTATCAGACGGTCACCTCTGTAGCTGTAGTGTCATTTTCCCTATGGTCCAATGTGTAAATTAAACAAAAAAGTGCACGTTTGTTGTTATGATGTCCAAGATGGGGACCAGGATGTGGACATAATAAAAAATTAGGGAACATGATAGGAGACATTTCTACAATACATATAATCATTCTTATCTATCTAATACGATGACAACAGCTCTCCATACCTGCAGTCCACCATAAGGACCACCCTCTCTAATCCCTGAGAAATGAAATCATCCTCAGTGACGAAGAGAAGGGGCTATGCGCCCCCCATGGTCTCAGAGCATTGACTCTTCTAAGAGTCCTAAGAGTCCTGCTCCCACTGATGGGGTGCAGATGTGGGACCCTATTTTCAGAGATGATGTCCTCCACCCAACTCTCAAAAAGCTGAAAGGGTCTTCAGTAGAGATGGATAGTCGAGCTGGGCTATCAGACGGTCACCTCTGTAGCTGTAGTGTCATTTTTCCTATGGTCCAATGTGTAAATTAAACAAAAAAGTGCACGTTTGTTGTTATGATGTCCAAGATGGGGACCAGGATGTGGACATAATAAAAAATTAGGGAACATGATAGGAGACATTTCTACAATACATATAATTATTCTTATCTATCTAATACGATAACAACAGCTCTCCATACCTGCAGTCCACCATAAGGACCACCCTCTCTAATCCCTGAAAAATGAAACATCCTCAGTGACGAAGAGAGGGGGCTAAGCGCCCCCCATGGTCTCAGAGCATTGACTCTTCTAAAAGTCCTAAGAGTCCTGCTCCCACTGATGGGGTGCAGCTGTGGGACCCTATTTTCAGAGATGATGTCCTCCACCCAACTCTCAAAAAGCTGAAAGGGTCTTCAGTAGAGATGGATAGTCGAGCTGGGCTATCAGACGGTCACCTCTGTAGCTGTAGTGTTATCTTTCTTACGGTTCTAATGTGTAAATGTGTTATGATGTCCAAGATGGGGACCAGGATGTGGAAATGATAACAAAATAGGGAACATGATAGGAGACATTTTTACAATACAGACCTGCATCCCATCAAATGTTAAGGGCATATAGAGACAATCAACTTGTATGTAGACTAATCCAAGGTCCAGGTTCTATTGGTGCAATGCCCAGATGCCAAAATGTAACATCTTTCTGAACATGCAGATGGATAGGGATTCTTTATGCATGGTGATGTCAACTTCCCGTATAGGAAAACAGAGTAATGGCTGTAATAGAATACCATAAAACAGATTCCAGATTTTGTTCTATATAGTCAGTGTGTGATGACACATAAGGCACCAAATACAATATACCGGTAGTCCTATAATCTAACACTAATCAATATAATGGCCCTTTCTAAATTCTTCAGTCTTCCTTTCTAGATCCCGATATACTCCCTGGAAAAAAAGAAAAAAAGAAAGGGTCAAAGTCCTAGAATTCGGAAGACTAATGTAAAAATGGAAGATGGACTTCAATTGGTTGTGTTTATATGTGATCTGAAGTCCTTAAATTAGATTGTGACTAGATGCTCCATATGTGCACATACGTGAGAACAAATAATGGATAACCATCCCCCACCTACCAATTCTTCAGATTATAATGACATATTACAATGCAGACGTTACAACATTCCAAATTGTAATGGTCCCAGTGATCTAAAATGGCGGAATTTGCTCCACATTTTTCTGTATCACTCACTTCAAAACCTGCCAATCCATATTTTTTCAATTTTGCACCTTAATGATAAATGTGCGGCAATATTATGCCAGTGCAAGTGTTTAAGCATGGCAATGCACTTCCAATGTTAGATCAGATTAATGTGTCAAATAATTCAAGTCAAGTAAAACAAATCTATTTTAGAAAACTGGTATTTTTTATCATGTTAAAAATGATTGTCACAGAAACTTATTTGATGTATGGGTGGCACGGTGACTGCAGCGCTGGGGTCCTTGGTTCAAGTCCCACTAAGGACAACATCTGCAAGGAGTTTGTATGTTCTTCCCGTGCTTGCGTGGGTTTCCTCCGGTTTCCCACACTCCAAAAACATACTGATAGGGAATTTAGATTGTGAACCCCAATTGGGACAGTGTTGCCAATGTATGTAAAATGCTGTGGAATTGATAGCGCTATATAAATATTATTATCTCCAAGTGGATGTCTCCATGTTTGCTGCATGGAGCTCTCTGCGTCCAACATTCCGCCATGTGACCTCACATAGAACCTTCATCACCCAAGTCTACACATTCTAACAGCAAAGACTGAAGCAATGTATAGTGCGTTACAGGCACAATCAGGACATTTGGAGGGTAAAGCTATGTTCACACAGGTTGTTTTTGGTGGGTTTTTTTTTTGCATTTTGTTTTATTTGTTTTATGCAAATACATGGTAACAAAAAACTGCTTGTTATCATAATAGCAAAACCTATGAGATTCCAGAAATCTCCTGCACACACAGACTCACACCGACTTTTATTTTTCCTTACTGAACTGGCAAAATGCTGCGTTTTGTAAAGAAGCAGCATGTGTGTCGCCCTGGGCAAGCCAGGGGTCACAGGTCACAACACCACCACACCCCACACCCCAGGTAGGCACACCTAAGCTGAACCAAAAATCCTTGTTGCCTTCCTCCAGAGGCTGATGATTCACACCAGGGGGTGGGCCAGGCGGTTGGCTCCGCCCACCAAGGAGATCACAGCTCTGGAGGCAGGAAGTACCAGGCGGATAGAGTTTGGAGGAGGAAGTGGAAGGAGTGGAGTTTAGCCCAGGCAGGGCAAGAGTGAAGTCTAGCTGAGGGCTAGAGTAAACAACAGAGAAGTGAAAGTGGAGGAAAGAAGAGTAGTAAAGGAGGAAAGCAAGAAGTGGTGACAGAGCAGAGAGTGTGCCAAGCCGGTGAGCCCAGCTTTGTGTAGGGCCAGAACAGCAAGGTCAGCGACGGCGGTGACTGTCCGGAGGGGGACCGTTTGGAAGTTCCTGGAAGGACCCCGTTGGCTGTGTGCCCGGTGGTCTGGAGCAGTGTTCCGAAGGACAGTCAGCACCAGGGCAGGGGCCTCTCGGACCCCGGCAAGGCTAGGAGTCGCCAAATTTGCCGAATCCGTCAGTGAAGGGGACGTAGATTCCCCCAACAACCAAGTCCCGATTGAAGGCAACAGCCCAACCCGTACAACAGAGGCACCGCCACCGCCAGGGCACCAGTCTCTGAGGGCCAGCGCCTGCGGGCAAAGTGTAGTGCTCCTCCGGCCCAGCTTGAAGCCGGGGAGCGGGTTACCGGTGGGGACCCATCGCAACCAACCGTACATACAGGTGCAAGGAAGAGGGACATCACCGTCACCTACCGGGAAAGCAAAGCAGCCGTCTGTGGGACCGTCCTACCAGCCGTTTGGTTTACCGTACAAACTGTGTCCATGTCTCAGGCTGAGTGAGTACCACAGTGCCGCAAGGCACAGCGCTGTCCCCGCGTCCCTGCGCCCACCAAGCCCTGCACCTCCCAAGCCATCACCGGGCCCCGGGATCACCAACCCCTACCCACGGAGGGGCAACACAACACCTGGCTGCTCCCCATCACCATCCCCGGGATCCCCGCATTGAGCAGCGGTGGTGCTACACATCACCACAACCGTGGGTGGCGTCACGGACATTATCCCAACATCCCAAACCCCCCTTTCACTCACGGGCGAGGAGTGCCGCTCGAGAAAAACCCCCGGGATCCGGCCTACGGCTCGAGCCACCACTGAGCAGCCGGACCCGAGCAGAAGGGGTGAGCGCGGTGTGCTGACACCCTCCTCCCCGCCCGCGACACATGCCTATTCTCTCAGCATTTGTTTTTGTTGTTTTTTTCACCATTGAAAGCCATGAGAGTAAAAAAACGCAGCAGTGCATTTTTTGGTGCGTTTTTTGCCGCTTTTTTTGTGAATGAAAGAAACTTTATTTAACATGTACTGTAAACAAATGACAGACTTAAAACCCAGTAACAAACGTGGCAAAAACTCAGCACAAAAACGCAGCTTGTTTTTTACTGCTAAAAGATCAGGTTTTGCTTCTAATCAAAGCACCAAAAACGCCTTGTGGGAACATAGCCTAAGCGTTCATGTTGGCACAAGTTTAACTGATTGAAAACCCTGTTAGGCTATGTGCGCACAGTGCGTTTTTCGCGGCATTTTTGCACGTTTTTCGGGTGCGTTTTTGGCCTCAAAACTGCAGGATTTTGCTTCCCCAGCAAAGTCTATGAGTTTTCATTTTTGCTGTCTGCACACACGTTTTTTTTTCCTGCGTTTTTGAGTTAAAAAAAAAATGGACATGTTAGTTCTTTCCTGCGTTTTTCTGCTTTTTCCCCCCCATGCAATGCATTGGAAAAACGCAGCAAAACGCAGAGATCAAAAACGCAGCAAAACGCAGCCAAAAACGCACCAAATCGCGGCAAAAATGCATGCGTTTTTTGATGCATTTTTTCGACGCAGGTGCGTTTTTGTGCGTTTTTAGCGGCCAAAAACGCACAATAACGCAGCGTCAAAAAGACGCAGTGTGCGAACCTAGCCTAAAGCTCCTCATTTACCTGTGTTGTTGATCCCGGATCCTCCACTCTCCTCGTCTTCACCTTCTGAGATGAGTCATCAATCCTGGATCCACCGCCCTCTTTGTCTTCACCTCTTGACTTGAACCTCTGAGTCCACAATCCTCGAGCGTCCACTCTCATTATCTTCACCTCCAGACATGACAACGTATCTTCAATCCTGGATCCTCCGCTGTTTGTCTTCTGAGATGACCATCTGTGTCCTCGATCCTTTGCTCTCCTCAACTTCATCTACTGAAATGAGCATTTGTCTCCTGTACACCAACTTCTATAGATTCTCAGTCATTGTGACATCACGCTGTGGGGTAACAATGGCCACCTGTATTAGATGATGTCACACATGTGACCATGAGGGACATCTCCTGTTATTAACATTGATGACAAGTAGTAATTATATAGGAGAACATATTGGTTAGGATCAAGCCTGTGAGGAGCCTGGTGATTAAGAGTCAAAAGTAAAATATGTTTATTTTGTCTGAAAAATCTAAATCTAATATATAACGCTGAATGTGTGTGTGCGTGTGCATGTGCGTGTGTGTGTGTGTGTGCGCGTGTGTGTGTATGTACAGTACAGACCAAAAGTTTTTTGACACATTTTCTCATTCAAAGAGTTTTCTTTATTTTCATGACTCTGAAAATTGTAGATTGGACAGGACAATGACCCCAAACACACCTCCAGACTGTGTAAGGGCTATTTGACTAAGGAGGAGAGTGATGGGGTGCTACGCAAGATGACCTGGCCTCCACAGTCACCAGACCTGAAACCAATCAAGATGAAGGCAAAAGGGCCTACAAGTGCTAAGCATCTCTGGGAACCCCTTCAACACTGTTGGAAGACCATTTCGGGTGACTACCTCTTAGGCCCCCTTCACACGTCCGTGAAAATAAGGGTGAACAGGATGAATGACAAGAAAAATTGTGTTTGTGGCAAAAAATGGTGGTGTTGCTTTATAAAATTACATTAAAAATAAAGAAAGAAAAAATGTCTTTATAAAAGTAGTAGTGAAGAAAAAAGTGGAAATAAAAGGGGGGTGTAAGCTATTTTACTAATAAAAATAAAAAGTAAAAATAAATAAAATAAAAATCATGAGTGCTGTGTTATAATAGAAAATGCGGTGTAAGAATGAATATCTGGGTTGAGCGTTCAGTGAATGAGTGATAGAAATTGTTACAAAAAGGAGTGTGTACGGTTTATGCAAAAATCTTCAGAATACGTAAATGAAAATTATATGCATGTGGAATGTCCCCCATGCTTTGTAAAAAATCATTTGTGAAAACATAAATAAAATATATATTATATATATATATATATATATATATATATATATATATATATATATTAAAAAAAAATATATATATATGTGTGTGTATATATATATATATATATATATATATGTATAAATTCAACGTGGAAAGGTGCAGCTGGATGGAGACTTCAGGTATTGTAATTAAAATCCAAAATTTATTGCAAATGGATTAAAAAAGTTTCCAGAGTTCAATAGCAAGGTGCAGACATCACGCTAAACAGACTACGCGTTTCGGCGGAGACAATATGCCGCCTTCTTCAGAGTCTCAACGGTTTCCTAGCAGCTATTTTACCATGAAGGCCTGCTGCACAAAGTCTCCTCTTAACAGTTGTTCTAGAGATGAGAAGGTGTGCCCAAACCTTTGGTCTGTAATGTATATATATATACTAGCTGTACTACCTGGCTTCGCCCGGGTTAATAACTGTTGTTAACAAAATAGAATGTATTAACAAAAATGTATTCTGCACACAAAAACCACAAAATAAATATATAGAAATGTAATTATTAAAAGGCAAAAACTAGCTAATAGAAGCATTTCACAACACATATTTCAACACCACAGATATTCCACACAGATTTAACTAAATTGGCCAAGAAATGTCCTCCGTCTGTCTCTTTCCCCGTCTCTCTTTCCCCGTCTGTCTCTTTCCTCTGTCTGTCTCTTTTTTTTGTCTGTCTCCATCTCTCTGTCACTTTCCCCATCTGTCTCTTTCTAGGTCTGTCTCTTTCCCAGGTCTGTCTCTTTCCCAGGTCTGTTTTTTTCCCCGTCTGTCTCCCCGTCTCTTTATCTGTGTCTTTTCCTGTCTGTCTCTTTCCCTGTCTGCCTGTCTCTGTCTGTCTCTTTCCTTGTCTGTCTCTATTTCTCTGTCTTTTTCCCCGTCTGTCTCTATGAAGGTCTGTGTCTTTCCCCATCTATTTTTGTCTGTCTCTCTGGTTGTCTCCTCCTTCCTTGTCTGCCTGTCTCTGTCCCTGTCTGCATGTCTGTCTGTCTGTCTCTTTCCAAGTCTGTCTCTTTCCAGGTCTGTCTCTTTCTAGGTCAGTCTCTTTCTAGGTCAGTCTCTGTCTGTCTCTCTATCTTTCTCTGTCTGTCTCTTTCACCATCTGTCTCTGTCTCTTTCCCTGTCTCTCTGTCTCTGTCTGTCTTTCTGTCTGTCTCTATGTCTGTCTCTCTGTCTCTCTCTGTCTGTCTCTTGTCTGTCTGTATGTCTCTCTGTCTGTCTCTGTCTGTCTCTCTGTCTGTCTCTGTCTGTCTCAGTCTGTCTGTGTGTCTCTCTGTCTGTCTCTCTATCTGTCTCTGTCTGTCTCTGTCTGTCTCTCTCTATTCGTCTCCCCACCAAATCTTATTACCTCACATATAAGCTTCTTATACTATGAATGTCTTTTGTTCCTATAGCAACCAATCACAGCTCCTACTAATAACCTGTAGTTCCAGGCTCCATTTACTTTAATGGAGCCATGTTTTTTGGAGAGTAACTATAAAGCGCGGGGTTACATTTTCCTGTCAAAACATAGTCTACGATGTTCCCTGTGTCACATGAGGTGTCTATGCAAAATATCGTGACTGTAAATGCGACGGTGCGGATACACTTTTCGTTTCACTTTTTCCTCATTATGTAGATAGGGGCAAAATTGATTGGTAAATTGGAACGCGCGGGGTTAAAATTTCACCTCACAATATAGCCTATGACGCTCTCGGGGTCCAGACATGTGAGTGTGCAAAATTTTGTGGCTGAAGCTGCTACGGTGCAGATGCAAATCCCGGACATACACACACACACACACACACACACATACTCGTTTTTGGTGGTTTAGAGGGACACCTGACTGGAACATGTATTGTGGGGACTACCATTCCCTGCAGTGATATTAACAAGGCAATCATATAGGAATATTTTAGTGCAATGTGTAACCACAGTTATCACTTGAGCTAATCAATATTGCTTAAAATAAGGAACCTGACTTTTACTATCCTTGTGAGGACCATTTCATGAACAATGACCATCTGAGGACATCTGTAAATACACACATCTCAGGGTTTTAACCACCTGGGGACTAAGATATTTTTCTGCTGTTAGGTCACTAACAATGGAGGTCTATAGGAGAAATTACATTTAAGGCTCGCCCACACAAGCGTATTTGCCCGTCTGTGCAGTGTCCGCAAATAGGGACCAAAGCTTTGTTCCCTAATTGCGGACACTGCACAGACGGGCAAATACATTCGTATGGGAGAGTCCTAACTTGTTGAAAAAAAAATCACCACACCAAGACCATGCTGTTTTTTTAAACAAACTGCCAATTACCCAAGAAATACAAAGTGAGAAAATGCTCCATCTACAATGCTTTTCATTTTGTGGTTATTATACTTTCCCTGTTCAGTGCTAGCCAATCTGTCAGCAGCATTTTTCTGCGACAAAAAACAGGTATAAACATTTAATCTGTTTGAGAACAAAAATTGTTTGATTTGCCCATAATAACCAATCACAGCTTTGGTATCAACCTCTGATTAGTTGCTATAGGTGATTAAGACAGAGTGATAGGTACAGGCCAATGGATTTTTATAGAAAATGGTGCGTGTAACACCAGCCTTACCAATTTTACCATTGATGTTGCATTCAGGCCCTTAAAGTTCATGTATTATTTCCTTCCCGCAAAATGACCTAACTCTACATTAAAGGGGTATTCTGGGAATACAGAATTCCCAGTACCTGGCAGGACACCTGTAAGGAGAGAAGGGGGACTGGTGCTTATAGTCTCGTCACCGGCGGCCTTCCATGCCATGCAGCAGCCTCCATCACCGGCGCCGCAAAGTCCCAAAGTGTTGGGCCGGCATCTATCGTTCATGTTACCAGCGGCTACTCACGCTTCACTGGTTAGGCTCGATCTGCTTCTGAAGCCTGTGAGTGGCTGGCAATCACGTGTACAATGACGTGGTAACAGACACTTCCGGTTTTTGTAGCGCCGGTGACGGGAGCCCCTGCTCAGGACAAGAGACCGCGGATGATGGTAAGTACCAGTCCGCCTCCTATCCCTACAGGTGTCCTGCCGGCTGACAAGAATTTTCTATTCCCGGAATACTCCTTTAAGTTTTTAAGAGACTAGTTTACAATTGACATATGGTAACATGATTTGGATGAAGTGAGCACAAAAGCAGTACTAATATACAGCTGGGCTATTGCTACAATGGATGGGGTTGGAGCGAACTATGATCCCAGTACTGAAGTTAGACAGTAATACAGTTAGACCTACAGTGTAGGTAACTTAATAAATAAATGTGACAGACAAATATTGAATGCCAAAGTAACAAATTTATTCAACATTTTATATAAAATACATATGTAAAACAATTGAAGTTGCAGGGTTGAAACAGAGTGGAGTAAGAACAGTTCACAAGTTGTGGAAGGAGGGCGGGTACACTGAGGTCACAAAAAGCCTTTGGTAAAACAGATCAAAATCTTGGAGTTTCTTTTAGTAATACCTTTGTTGGTCCTGGGTTTTTGGGAAACCTTCTTTCCATTTAAAATTTAAGTTGAAATTAACCCAAAACTATTTAGTCATGTTGACTAAACAACTAGACACAATGTTAGCAATGGTAAAATGCTTTAGAGAAACCGAGAACAAAAATAATTTCATTCTATCTAATACTTACCATTCAATATGTCCAAGTAAAAGCTTATGTAACTGAGCAACATAAGCTTACAGCACTATGAAAATAAGTGTGAAAAACAAATGAGTTTGAGGCTCAGAGTAGGGGATAGAACTGTTAGGTTTTAGGTAGAATTAAATTTATTTTGTTCTTTTCTAGTATGCTAACCTATAATTTAACCAAACTTAAAACCCGGTGCCTGGCTCAAAATGTTGTGTTTATTCTATCGGATTGCGTTTTAGAGCTGTTATGCGGTTCTTTATGTAAAACTTAACAGCAAGCCAGTTTCTGTCTTTCAGTGCAGATGGTTCTGCAGCGATACATGCCACACAGTCATTTTTTCCAGGCACTTTACATTTATGAATAAATTTAATCATATGTTTCTCTATAGCCTTCACTTCCTCCCTGTTCCAAGGTATCTTCTTTACAGGTTTTCGGCCTGAAAAATAAAAAAAATATATATATTTTAAAATACCGGTTTTCATATCAATATATGAGAATTGCATGATATAGTATTCCAATACAACAATATAAAATTTAAAAGAACACATGCCTTCTGATTTCTTTAGTTTATGGTCCTGCCCAAGCTCTGACTCACTTTGGTGCTGAATTTGTTCCAAAGAAGAAAAAGATTATATATATAAAATAAATACTGTATATAGTCGTGTATAAGCCAACCCCCCTGACTTTTAACATAAAAAAGTGGGAAAAAACTTTGACCCTCATATAAGCCGAGGGTGGGAAATACAGCAGCCTGTGCCCCTCTGTAGCCCCCCACTGCTCTTCTGTAACCAGTATGTAAGTCCCCTGTACCCTCCTGTAGCCAGCCTGTAGGTACCCTGTGCCCTCCTATGCTGGGTTGGCCAAGAACAAGTCGGCACCGGCAGGGTTAGCCGGGAAATGTAGCAGCCTGTGCCCTTCTGCGCCCTCCTATAGCCAGCCTGTAGGTCACCTCCTGTATGCCCTCCTGTAGATACCCTGAGCCCTCCTACAGTCCTCATGTGCTGGATCGGCTGAGAACAAGCCAGCACCAGCAGGGTCGGCCAGGAAATGCAACAGCCTGTCTGTTTTCTGCGACTACATAGTAAGACAGGACACAAACCTGTAAATAAAGTAAATAAATCATGGCAAATTTACTTTAGCCGCGGGCAGTCCTGCATATACAATAGAACACGGACGGCTGAATAAAAGCGGCCGCGTTCCATTAAAATCGTGGCCACGTTCTATTTATATTCGCCGCTGCAAATACAATAGGGCGCGTCTAGCTCAATAGAACCGGCCATGTTCTATTTACATTTGCTGTGCAGCGAACAATAGCAGCTGTACAGCAAATGTAAATGCCTTGTGTGGCATGGCGCACCAGCGCTTCTCACTGGTGCGCCATGCCACACAAGATTTCTTTTTCTCAATCTGTAAGTTATTGTGTATATTCCACCTGACAGGTTTCCTTTTAAATGAGTTTTTGAGTTTTGCATGTTAATGCAATATCGTCAGGATAGGCTTGAATCTGATCAGAGGGTGTAGAGGCACCATAGCAAGATCTACATTGTGAAAGGAGCCCGAAGCAGATAGCTAAATTTACTATGCAGTGGCCATGCCAGACTGCAGCAGCTCAGCTCCCATACTAGTGACTCTGAACTGAGCTAAATTAACCTGGCAGATCCATTACACAGTGAACAAAAGCCATCTGCTTCTGGTTCTGTCAGGGAGACATCGATGAATAGCAGATTAGTGGGAGTGTCAGATGTCTGCACCCCACCAATCAGCATTTTCAACACTAAAGACAAATCGTGTGATTGGTGCATGACCTGAAATGTGTGTGAGTATGTCCCCACGAGCACCGTGACCTGAAAGGAAGAGGCAGGGTGCTTTGAATGTTGGTTATGAAGTCTGGATGTGGTGAATGTCCCCACTTGGTGCATGACCTGAAATGTGTGTAAGTATGTCCCCACGAGCACCGTGACCTGAAAGGAAGAGGCAGGGTGTTTTGAATGTTGGTTATGAAGTTTGGATGTGGTGAATGTCCCCACTTGGTGCATGACCTGAAATGTGTGTGAGTATGTCCCCACGAGCACCGTGACCTGAAAGGAAGAGGCAGGGTGCTTTGAATGTTGGTTATGAAGTCTGGATGTGGTGAATGTCCCCATTTGGTGCATGACCTGAAATGTGTGTGAGTATGTCCCCGTGAGCACCGTGACCTGAAAGGAAGAGGCAGGGTGCTTTGAATGTTGGAAATGAAGTTTGGATGTGGTGAATGTCCCCACTTGGTGCATGACCTGAAATGTGTGTGAGTATGTCCCCGCGAGCACCGTGACCTGAAAGGAAGAGGCAGGGTGCTTTGAATGTTGGTTATGAAGTCTGGATGTGGTGAATGTCCCCATTTGGTGCATGACCTGAAATGTGTGTGAGTATGTCCCCACGAGCACCGTGACCTGAAAGGAAGAGGCAGGGTGCTTTGAATGTTGGTTATGAAGTCTGGATGTGGTGAATGTCCCCACTTGGTGCATGACCTGAAATGTGTGTGAGTATGTCCCCACGAGCACCGTGACCTGAAAGGAAGAGGCAGGGTGCTTTGAATGTTGGTTATGAAGTCTGGATGTGGTGAATGTCCCCATTTGGTGCATGACCTGAAATGTGTGTGAGTACGTCCCCACGAGCACCGCGACCTGAAAGGAAGAGGCAGGGTGCTTTGAATGTTGGTTATGAAGTCTGGATGTGGTGAATGTCCCCATTTGGTGCATGACCTGAAATGTGTGTGAGTATGTCCCCACGAGCACCGTGACCTGAAAGGAAGAGGCAGGGTGCTTTGAATGTTGGAAATGAAGTCTGGATGTGGTGAATGTCCCCACTTGGTGCATGACCTTGTTGTGGAAATATCTATGAATTCACTAGATAGATAAGTTCTATAGTTCTAAAGTATTGTTCAATGTGTAGTCAAGTCTCTTATTAGATGTCTAGAAGACTGTGACCTTTAACTCTGCTTTCTCTAAACACAAAGTGTTCAGCACATTCTGTAATGTCCTAAGTAGTCTATCTATATTGCCTATGTGGCTATAGTTGGACATTAAGACCCAGGATAAGTTGAAGTATAAACACTTCGTATACTTGTTAACCAGTTTTCTGTGTAACCATATCATTTTCTTAGTAATTTCTTTGTCCAATACTGCCTCCAAAGGTAGGATGCTGCATTGGTACTGTGTACTCATAACTAAACTGAAATTCGTTGAAATGGAGCCCACATGACGAATATAACCCATGTTTATATATACTAACCAATTATCTTCTGTAAATTAACAGATGTTTTGTTACCTCACCATATGATATAATTGGAGGTATTTAACCTCGTTCATTGTAATTATACAATACAACCTTTTCCAAAACTCTACGACATTGTGTGGCGTAGATTTATTGGGCTTGCACGCAAAGGGTAATGATAATTGCGGACACGAGTTAGGGTACCGTCACACTTTAGCGACGCAGCAGCGATCCCACCAGTGATCTGACCTGGTCAGGATCGCTGCTGCGTCGCTACATGGTCGCTGGTGAGCTGTCAAACAGGCAGATCTCACCAGTGACCAGTGACCAGCCCCCAGCCAGCAGCGACGTGCAAGCGACGCTGCGCTTGCACAGAGCCGGCGTCTGGAAGCTGCGGACACTGGTAACTAAGGTAAACATCAGGTTAAAGTGTGACGGTACCCTAATCCTGCTTGTGGAGCTCATTTGCATATAAATTGTGATGAGCAAGCACCAAAGTGCTCAGAAGAGGGGAAGGTGTCCGGATAATACTACTAGCAGGGAACAGCCTGCCTCAAGGTATCCCTGCCCTCTGGCGTACAGACCAAAGTGCCAGATGGAAGGCAAACCCAAGGATACACTCTTTGGAGACACGGTGGGCGGGGACAGCCTGGGAACACTCCTACAGTGTCACTGCAGAAGGCTTTACCGGCTGTCCCTTTCCACATTGACGCACATGGAGTTTCCATGTGTTCCCACCCACCAGCACGTCAAAGTGGGTGGGAAGAACAGGGACTTTGAATTTAGTAGTCCCTGCTCACATTTGTGAGGCGCTGGTGGGTGGGAACAGCAGTGTGTCATCAGGGGGTTGGAGCCTGCCCCTGACACGTCATATGACGCAAAAAGACGCTGCACACACCCGACCCGGAAGCACTCCAGGCCAGGCAGTGTCAGGAAAGTGACACCACAGCGCCGCCGACCGGAGGACGGACCCATTGACTGCTGGCAGCGTCTGCAGGAGCAGGGGAGTATAATTTCTTTTTTTGCCCTGACAGAACTCCTTTCAATCTCTATAATTAAATAACCTAAGTTGGTTTCTGCTGTCTGACCACCGTGCCTACCAAACAGTGAGAGAACTCCACACTGAAAAACTGGTGACAAAATTCCCTTGTTACAGTCATCTTAACATAAGAAATGACACTGGTTGACATCTATTAAAGGAATTTTTCACCAGTTTGATGCTAGCTAAACTGCCAACGGCCATGGAAAGGGAAAGTATACATCTCTGCTTTTAATTTAGACATTTTGCTGCCTTTGTTGTGCTGGTAAAGTCAGAGAGGCTACATCTTCACTGTAATGAGAGATTTCTGGGTATACCAATATGTTTAAAAGCCCTAAGGCTATATGTACACGTTGCTTTTTGAGAAAAACGCATCGAAAACGCATGCATTTTTCATGCGTTTTTCATGCGTTTTTTTAGGTGCGTTTTTTAAGACTTGTCAGTGTTAATAAAGTTGGTTGAACACAGACCTTTGGAAAAAAAAACCTGTGATGTCATTTCCTTCTTCTCCACATTCTGTTTGGATAAATGGGAGGGCTTGCAATGGAAGGAGCACCATTTGAATTTTGGAAAAGTTGAAATAAACTTCGCGCACCATGTCACATTAGCAGGGCCCCTTGGGTACCTATATGTCAGAAAACCCCCACAAGTGACCCCATTTTGGAATCTGCACCCCTCAAGGATTTTAGTCAGGAGTATATTAAGCATTTTGAATCCACAGCTACTTCACCCAAAATGTTGCTGTAGCAACAATATTCTCACTTTTAGGCCCGTTTCACACGTCAGTGAAAAACACTGACGTTTTTCACTGGCGTGTAAAACATGCACATGTCCCTCCGTGTGCCGTGAATCACGGCACACGTGGGTTGTCTAAGTGCAATCCGGGCTCCGTTCTCCGTGGCCCGTGATTGCACTTAGTAATCAACTCACCTGTGCCCGCTCCCGCTCTCCATGGTGCTGATCGCTCACGCGGTGCAGCATCCGGCTGGCGCTGACCCCCGCAGCAGCTGCTTCCGGGTCGGCTGTGTCGCACATCATGAATATGCGCGACAGTAATGAGCCGGCTCAGAAGCAGCAAGCTGCACGGGCTGCAGAGGACATCGCTGGATGCCGGGTGAGTAAAAATGATTTTTATTTTAAAAGCACGTTTTTTTCTGGCACGTGTTTCACGGACCACACCACTGCGTGGTCCATGGAACATCAGTGATGCCAGAAAAAAATGGACATGTCTCCGTGCGGCAATCACGCAGACGCGGGTACGCCGCACGGAGACACGTGCAGTGAAAAATCACTGACGTGTGAGCAGACCCATTCATTATAATGGGTCTGCGTATGTCAGTGATTCTGGTACGTTTAAAAAAAAAAAAGCACAAACGTACCAGAATCACTGACGTGTGAAAGAGGCCTAAGGCTATGTGGCCATGATCCAGCGACACGGCGTCTAGTACACAGTGTCAGCCTTCCTGCAGAGATGTGAGTGTTGTCCACGGGAGAACGCAGCTGCCCATGCCAACGATTTGGGTTCAGGCTGCTGTGGACTTTAGCTCTATTCTACCTGCAGAGAACACTCTCGTCTCCGTAGCATAAATTGACATGCTGATCCTCGGGAAGCCACGCCACCGGTCAGTTTATGCTGCGGAGAAAAGAAGCACAGTGGGCATGGGATCTCCAAAAATCCTTCCACTGTGCTTCTACTGCACAACGCAGCGTTATGGACGCAGGGAAAACACTCAGCGCCCAAACCACTGCAAAACCTGATTGTGGGCACACAGCCTAAAAAGCGTCAATGGATGAATGGATGTCAAATATATATAACGTCCCACCCCCGCCTGCATATTTTAAGCTGGCACCTTTAGTACCTTTCATGTGGCACTAAAGGGTGCCTAGCTTAGTATTTATTAAAAAAAAAAAAAAAACAATGAAAAAAATGGCGTGGGGTCCCCCCTATTTTTGATAGCCAGTCAGAGTAAAGCAGACATCTATAGCCTGCAAACCACAGCTGGCAGCTTCATCTTGTCTGGTGATCAATTTGGAGGGCTCCCCAGGCTTTTTTTTTTATAAATAAAGAATTAAAAAAAAAATAACGTGGGGTCCCCCCAAATTAGATAACCAGCCAAGGTGAAGCTGACAGCTGGGGTCTGGTATTCTCAGGGTGGGAAGAGCCATGGTTATTGGACTCTTCCCAGCCTAAAAATAGCAGGCCACAGCCGCCCCAGAAGTGGCGCATCCATTAGATGCGCCAATCCTGGCGCTTCGCCCCAACTCATCCCGCGCCCTGGTGCGTTGGCAAACGGGGTAATAAGGGGTTGATACCAGATGTGTAATGTCACCTGGCATCAAGCCCAGCAATTAGTGATGTCACGGCGTCTATCAGATACTAGACATAACTAATTGATAGTTAACAAAAGCAAAAAAAAATGACAAAAAATTTTTATTAGAAAAAACACTCCCCAAATCATTCCCTTGTTCTCCAATTTAATCAAAAAATTTGAAAAAAATGGGTCCGCAGAAATCCATTTGGATGTCCCACGTCGGCTCTGGACCTTCTAGAATATGGGGGCACGTTCAGGGAACGTATCCCCCATTTTCTAGGAGGGCAGACCCTCCATTTGAGGAGAGTGGGTGCCAAAAATCTGCACCCACTCTCCCCGGGTCACAGCTGCAGAGTGCGAGCAGCCAGCACAGCTCTCTGAACACAGTGCTGGCTGTCAGCTGCTCTGCTCATGTGACCGCACTGACCGGCGTCTGCTGTGAAGGAGGAGGGGCCGCGGGGGATCAGCGCTGCGACCGGACAGGTAAGGGGGAATACCGGGGGAAATAGGGGGTGACCTGGCAGGGCCTGGGGGGCATTTTTCTGTCGCATGTCTCAAGGCACATGCGACAGAAATCATAGGAGCAGGGCGGCCGGTGCACTACTGTGCGCGCGGCCATGTTGGATTTTCGGGAGGGGGGGGGGGTCGGGGGTCGGGGCGGGCACTTTGGCGACACCGGGGCCTTTCCAGGACTTTGCCAGGAAGTGAGGTCAACAGGAAACCTCTTGACCTCACTTCCAGGTAAATGCCTGCGTTCTGTATGCCGACAAAGCCCGTGGTCCGCAACAAAAAAGCAGCTCACTGCGGTGTAGCTGCGTTCTGACCCCACATCATTGATTCAATGGGGGAGAGAACGCAGCCACAAAGCACAAAAGAAGTGACATGCTGCTTTTCTTTCCGCACCGATTTTTGGCATCCAAAACGCTGCGTTTAGAAACGCAGCGTGTGCACTGATTTTTCGGCTTTCTCATACACTTTGCTGGGAAAGCTGAACGCATGCAATTTGCCACTGAAATGCTGCGGTTCTAAACGCAGCGTTTCCGCGGTAAAAAACGCAACGTGTGCACACAGCCTTAATCTACCTGCTATAGCTATTAAATAGCAAACTAACCCCTATTCATATTGCCCTCTTAAGGGCTCAAATACATCTGAAAATATTTCAGATTTCGGATCCGAAATTCGGACCCCATTGAAATGCATTGATTTCAATGGGGTAAAACACACGTCCGAATTTTTTTCGGCCGATCCAAAAAAAAAAAATTCGGATGCATGTCCGAATTTTCATTTTCAGACTGAATTTCAGCCCAATTATAATAAATGTGAAAAAAAAATTCGGTCCGAAATTCGGTTGTACTTGTAAACGGAACCGAATTTCAGGCCGAAATTTTTTATTTTTTTTCATTTTCCCATTTAATTTACATCCGAATTTTGGATGTCCAAAAAAAATTTCGGATCCGAAATTGCGCAAATTCAGACCCGAAATTCGGATCCGAAATTTTTTTCGATGTGTGTCATAGCCCTAAGGGTGCTTCTTTATGTTACCCGATGTTTCAAAAATGGTGCTGCCTCAGTAACTGACTGCAGTGGATTCACATGATCAGCAGAGACAGGACATAATCAGGACTGGCTATCAACTAGGGAAAGATGGATACCCTCTAAAATGCATTAAAAATCTGATTACTTACCACCATATTTTTTCATTCCACTGAAATTCGTACACGAAGTTCTTACAATTTTCTGGCTCTCATCGAAATTGATGAGCTCGCCTCGATATTCTGCAACAAAACTCCCTTTTTCGATTTCAGTTTCAGCAAACACTCCTCTTCCTGTAGAAAATATTTATCATTACCTAAGACAGTCATTCTAATGCATGACAATATTAAGGCAATTTAGTTAAAACTTGTTTTAACTCACCTTTAAGGGGATTGATGTATTTCATGGTCAGTCCAGGTTTGTCGGTGATGGCACTGACATAAGGTATGGCGTCTTTTTCGGGCGTTATCCTTCGCCTTTTCATTGTGAAAATCCAGTTGCCTATATCAAAGCAAATTCTACTACTTGTAAAGTATGCAGAAAATGAAATGTAGAGCATATAACATGAACTGCTTAGGAACGCATCATAGGTTAGTACTTAAAAGGATATTGTCATGTTCTAGTCATAATGCAAGCCGGACATTTGTCATGTTACCCTGTAATCGCCGGCCTGTTCTAATGCTCACAAGATATAGGCTCAGCTGCTCAGGCCCCCTCTGCCTTCTGTCTGGGTGCCCTGAGTTATGTCCCAGACACACATGTGCAGTAGGGAATATCCCTGCTGAGATGCCAGGGCTAGAGCACGCGTTTGCTGTGGAGTAGGGAATATGCCTGCTGAGATGCCAGGGCTAGAGCATGCGTTTGCTGTGGAGCAGGGAATATCCCTGCTGAGATGCCAGGGCTAGAGCACGCGTTTGCTGTGGAGTAGGGGATATGCCTGCTGAGATGCCAGGGCTAGAGCACGCGTTTGCTGTGGAGTAGGGAATATCCCTGCTGAGATGCCAGGGCTAGAGCACGCGTTTGCTGTGGAGTAGGGGAATATCCCTGCTGAGATGCCAGGGCTAGAGCACGCGTTTGCTGTGGAGTAGGGGAATATCCCTGCTGAGATGCCAGGGCTAGAGAACGCGTTTGCTGTGGAGTAGGGGATATCCCTGCTGAGATGCCAGGGCTAGAGAACGCGTTTGCTGTGGAGTAGGGGAATATCCCTGCTGAGATGCCAGGGCTAGAGAACGCGTTTGCTGTGGAGTAGGGGAATATCCCTGCTGAGATGCCAGGGCTAGAGAACGCGTTTGCTGTGGAGTAGGGGAATATCCCTGCTGAGATGCCAGGGCTAGAGCACACGTTTGCTGTGGAGTAGGGGATATCCCTGCTGAGATGCCAGGGCTAGAGCACGCGTTTGCTGTGGAGTAGGGGAATATCCCTGCTGAGATGCCAGTGCTAGAGCACGCGTTTGCTGTGGAGTAGGGGATATCCCTGCTGAGATGCCAGGGCTAGAGCACGCGTTTGCTGTGGAGTAGGGGATATGCCTGCTGAGATGCCAGGGCTAGAGCACGCGTTTGCTGTGGAGTAGGGAATATCCCTGCTGAGATGCCAGGGCTAGAGCACGCGTTTGCTGTGGAGTAGGGGATATCCCTGCTGAGATGCCAGGGCTAGAGCACGCGTTTGCTGTGGAGTAGGGGATATGCCTGCTGAGATGCCAGTGCTAGAGCACGCGTTTGCTGTGGAGTAGGGGATATGCCTGCTGAGATGCCAGGGCTAGAGCACGCGTTTGCTGTGGAGTAGGGGATATCCCTGCTGAGATGCCAGGGCTAGAGCACACGTTTGCTGTGGAGTAGGGGATATGCCTGCTGAGATGCCAGTGCTAGAGCACGCGTTTGCTGTGGAGTAGGGGATATGCCTGCTGAGATGCCAGGGCTAGAGCACGCGTTTGCTGTGGAGTAGGGGATATCCCTGCTGAGATGCCAGGGCTAGAGCACGCGTTTGCTGTGGAGTAGGGAATATCCCTGCTGAGATGCCAGGGCTAGAGCACGCGTTTGCTGTGGAGTAGGGGATATGCCTGCTGAGATGCCAGTGCTAGAGCACGCGTTTGCTGTGGAGTAGGGGATATGCCTGCTGAGATGCCAGGGCTAGAGCACGCGTTTGCTGTGGAGTAGGGGATATGCCTGTGACTCGCCCACCCCAGGGCTATGGGACACTCGGTGCCGGGCCGGACTAGTCCGGTGGTAGTCAGTGGTGGCTGGGCCCGGCTCCGTGGCCCTGGTGGGTGTCAGTAGAATATGTGGCTTGCTTGTTAATGGTTGTGTTCGTGACGCCACCTGTGGTATGCGGCTAATAAGCCGCCGCTGCTGTGTGAGGCCTCCGGGATGATATTATGGCAGCTATGATGGTACTGCTCCCCACAGGTGGAGCAATGCCCGGGGCACAGTTGGTGCTTGTAAATGTCTATGCAGATGAAATAACTGAGGCAACTTCAGAGGTGCAGTTTAAGTTCTTTACTCACAGTTCTTATCAGGGCAGGCAGGACCCTTGGACTGCTGAGACCACTGTCAGGGACCCCCGTCTTCTGGGTGATTCAGAGTGTGAAATCCGGTACCCTCTCTCTTAGTGTCTCTTTCTCTGCTGTCTTCACTAGCCTTGCCCGAGTTAGGATGGCCCTGGCTTGGCCTCCATTACAGCCTCCAGGCTGGGGGGTCACCTGTCGGCTGATTACCCCTTTTCTGAAGGGCTGCTCTGGGTTCTGGCCCTGGGAGCTTGCAACGTCCCTGGGCCTCGGTTTTTACTGTTTGGAGATTGTCTTTGCACTCCTCCAGTCTCTAGGGACCGTCCCCTGTCGCAGCTAATCACTCCACCGATGTCACTGTGGACCAGGCCACCGCAGCCTGCAGCTACTCGTAGCGCCTCTGGGCCCTCGGCTTCGGTACCCAACAAGGACAGCTCGTGGTACCTACAGGACTACCTGCGGCCCTGCGACCCTTTCTTTCTTCTCTTCTTTCTTTCTCCTTGCCTGCCTCCAGCAGGCCTCCTCCTCCCTCCTTTCTCTCGTTCTTCTCCTCCAACTACATGCTGCTTCTCTCACTCCCTGAGGTAAACTGAAACTAACTTGACCTTCCTTTCTCTATCTGCTCTCTGGTGGCTCCTCCCACCTCCCCAGTTGCTAAGCTACCACTCTATGGGAGCAGGGATGGGTCTTACAGCCCCTCTCAGCATGCAGCATGGGAGGGTTGCCTGCCACTTTCCCTGGTCCTGTGTGTCCCTAGCAATGGGTGTAGTGTGGATTTACCAGGGGACCGGAGTTCACTCTCTTCCTCTCCCAGAATGGGGCATCACACCGCTGATGGGGTGCAATGACCTGTGGCGACGGAAGCCTCAGGGGCGCCACACCTGCTGAGATGCCAGTGCTAGAGCACGCGTTTGCTGTGGAGTAGGGGATATGCCTGCTGAGATGCCAGGGCTAGAGCACGCATTTGCTGTGGAGTAGGGGATATGCCTGCTGAGATGCCAGGGCTAGAGCACACGTTTGCTGTGGAGTAGGGGATATGCCTGCTGAGATGCCAGGGCTAGAGCACGCGTTTGCTGTGGAGTAGGGGATATGCCTGCTGAGATGCCAGGGCTAGAGCACGCGTTTGCTGTGGAGTAGGGGATATGCCTGCTGAGATGCCAGGGCTAGAGCACGCGTTTGCTGTGGAGTAGGGGATATGCCTGCTGAGATGCCAGGGCTAGAGCACGCGTTTGCTGTGGAGTAGGGGATATGCCTGCTGAGATGCCAGGGCTAGAGCACGCGTTTGCTGTGGAGTAGGGGATATGCCTGCTGAGATGCCAGGGCTAGAGCACGCGTTTGCTGTGGAGTAGGGGATATGCCTGCTGAGATGCCAGGGCTAGAGCACGCGTTTGCTGTGGAGTAGGGGATATCCCTGCTGAGATGCCAGGGCTAGAGCACGCGTTTGCTGTGGAGTAGGGAATATCCCTGCTGAGATGCCAGTGCTAGAGCACGCGTTTGCTGTGGAGTAGGGGATATGCCTGCTGAGATGCCAGGGCTAGAGCACGCGTTTGCTGTGGAGTAGGGGATATGCCTGCTGAGATGCCAGGGCTAGAGCACGCGTTTGCTGTGGAGTAGGGGATATGCCTGCTGAGATGCCAGGGCTAGAGCACGCGTTTGCTGTGGAGTAGGGAATATCCCTGCTGAGATGCCAGGGCTAGAGCACGCGTTTGCTGTGGAGTAGGGGATATGCCTGCTGAGATGCCAGGGCTAGAGCACGCGTTTGCTGTGGAGTAGGGGATATGCCTGCTGAGATGCCAGTGCTAGAGCACGCGTTTGCTGTGGAGTAGGGGATATGCCTGCTGAGATGCCAGGGCTAGAGCACGCGTTTGCTGTGGAGTAGGGGATATCCCTGCTGAGATGCCAGGGCTAGAGCACGCGTTTGCTGTGGAGTAGGGAATATCCCTGCTGAGATGCCAGTGCTAGAGCACGCGTTTGCTGTGGAGTAGGGGATATGCCTGCTGAGTTGCCAGGGCTACAGCACGCGTTTGCTGTGGAGTAGGGAATATCCCTGCTGAGATGCCAGTGCTAGAGCACGCGTTTGCTGTGGAGTAGGGGATATCCCTGCTGAGATGCCAGGGCTAGAGCACGCGTTTGCTGTGGAGTAGGGGATATCCCTGCTGAGATGCCAGGGCTAGAGCACGCGTTTGCTGTGGAGTAGGGGATATGCCTGCTGAGATGCCAGGGCTAGAGCACGCGTTTGCTGTGGAGTAGGGGATATGCCTGCTGAGATGCCAGGGCTAGAGCACGCGTTTGCTGTGGAGTAGGGGATATGCCTGCTGAGATGCCAGTGCTAGAGCACGCGTTTGCTGTGGAGTAGGGGATATGCCTGCTGAGATGCCAGGGCTAGAGCACGCGTTTGCTGTGGAGTAGGGGATATCCCTGCTGAGATGCCAGTGCTAGAGCACGCGTTTTCTGTGGAGTAGGGGATATCCCTGCTGAGATGCCAGTGCTAGAGCACGCATTTGCTGTGGAGTTGAGCCCTATGTGAGCAGTTCTTACCTTCAATGAGCAGAAGTCTCTTTTTTCAGATTTCAGTATCTCTGTGGGTATCTGGCAGAAATATGGAATACTCTTTACTGCTAAGACCCTGTACACCACTACTGCTAAGTGACATGACCAAGACTGTATCTGTGTCCCTACAACACGACAAATGTGTGTATGAGCCTGCATTGTGGGGTATATACAATATATTATAGAGCTGGGAAAAATCGTTCTAAGCAGTGAGCTGTTCCAGTATTTGTAGGAAAATACCCAGTAGAAGCATCAAACACAGCACCAATACCTCCCATCAGTATCCCACCACAGTGCCATGTAACCCATGCCCTACACTCCCATCTACACCAATACTATACAGGCACAAGCTAGTATATCTGACTAACAGCCCCAAAATATGAAGAACAGCCTATAGTTGAGTTTGGATCTAAAATCTATGTGAGCAGAGCTAGAATAGAAATCACTGATCGCATTGAAGTCATTCTGACCATAAATCACCATGATATCAAGGTGAGGAGTTGTGTGTTACTGCTGGGAGGAAAGGGTTAACAGTGGAATATTAAGGTGCATTTCTGTGTGCTGTGTTACTAGTCAATGTAACAATTCGGTATGAGCTGCTCTTGGTGCCGGGGGAGGGAGATGCTCTCCTGAGCAAGCTAGATGGGGAATGAACATGATATCTATATAGTGTAAGGGATATATATTCCACATACTCCGCTTTCGAGCGGCCGCAATTGCGTCCCACTTTTGCAAGAACGGACCGCAAATGCGGCCACAAAAACAGCAGCAGTGTGAATGAAGTGCAAATAGTAAATTTGACAAGTCATTTAAGGGTACGTTCAGACGTGGTGGATTTTTCACAAGGTTTTGCACGGAAATGCCACTGCGTCCACGCCCTCCATTATACCCTGTGTGAACAGCAAAAAGCAGTTCACACAGGGCGGAAAATTGCCGCCGTGGAAAGCAGGCCGCAGTGCGGCAATTTTCAACCGCATCTTGTCAATTTGCCGCTCGGATTTCTTGCGGAATACAAACGGAAATTGCTTATAGGTTAGAATTGAACCGCTGTCAGACCGCTCTTGCAACATCTTAGCAGTGTATTTTTTGGCGCTTTTGCCGCACATAAGAGCGCCAAAAAAGCACCTCAAAACCTGCAGAAAAGGTGGAATTAATTTTGCCAATTGCAATAACAAGCATGAAGTCTGTGACAGAATTACCTAACAGATGAGAATTATGGCTCGTCCACACATGCCGGATTTGTGGCGGCTGATCCGTAGCCGCCAGCAAAACCAGTACTGATGTCATTGGTCGGATTATTTTCATCCGGAAATTGATCTGGACTGCCGTTATTCTCAACCGCATCATGTCAATTTGACGGACAGGATCCATCCGATAATTTGACATGCTAGAATGGCAGAAACCGTGGCTAAATACCAGCCGCGGCTTCTTGCGGGAATTAGCGGTGGTAAGGAACTACCGCCGCTATTCCACCCTATTACTGCCATATATACGCCGACCAATTGGTATATATACTCTGGAATACCGCCGCATTTAGCGGCCAAAGTCCATACGGATTCCAGACGCCATACACCCGCAGCGTGTGGACGTACCCTTAGACTTAACTCAGATTTAAGGTCCGCAAAGAGGTACCCTTATCCTTTATATATTACACATATATCATGTTTATTCACCAACTATTTAATCGCTTAGGAAAGTTACTGGAAAGCTGGGTATGTGGGATCTATCTATTACACTGTATACTGTACATATATCATGTTCATTCCCCATGTCTCTTGCTCAGTACAGTTACTGGAAAGCTGGGTATGTGGGATACTGTATATCCATTACACTGTATACTGTACATATATTATGTTCATTCCCCATGTCTCTTGCTCAGGAAAGTTACTGGAAAGCTGGGTATTTAGGATATATCTATTACACTGTATACTGTACATATATCATGTTCATTCCCCATGTCTCTTGCTCAGTACAGTTACTGGAAAGCTGGGTATGTGGGATACTGTATATCCATTACACTGTATACTGTACATATATCATGTTCATTCCCCATGTCTCTTGCTCAGTACAGTTCCTGGACAGCTGGGTATGTGGGATATATCCATTACACTGTATACTGTACATATATTATGTTCATTCCCCATGTCTCTTGCTCAGTACAGTTCCTGGAAAGCTAGTTATGTGGGATATATCCATTACACTGTATACTGTACATATATCATGTTCATTCCCCATGTCTCTTGCTCAGGAAAGTTACTGGAAAGCTGGGTATGTGAGATATATCTATTACACTGTATACTGTACATATATCATGTTCATTCCCCATGTCTCTTGCTCAGTACAGTTACTGGAAAGCTGGGTATGTGGGATACTGTATATCCATTACACTGTATACTGTACATATATCATGTTCATCCCCATGTCTCTTGCTCAGTACAGTTACTGGAAAGCTGGGTATGTGGGATACTGTATATCCATTACACTGTATACTGTACATATATTATGTTCATCCCCATGTCTCTTGCTCAGTACAGTTCCTGGAAAGCTGGGTTTGTGGGATATATCCATTACACTGTATACTGTACATATATTATGTTCATTCCCCATCTCTTGCTCAGTACAGTTACTGGAAAGCTGGGTATGTGGGATATATCCATTACACTGTATACTGTACATATATCATGTTCATTCCCCATGTCTCTTGCTCAGTACAGTTACTGGAAAGCTGGGTATGTGGGATACTGTATATCCATTACACTGTATACTGTACATATATCATGTTCATTCCCCATGTCTCTTGCTCAGTACAGTTACTGGAAAGCTGGGTATGTGTGATATCTATCCCTCATCATCCACATTACGAGCCTTGTGTACACTTATATTCATAATCCACATTATGCAACTCTATGTGCAGTCACCCCAAACATATAAAGAGCAACATACAGCATAAAATAGAGAGTTGTTTGCTGTGGAGTTGAACCCTATGTGAGCAGTTCTTACCTTCAATGAGCAGAAGTCTCTTTTTTCAGATTTCAATATCTCTGTGGGTATCTGGCAGAAATATGGAATACTCTTTACTGCTAAGACCCTGTACACCACTCCCACTAAGTCATATGACCAAGACTGTATCTGTGTCCCCACAACACACTTCAAACAAATTTGTGTGAGAGCCTGCAGTACCTCGGTTTGCCAGAGGTGGAATCTTGAGGCTTTTCTGAAGTGTGTATCAGCTTGCAGTACCACAAAGGCACCAGAGAGGGAGTGTACACACATTGAGCACACGCACTCATACACACTCATACACACTTTCTCTTATATATGTGTATAAAGAGGACACTTGAGATTTTGATGCTAGGTGTATAAACAAGGTCTTCTCCATTGATTAGCATTGGCAGCTTTGTGGGGACCTGATTTTTGGTCCCCACGAAGACAGAGGTCCCCACACTGTTGGTGTGTATTCAGGTCCATGTCCCCACAAGTATAGCAAAACAAGTACACACACACACACACACACACACACACACACTGTGTAGACAGTACTTTGCATTGCAACACTTTTAGGCAGGCATGGCAAAAATGGAAATTTAATAGAAGCGTAAATGTATTATAAATCTAATTATTTTTTTTATCAATTAAGAAAATATAATTGTAGTGAATAAAAATTAAATTAAATCTAATCGATATTTGAAGTGACCGTCCTTTGACTTCAAAACAACCTGAAAACATCAATTCTTCAAGGTACCCTTGTACACAAATATAGAAGGAACTCAGGAAGGTTTTTCTAAAGATCTCGGAGTACTAACCCCACATGTGGATGTGGCTTGTGCAAATCCTTTTGTCTCTTTCTGTAATCCCAGACAGACTCAAACGATGTTTTGATCAGAGCCCTGCGGGGGCCAAATCATCACTTCCAGGATCCCTTGTCCTTTTTTTTTTTTTTTTTGCTGAAGATAGTTCTTAATTAGTGATAGGATAACCCAGACTGTAAAATCCGGGATCAGTGCTGGATACTTAGGGGTGCTTCACACACAGCGAGCTCGCTGCCGAGATCGCTGCTGAGTCACGCTTTTTGTGACGCAGCAGTGACCTCATTAGCGATCTCGCTGTGTGTGACACTGAGCAGCGATCTGGCCCCTGCTGCGAGATCGCTGCTCGTTACACATAGCCCTGGTTCGTTTTCTTCAAAGGCGCTCTCCCACTGTGACACACAGATCGCTGTGTGTGACAGCGAGAGAGTGACAAATGAAGCGAGCAGGGAGCAGGAGCCGGCGTCTGGCAGCTGCGGAGGCTGGTAACTAAGATAAACATCGGGTAACCAAGGTGGTTACCCGATATTTACCTTAGTTACCAGCCTCCGCAGCTCTCACGCTGCCTGTGCTGCCGGCTCCGGCTTTCTGCACATGTAGCTGCTGTACACATCGGGTTAATTAACCCGATGTGTACTGTAGCTAAGAGAGCAAGGAGCCAGCGCTAAGCAGTGTGCGCGGCTCCCTGCTCTCTGCACATGTAGCTGCATTACACATCGGGTTAATTAACCCGATGTGTACTGTAGCTAGGAGAGCAAGGAGCCAGCGCTCAGTGTGCATGGCTCCCTGCTCCCTGCACACACAGCTAAGCGGTGTGCGCTGGTAACTAATGTAAACATCGGGTAACCATACCCGATGTTTACCTTAGTTACCAGTGTCCGCAGCTTCCAGACGCCGGCTCCGTGCAAGCGCAGCGTCGCTTGCACATCGCTGCTGGCTGGGGGCTGTTCACTGGTCGCTGGTGAGATCTGCCTGTTTGACAGCTCACCAGCGACCATGTAGCGATGCAGCAGCGATCCTGACCAGGTCAGATCGCTGGTCAGATCGCTGCTGCATCGCTAAAGTGTGAAGGTACCCTTAGTATTCGTGCACCGACATCAGATCTGGAGATCTCAGGGAAATCCGTGTAACTATCAGCCATCCAGATAATTACAAAAAAATAAAGGAAAAACAAAGCAAATAGGAATAAGCAGAAGCGTTATTGAAGCACCCAACGGGGCCTGGGGGGACACTTGTCGCCGGGCCAGTGAAGGGTCGGGGGATTTCACGGGTGGCCTGATCGGTTTCGTGACCCTGAGGTGTCCACGGAAGGGGATGGATGGGATAATGGGGGTAGCAGTGGATGAGGGTGAGAATGATTGTCTCGTGACACCACCTGCGGTATGCGACCAGGGATTAGCCGCTGCTGCTGTCACTGTCCTCCAGGGCGGATGGTTGTAGCAGAAAAGATGGTTCTGCTCCCCACAGGTGGATCGGGCCCCGGGGAGGATGATGAGGGGAGTAGTAATGGCCGTTGGCGCTGAAGCACGGGGCGACAGCAGTAACAGGCTGACACAGTGTCTGCAGTTCCAGGTGTCTTTACTTACTGTTCCACTGCTGCCGCAGAGAACCGGTCATCGTCGTGATGGACCCCAGTCGATCCCGGATCCGTGGGAGGTCAGACACGGTACAGTGGTCGGTGGGCCCTTCCTGCTTGCGCCTTTAGAGATGGATTCCGTGGCCTGAAGCTACTTGGGGACCCCGGTTCTTTAAGTATTGACTCCTGTCCTGTATGCAGGTGTCGCTGGTCCGTGGTGGGGCCTGACTGAGATCTCGACTCCGGACCCTATATGGCACTGTGCTCCGGGAACTTTGGTGGCCAGAGGGACATGCAATCCCCCTGTCCTGCAGATTCTGGTAATTCAACTTGAAGTTTATTCTACCCTAGGATTCTGCACCCTGCACTGGCAACCTGGTTGTGTGTATGAGTTGGCATGTAGTGGAACCGGTACCAACCTCCTCTGGATCCAGGATGAGTACCGCATCTTAAGTGAGGTGCAGTACCCTGTGGCGACTGAGGCCTCAGTGGCGCCAAATTATACTTAACAAGTTTCCTGCGCAGCTGTAACACTACTTCCACGGCTGCTCATTACCCTCCTGCGTGTTCACTGCTTCTCCTGACTAAATATGAAATTGCATGTGAGTGGTGTGGTCATGTGATGACTGCTGGAACCAGAATGCAGAGCTGAATCCTGACAGGGAGTATATTACATGCTATTAGGATTGGGCTTCAGTGCCTAATTTTATTGTTAAAGGGGTTGTTCAGGTTTATGATGAAAGTCTGTAGTCACTTTTATTCCTTCCCTTCTTTCCATACTGTGGCAGTATTTTTTCCTCCCCTCACCCTCCCCCATACTGTGTCTAAAGATGACCCCCACCCTCCGTTGTTCCTCTTCGGTGTCTTCAGCTCTGTGACTTGACTACTCACCACCACCGCTGCTTACTGCCTCTGTGGGCTTCCGCACTGATGATTGACGTCAGCAGTGTGATCAGCTAACCTGATCACAGTACTGAAGTCACACTGACCTGGAAGTCAGCGCCGGTGGTCACAGGGTTCAATTATACTGGCGTCTGAAAGACACCAGTACAATTGGTCTCAGGGAGCCGTGTGCTGCACTTTCTCTGAGTCCGTCTGTCAGCTTGACACTATGGAGGGCGCAAGACACAGCGTCTGGAGAGATTCTCAGAGCATGGCATCAGGTGGACTGACGGCGCCCCCCTAGAACTGCGCTCGGGGCACATACCCTGCCAGCCCCCCTAGATACGCTTCTGGGTTAGTTCTCCAAGATATTTGGAACAACCTCCCTGCCAAGTTCCTTCACAAATTATGTACAAGGAAACCTAGAAGAATTGATGCTTTGATGCTATTCTGAAGGCAAAGTGTGGTCTCACCAAATATTAATTTCATTCAGATTACTCTTCTGTTTATTCACTTTCATTAAGTTAATAAAAAATAAACTATTACCACTTTTATTTTTAAATATTTCTAGCTTTTTAGCATTTTTTCAGGACTTGACTAAAACTTTTGCACAATACAGTATATAAATATAAGAAAGGCCTTGTTACACATACCAACCAATCAGAGCTCAGTTTACTCCATAAAATTAAAGTCATTCTTGGATTAATTGCTAAAGGTAATAAGGACAGTTTGACTATTAAACAGGTTTTATGAATGAGGCTCAATGTAAACCCTACTCTATATCTTTATAATATCAGACTAGAGTTCTCCTGATTCTTCAGTTTGTGCTACTCATTAAAGGGAACCTGTCAGGTCCCCTTTGACCTCCACCTCCAGAAGTATTCACAGCCTTAGGACTGCCAGAATCCAGCCCGTTGGGCTGTCCAGATCACAGCAGACGGAGGAGATTGGCACAATCTTTGTGGAGACCACAGTATATGTTGTGCGCTCACTTTCTCCCTGTCACCCGCTCTGTGTTCAGCGCTAGTTGAGCCGTGACACTGGGCTGACAGGAGGATTGAACGTAGAATATACGGGTTCTTTACAGGTCCTGACTACAGTCCATACATTCTACTGTCTTCAGCTAATAGCAGTGGCGTACTGCCAATAGAGGCAGGCGATGTCCCTACTAGGTGTCAATGTCAGCACTGGGTCCTCTGCTGAAGATCGCACTTTCAAATATACCGCTGTCTGTGCTCTCTGAGAGCTTAGCACAGCGGTAATGTCACTACTGTTTGCCTGCTTTGCTGAGATGTGAAGAGCACAGACCCAATATGGTGGCACAGCAATATGAGGGCAAAGTATATGGTGGCACAGCAATATGGGGGCAAAGTATATGGTGGCACAGCAATATGTCGGCACAGCAATATGGGGGCAAAGTATATGGTGGCACAGCAATATGTCGGCACAGCAATATGGGGGCAAAGTATATGGTGGCACAGCAATATGGGGGCAAAGAATATGATGACACAGTAATATGGTGGCACAGCAATATGATGGCACAGTATACGGTGCACAGCAATATGGCGGCACAGTATATGAAGACACAGCAATATGGTGGCAGCATATATGGCGGCAAAGCAATATGGTTGGACAACAATATGGTGGCACAGCGATATGTGGGCACAGCAATATGTGGGCACAGCATTATGTGGCATAGTATATGGAGGCAGAGTATATGGGGACACTGCAATATGGTGGCATAGCAATGAGCCGCCACAGTATATGGGGCAGAGCAATTTGGTGGCACAACAATATGGTGGCAGAGTACATGGCGGCAGAGTATATGGGGTCACAGCAATATGATGGCATGGCACAGTATATGGGGGCACAGCAATATGGTGGCACAGAATACGGCGGCACAGTATATGTGGGCACAGCAATATGGCAGCACAGTATATGGGGCACAGCAATATGGTGCCTAGTATATTGTGGCACAGCAATTGGCTGGCACAGCAATATGGTGGCATCCTATTATGGTGGCATAGTATAAGGGGCACCGCAATATGGCAGCACAGCAATATGTGGGCAGAGTATATGGGGCACAGTATACAGTGGGGCACATTAGACAGTGGAGCACTATGGCAGCTGTCCTCGGTGACACGTTCAACAGTTGAGGATCTCTGCAGTCACCAACAAAATGGCTTTGCACTGTGATGCTAAACTTCATTCTCCCTTATCCTTTTGGAAACACCCAGAAGTGGAGGGGGAGGGGACATCACACACAGGAGAGCAGATTCCACCCACTTTTACTGTAGCTGTAATGTGAGCTAGTTGTATAGGTTTTCAGCAGCTGCTCCCCCCAATGTTTAAGAGTGGAAAATATCTAAGTTTGAAATTATTTTTTCTATTTTGGTCAGTTAAAAACAAAGGATAATATGTAAGCAAAACATTACTACTTTACATTTTTTCAGTTATTGAAAAAATTGTTTTTTTGATGACACTTTCCCTTTTAGCTGTGCATCATGAAGTGACAGTTGAGGGCCATTGCTTCAACCATCTCCACCTCAGATTATACCCAAACCACCAGTCACATCACCCTGAAGCCAGTCAGTGGCCTCAGTGGTCATATGATTAGTGGTTTTGAGCTCATGTCCTTCAGTCTGGTGGAAACGGCCGGAGCAGCAGCAATACAGGAGTGAGCTCATTATGGAGTAAGTAGACCTAATTCTTTTCTATCATAAGCATCCCTTCCTATTTCTAACTTTTAAATATGAGCAGAAAATTGCTATAAATAGTGAACATCTTACATTGGTCTGGAAAGCAAAGTCTGCGTGGACCAGGAAGGGGCTCCCAGATGCCAGCTGTAAAACTCGTCGCTCCACCATCGCAAATTCCTCACCAACATCAAGCACGGTTCTTTTGCAGATGAATTTAACAGCAAAGTCTTTGCAGGTAGATGGATCCTCCGCCAGCAGGACCGCTCCAAAACCTCCTCGGCCCAGCATATGATGGAACAACAATCTCCTTCTGATGTTATCAGTAGAGTTGAGCGCGGTTCGTGGTTCGAGGTTCTCCAGTTCGAGGCTCGAGTGATTTTGGGCCCTGTTCTAGATCGAACTAGAACTCGAGCTTTTTGCAAAAGCTCGATAGTTCTAGAAACGTTCGAGAACGGTTCTAGCAGCAAAAAAACAGCTAAATCCTAGCTTGGTTTCTGCTGTAATAGTGTAAGTCACTCTGTGAATCACACTATTATGACATTTCAGTATATAGTGTGCGTGAACAGCGCCTTCAGATCACTGCTGTTTCTATAATGGCGATCGCCATTTTTTTTTTTTTTTCCTTGTCTTCCTTCCCTAAGCGCGCGCGTCTTGTGGGGCGGGCCAGCATGTCAGCCAATCCCAGACACACACACAGCTAAGTGGACTTTTAGCCAGAGAAGCAACGGCATGTGTGATAGGATGTCCATGTCACATGTCCCTGCATTATAAAACCGGACATTTTCCTCCAGGACGCCATTATCTCTTCTGCGTCTTTGGTGTCAGACATCACTGTCGCAGCTCCGTCCTCCTGAGTCCTATCGCCGATACAGCTGTATGCGCTCCATACGCAGCGTTAGACAGCTTAGGGAGAGCACTTTCTATCAGTCCTTTTAAGGGCTCAAACCGGCAGGGTCAGAGAGCCATAGGTGACAGGTCCTGAAAACAGCGACAGCGTCTGTGTAGCCAAGGTCAGGGATTTCGTCGCTGCATTTCACCATTAGGAGGGAATAGAAAGGCAGGCTTCAATTCCTCTACCCATACCCACAATCCTGGCACTGTACCCTCCTGTCCTCTGCACACTCCAACTCATTATAACTAAGCCATTATACTAGCAAACACTCAGTGTACCTAGTGGCATCCTAAACGTGGCTATTGGACTTTGCTATAGTCCCACTAGTGCAAAGACATTTGCAGAGCACCTCTGCCTGCATTGCACACTCCAACTCTTTTTAACTAAGCCATTATACTAGCAAACAGTCAGTGTACCTAGTGGCATCCTAAACGTGGCTATTGGACTTTTGTCTATTCACACTATTGTAAAGATATTTGCAGCACGTCTGCCTGCATTGCACACTCCAACTTTTTTTAACTAAGCCATTATACTAGCAAACAGTCAGTGTACCCAGTGGCATCCTAAACGTGGCTATTGGACTTTTGTCTATTCACACTATTGTAAAGATATTTGCAGCACGTCTGCCTGCATTGCACACTCCAACTTTTTTTAACTAAGCCATTATACTAGCAAACAGTCAGTGTACCTAGTGGCATCCTAAACGTGGCTATTGGACTTTTGTCTATTCACACTATTGTAAAGATATTTGCAGCACGTCTGCCTGCATTGCACACTCCAACTTTTTTTAACTAAGCCATTATACTAGCAAACAGTCAGTGTACCTAGTGGCATCCTAAACGTGGCTATTGGACTTTTGTCTATTCACACTATTGTAAAGATATTTGCAGCACGTCTGCCTGCATTGCACACTCCAACTTTTTTAACTAAGCCATTATACTAGCAAACAGTCAGTGTACCTAGTGGCATCCTAAACGTGGCTATTGGACTTTTGTCTATTCACACTATTGTAAAGATATTTGCAGCACGTCTGCCTGCATTGCACACTCCAACTTTTTTTAACTAAGCCATTATACTAGCAAACAGTCAGTGTACCTAGTGGCATCCTAAACGTGGCTATTGGACTTTTGTCTATTCACACTATTGTAAAGATATTTGCAGCACGTCTGCCTGCATTGCACACTCCAACTTTTTTTAACTAAGCCATTATACTAGCAAACAGTCAGTGTACCTAGTGGCATCCTAAACGTGGCTATTGGACTTTTGTCTATTCATACTATTGTAAAGATATTTGCAGCACGTCTGCCTGCATTGCACACTCCAACTTTTTTTAACTAAGCCATTATACTAGCAAACAGTCAGTGTACCTAGTGGCATCCTAAACGTGGCTATTGTACTTTTGTCTATTTACACTATTGTAAAGATATTTGCAGCACGTCTGCCTGCATTGCACACTCCAACTTTTTTTAACTAAGCCATTATACTAGCAAACAGTCAGTGTACCTAGTGGCATCCTAAACGTGGCTATTGTACTTTTGTCTATTCACACTATTGTAAAGATATTTGCAGCACGTCTGCCTGCATTGCACACTCCAACTTTTTTTAACTAAGCCATTATACTAGCAAACAGTCAGTGCACCTAGTGGCATCCTAAACGTGGCTATTGGACTTTTGTCTAGTCACACTACTGCAAATCTATGTGCAGCACCTCTGCATGACACCCTCCTGCTCTGTTTTTAATAAGCTATAATGATAGCAAAAAATACTGCCATTTAGTGGCATCATAGAACTGGCTGTTGTATTCCATTAGTGCCCCACTGGTGCCAAGCTATTTATAGCACCTCTGCATGACACCCTCCTGCTCTGTTTTTAATAAGATATAATTATAGCACAAAATACTGCCATTTAGTGGCATCATAGAACTGGCTGTTGTATTCCATTAGTGCCCCACTGGTGACAAGCTATTTCTAGCACCTCTGCATGACACCCTCCTGCTCTGTTTTTAATAAGCTATAATGATAGCAAAAAATACTGCCATTTAGTGGCATCATAGAACTGGCTGTTGTATTCCATTAGTGCCCCACTGGTGCCAAGCTATTTATAGCACCTCTGCATGACACCCTCCTGCTCTGTTTTTAATAAGCTATAATTATAGCACAAAATACTGCCATTTAGTGGCATCATAAAACTGGCTGTTGTATTCCATTAGTGCCCCACTGGTGACAAGCTATTTCTAGCACCTCTGCATGACACCCTCCTGCTCTGTTTTTAATAAGCTATAATGATAGCAAAAAATACTGCCATTTAGTGGCATCATAGAACTGGCTGTTGTATTCCATTAGTGCCCCACTGGTGACAAGCTATTTATAGCACCTCTACATGACACCCTCCTGCTCTGTTTTTAATAAGCTATAATTATAGCACAAAATACTGCCATTTAGTGGCATCATAGAACTGGCTGTTGTATTCCATTAGTGCCCCACTGGTGCCAAGCTATTTCTAGCACCTCTGCATGACACCCTCCTGCTCTGTTTTTAATAAGCTATAATTATAGCACAAAATACTGCCATTTAGTGGCATCATAGAACTGGCTGTTGTATTCCATTAGTGCCCCACTGGTGACAAGCTATTTCTAGCACCTCTGCATGACACCCTCCTGCTCTGTTTTTAATAAGCTATAATGATAGCAAAAAATACTGCCATTTAGTGGCATCATAGAACTGGCTGTTGTATTCCATTAGTGCCCCACTGGTGACAAGCTATTTCTAGCACCTCTGCATGACACCCTCCTGCTCTGTTTTTAATAAGCTATAATGATAGCAAAAAATACTGCCATTTAGTGGCATCATAGAACTGGCTGTTGTATTCCATTAGTGCCCCACTGGTGACAAGCTATTTATAGCACCTCTACATGACACCCTCATGCACATTTTGCTACGCTAATGTTATAGCAAACTCATGGAATTCATTGATGCATTTCATAATTCGGAGGGATAGAAAGTCAGGCTTCCTTTAGCTTTTCCTTCTGTTCATAGACAGCATCTCCAAGAGCAATTTCCCCTCCACGTCTAAGTGTGGAGAGGCAGCTAATGCGCATGCGTGTGCCGATTTACCCCAGCTGCAGCCTAATTACAGTGTTTCGCCTAGTGAGTATGCTCAGCCTGACTGTGTTATTCCTGACGCTAAGTCTGCATTTCGGGATACAGCGCATGCTCCCACACTAAGTGTGAAAAGCCTCTTTGCACAGGTGCTTGCATTCCGTGCCGGGTCTAAGTCCTGTTTTGTGCCTAGACACCATGCTAAAGCTGATAGTCTTTTTTCAGAGACTGTATTTCATGCTACTGAGCATGCTCAGGCACTTACTGCATCAGAGACTAGGTCCGGTAATGAACTCTTTGGCCCTGCCCCTGATGTGGGGGTCCCATATAGACCACAGGGCATCAGGTGTCCTCCCAAATGGCTTGCAGAGGCCCACCCCTATGACTTGTCACCGCATTATTGATGGTCAGACAATGACTGGTGAGGTGTTTGGGTCATGGCAGCCATGAGGTCATCATTGAAGTTGCGGTTCCAAATAGGACGCTAGTTATGCCACTCATGACGTGTCACTCTACTTTTGTCTCCAGGAGGTGCATTGTGGTTCACCCTGGTTTGGGGCGGACCCAGGTTATAAAAGGGGCTGGAGCCAACAAGGAGGTGCGCAGTCTTCTATTATGCTACGAAAGAGCACACCTCCATGTGTTGAACCCATTGCAGCTTTAGGCCAGAGGTAGGCAGGGATAGGGTGTCGATGCAGGCCACCACCACAGTTGGTAACGCAGAACGGTTAAGACCAGCTCCTGTCCTACCAGTCCTGCTTGTGCAGCCCAGTGGCATTAACAGGCCTGCTGCTGCTGATGCGCCTGCTGTCCACAGGTGTGCCCCTACGCACACGGTCAGCTTACTCAATGGCCCCTGTGTTGTTAACAGTGAGTTCCTGGGCTGGGTGGGCATGTGGACCCTGTGACGCTAACAGGGCTCACAGTCTCCAGATCCGAATGGCGTCTAACTCGGTTCAGGCTACTATTAGTTTCATAGCCACACAGCTCTGTATCCTCCACCAAACCTTCCAGTTGCCAACCTCTCCTTTTCCAACTGGGAGCACGGTGGACACTGACTGCTGATGGGGATATATACCTTTCTCTTTCTTTTCTTATTAATTTTCGTTATATAGCGGTAACATAGTATATACCACTTTATCCAAATCTGCCAGTCCCACTGTAACAGATGGTGTTTCTTCAGCAAATGTTACTGTTGCTTAACCACCAAATCCACGGACCAAAACGTTTTTCCCCTTTCCAACACACCTGTTCCCCTTTCCACCAGCATCTGTCCTTTTTCAACTCATTTTGGTATATGACCAAAAGTGCAACTCTGCAGGGACACCGTACTCAACGCCATCTCAGCACAGCAGCCATCCCTCAGTCCCTCCGATGTGGACAAGTAAAAGACCATTTCCTCCTATCCATGACAAAGCGTTGAGATTCACTCTGTGCAGCACTGGTGTTTAGTGGAAAAGTAGATCTAAGATTGCGTACCACATTCTGCAGATACTCCTGTATACGTGCGTCCATTTCTATGGCAGGAATTATTTCGCCAAATTTTGTCTTGTACCGGGGATCTAACAGTGTGGCAACCCAGTATTCAGGATTACTTCGAATTCGTACAATCCGAGGGTCATGTAGGTAGTGCAGCAAGAAGGCGCTCATGTGTCTTGTGCATCCAGGAGGACCAAGTCCTTGGTGTGTTGGTGGCAGAGAGGTGAGAATCGTGCCTCCTTCCTCTGCCCTCTCCCCACAACCTCGCACAACCGAAATGTGAGCAAGCTCTCACTCATCTGCTGAGTCTTCCATGCCCATCGCCAGTTCGTCCTCCATTTCTTCATGGGCTCCTGCACTTTCATCAACACTTTTTGCTGATACTATGCGCCCTTGTTAATCCCTCTCCCTCACCATGAATGCCGCATAGGTGCCGCTGACCATCTGGACCTCGTAGATCTTGTTATCCCTTCCGCATATGACTCCTCCTGTACTTCCTCCCCTTCCTCTTGTCCCAACACCTGACTCCGAATAATAATTACAGTGTGCTCCATCATGTAGATGACCAGAATTGTCACGCTGAGAATGACATTGCCAGTGCTAAACATCTTCGTCGACATTTGTAAACTGTGTAGCAGGGTGCATAGGTCCTTGATCTGACACCACTCCAGCAGCGTGATCTGCACCACCTCTTGATCAAGTTATCCCAGGCTATATGTCATATCGTATTTCAGCAGGGCTCTGCGGTGCTGCCACACACGCTGCAACATGTGCAGATTCCAATTCCTGCGTGTCGGAACATCGCATTTCCGGCATTTAACTGCCAGACCCTAAGACTTCCGGAGTGATGAAAGTTGTTGAGCTGCTGTGTGCGCACGATGGAAGTGAGCACATAGCGAGCGTGCCCGCTGCACAAGGCCATGTAGGCCGGGATGGTGTTTTAAAAATTGCTGGAGAATTCGGTTCAACACGTGAGCCATACAAGGCACGTGTGTCACATTGCCCTGACGATGGCCCGCAGCCAGGTTTGCATCATTGCCGCACACGGCTGTTAAGTCACCAACGGAGTCCGCTCCGTCAATTTGTACTCCGGTCGCCAGGTGACAACGTGTTCCTTTCATGAATAGTGCTGATGATGGGAGAGGAGTCGATGCCAGCGGCGCAGGTGGACGCAGGTTATGCTCACCCACTGGGCTGCATTACCTTGACAGATGCAGAATCTCTGGCTGAATGTAGCTGGTGGGTATCTCACAGATGAAATACCATCATTCAGCTACAACCAATGGGAAGACACCACACCCTTTTTTATGCCCATCCTGTCTGCAGACCACTGCCAGACATAGCTATGACCTCTGGTTACTTTTACCCCCAGTTCAGTTTTATGATTTTGTGTGCTTGTTACCTGACTACTTTTCCTGCTTGCTGTTTATGTACCTTGTTGGCCGATCCGCATTTCACCTCTGCTTGTTTTCTGATTAAGTCCTGGCCGTCCCATTCTGTTCCTGTTCCTCAATTAATGTTTTGACCCTGCCTGACTACTATTCTCTGGAACTGCAGCCTTCCACAGGTATTAATCACCTTGGGCCCTGTGCAATTCCTAATCCCTGTATAGGGGTTAAAGGGTTTCAGGGTTCTAGGGGTCCTGCTTGGTGAGTGGCTTCCCTCTAGCCTATCATTAACAGCCCATCTGAGTGTGTAGATCAAGGAAGGCGTTACACCGTGCTCTCTGCAGAAGGCCATGTGGTCCAGGATAGTGCTTTAAAAATTGCTGGACAACCAGGTTCAACACGTGAACCACACAAGCCATGTGTGTCACATTGTCACAGCGAAGGGCCGCACCCATGTTTGCATCATTGTCGCACCCGGCCTTCCCTGGCTGCTGGTTGAGTGGAGACAACCATTGATGAAACTCGGTATCCAGAGCTAACCGTCCACAACTTCTCAGCGGTGTGACTCACATTTCCCATACATTTCAAAGTAAAACTTTGACCGCCTGATGGCATTGAGCTCTGTTGCCAGCATAGTAAGGAGGTGTGTGGTAGTCCTTGTGCGCAGTTACAAGGAAGGGTGGCCTGACCACACAGGGTTTGTGCCAAGGTGGAGGACCCACACGAGGTTGAAGAGGCAGAAGCAGTGTATTAACTTCTACATACAGAAGAAGGATTGAAACAATTCGTGGGGACGGCAAGACTTGGACAGCAGACCCTTCTCCATCTCTCACCATAGTTTGCCAGTGCCCAGTCAGTGACATGTAATGACCCTGTCTATGCTTACTGGTCCAAGTATCTGTGTTGAAATGCACCCTGTCGCACACAGAGTTTCTCAAGGAAGTGGTGATGTTGTGTGCGACATGCTGGTGTAGCGCGGGCATGCTGTTCTTGGAGAAGCAGTGGTGATTGGGCATCTTGTACTGGATCACAGCGACAGACATAAGGTCTCTAAAATCCTGTGTGTCCACTAGGCGGAAAGGCAGCATTTCGGTAGCCAACAGCTTACAGAGGGATAGAGTCAACCTCTTCGCTTTGTCATGGGTCGTAGGAAGTGGCCTTTTATTTGACCACATCTGAGGGACAGAGATCTGGCTGCTGTGTGTAGACGGTGTTGAGTAGGGTGTCCCTGGAAAAATGCAGGTTTGTGAGGAAAGTGCAGGCGGAGACATGATGTTGCCTTCATCCAACGTTGGTGCTATCGATGTCTGAGAGAGCTGTACACACTCACTTGTTTCCCCTTCCAAACCAACTGACGACCTACCAAGCAAACTGCCTGTTGCGGTTACAGTGGTGGAAGTTGTGGGTGGAAAAACAGGTGTGACAGCTGTCCCCACAGTCCTAGAAGATGACGAGCGCGCGGATGCACTGGAAGGGGCAGGCGGTGGATGGTTCGCTCCGCTAGGCCGCATTGCAGCACGGTGAGCTTCCCACCGGGACCTATGATATTTATTCATGTGACGATTCATGGAAGAAGTTGTCAAACTGCTGAGGTTTTGACCTCTACTAAGAGAACCATGACAAATTTTACAGATCACATAATTTGGGCGATCTTTTTCTATGTCAAAAAAGGACCAGGCTAGGCTAGGCTTAGAGGCCATGCGACCTGTTGATCCACCCCGAATAATGCTCAGAGGCAGAGTGGTGGCTGAGGATGCAGTTGTAGACGTGCTACCAGTGCTCCGACTCTGTCCAGGAAGGCGCAAGGTAACTTCGTCATTGGTTGCATCCTCCTCCACCGCCTCTGTTGACCTCCTCGAGTGTCTGACTGTGGGTTGACAGTAGGTGGGATCTAGAACTTCATCATCAATTGTTGTGTTTGCACTCCCCTCCCCCTCAGAACGAGCCTCTTCTTGCCCTGACCGAATATTTAAGTTGTCATCCCAATCGGGTATCTGCGTCTCATCTTCATCAGTATGTTCCTCATTGTCTATAACCACAGGTGTTGGAAAGGCAGCATTTTGGTAGCCAACAGTTTGCAGATGCTGAAAGTCAACCTCCAAGCCATGTCATGCCCTTCTAAAAGCATGTAAAACACAGCGAGGGGACTCCAACCACAGTCTCCCTCGTTTCCACTAACTGTGCCACACACACCCCACTTGACTGGCATCGGTTGACCCCCCTTTTGAAAAAGAAAAAGATGCTTTGCATGAAGCACTCTCAAAAATACGCGTGCCTTTCCCGTCCCCTGGCTGACCCAGGGGAAGAAAAGTCCTCTGAAAGCCATGACTTGTTCATCTTGGTTCTTTTAGAAACACAGCGAGGGGACTCCAACCACAGTCTCCCTCGTTGCCACTAATTGGGCCACACACACCCCACTTGACTGACATCGGTTGATGCCCCTTTTCAAAATGAAAAAGATGCTTTGCATGAAGCACTCTCAAAAATACGCGTGCCTTTCCCGTCCCCTGGCTGACCCAGGGGAAGAAAAGTCCTCTGAGAGCCATGACTTGTTCATCTTGGTTCTTTTAGAAACACAGCGAGGGAACTCCAACCACAGTCTCCCTCGTTGCCACTAATTGGGCCACACACACCCCACTTGACTGACATCGGTTGATGCCCCTTTTCAAAATGAAAAAGATGCTTTGCATGAAGCACTCTCAAAAATACGCGTGCCTTTCCCGTCCCCTGGCTGACCCAGGGGAAGAAAAGTCCTCTGAGAGCCATGACTTGTTCATCTTGGTTCTTTTAGAAACACAGCGAGGGGACTCCAACCACAGTCTCCCTCGTTGCCACTAATTGGGCCACACACACCCCACTTGACTGACATCGGTTGATGCCCCTTTTCAAAATGAAAAAGATGCTTTGCATGAAGCACTCTCAAAAATACGCTTGCCTTTCCCGTCCCCTGGCTGACCCAGGGGAAGAAAAGTCCTCTGAGAGCCATGACTTGTTCATCTTGGTTCTTTTAGAAACACAGCGAGGGGACTCCAACCACAGTCTCCCTCGTTGCCACTAATTGGGCCACACACACCCCACTTGACTGACATCGGTTGATGCCCCTTTTCAAAATGAAAAAGATGCTTTGCATGAGGCACTCTCAAAAATACGCGTGCCTTTCCCGTCCCCTGGCTGACCCAGGGGAAGAAAAGTCCTCTGAGAGCCATGACTTGTTCATCTTGGTTCTTTTAGAAACACAGCGAGGGGACTCCAACCACAGTCTCCCTCGTTGCCACTAACTGGGCCACACACCCCCCACTTGACTGGCATCGGTTGAGCCCCCTTTTGAAAAAGAAAAAGATGCTTTGCATGAGGCACTCTCAAAAATACGCGTGCCTTTCCCGTCCCCTGGCTGACCCAGGAGAAGAAAAGTCCTCTGAGAGCCATGACTTGTTCATCTTGGTTCTTTTAGAAACACAGCGAGGGAACTCCAACCACAGTCTCCCTCGTTGCCACTAATTGGGCCACACACACCCCACTTGACTGACATCGGTTGATGCCCCTTTTCAAAATGAAAAAGATGCTTTGCATGAAGCACTCTCAAAAATACGCGTGCCTTTCCCGTCCCCTGGCTGACCCAGGGGAAGAAAAGTCCTCTGAGAGCCATGACTTGTTCATCTTGGTTCTTTTAGAAACACAGCGAGGGGACTCCAACCACAGTCTCCCTCGTTGCCACTAATTGGGCCACACACACCCCACTTGACTGACATCGGTTGATGCCCCTTTTCAAAATGAAAAAGATGCTTTGCATGAAGCACTCTCAAAAATACGCGTGCCTTTCCCGTCCCCTGGCTGACCCAGGGGAAGAAAAGTCCTCTGAGAGCCATGACTTGTTCATCTTGGTTCTTTTAGAAACACAGCGAGGGGACTCCAACCACAGTCTCCCTTGTTGCCACTAATTGGGCCACACACACCCCACTTGACTGACATCGGTTGATGCCCATTTTCAAAATGAAAAAGATGCTTTGCATGAGGCACTCTCAAAAATACGCGTGCCTTTCCCGTCCCCTGGCTGACCCAGGGGAAGAAAAGTCCTCTGAGAGCCATGACTTGTTCATCTTGGTTCTTTTAGAAACACAGCGAGGGGACTCCAACCACAGTCTCCCTCGTTGCCACTAACTGGGCCACACACCCCCCACTTGACTGGCATCGGTTGAGCCCCCTTTTGAAAAAGAAAAAGATGCTTTGCATGAGGCACTCTCAAAAATACGCGTGCCTTTCCCGTCCCCTGGCTGACCCAGGGGAAGAAAAGTCCTCTGAGAGCCATGACTTGTTCATCTTGGTTCTTTTAGAAACACAGCGAGGGGACTCCAACCACAGTCTCCCTCGTTGACACTAATTGGGCCACACACACCCCACTTGACTGACATCGGTTGATGCCCCTTTTCAAAATGAAAAAGATGCTTTGCATGAAGCACTCTCAAAAATACGCGTGCCTTTCCCGTCCCCTGGCTGACCCAGGGGAAGAAAAGTCCTCTGAGAGCCATGACTTGTTCATCTTGGTTCTTTTAGAAACACAGCGAGGGGACTCCAACCACAGTCTCCCTCGTTGACATTAATTGGGCCACACACACCCCACTTGACTGACATCGGTTGATGCCCCTTTTCAAAATGAAAAAGATGCTTTGCATGAAGCACTCTCAAAAATACGCGTGCCTTTCCCGTCCCCTGGCTGACCCAGGGGAAGAAAAGTCCTCTGAGAGCCATGACTTGTTCATCTTGGTTCTTTTAGAAACACAGCGAGGGGACTCCAACCACAGTCTCCCTCGTTGCCACTAATTGGGCCACACACACCCCACTTGACTGACATCGGTTGATGCCCCTTTTCAAAATGAAAAAGATGCTTTGCATGAAGCACTCTCAAAAATACGCATGCCTTTCCCGTCCCCTGGCTGACCCAGGGGAAGAAAAGTCCTCTGAGAGCCATGACTTGTTCATCTTGGTTCTTTTAGAAACACAGCGAGGGGACTCCAACCACAGTCTCCCTCGTTGCCACTAATTGGGCCACACACACCCCACTTGACTGACATCGGTTGATGCCCCTTTTCAAAATGAAAAAGATGCTTTGCATGAAGCACTCTCAAAAATACGCGTGCCTTTCCCGTCCCCTGGCTGACCCAGGGGAAGAAAAGTCCTCTGAGAGCCATGACTTGTTCATCTTGGTTCTTTTAGAAACACAGCGAGGGGACTCCAACCACAGTCTCCCTCGTTGCCACTAATTGGGCCACACACACCCCACTTGACTGACATCGGTTGATGCCCCTTTTCAAAATGAAAAAGATGCTTTGCATGAAGCACTCTCAAAAATACGCGTGCCTTTCCCGTCCCCTGGCTGACCCAGGGGAAGAAAAGTCCTCTGAGAGCCATGACTTGTTCATCTTGGTTCTTTTAGAAACACAGCGAGGGGACTTCAACCACAGTCTCCCTCGTTGCCACGAATTGGGCCACACACACCCCACTTGACTGACATCGGTTGATGCCCCTTTTCAAAATGAAAAAGATGCTTTGCATGAAGCACTCTCAAAAATACGCGTGCCTTTCCCGTCCCCTGGCTGACCCAGGGGAAGAAAAGTCCTCTGAGAGCCATGACTTGTTCATCTTGGTTCTTTTAGAAACACAGCGAGGGGACTCCAACCACAGTCTCCCTCGTTTCCACTAACTGGGCCACACACACCCCACTTGACTGGCATCGGTTGAGCCCCCTTTTGAAAAAGAAAAAGATGCTTTGCATGAAGCACTCTCAAAAATACGCGTGCCTTTCCCGTCCCCTGGCTGACCCAGGGGAAGAAAAGTCCTCTGAGAGCCATGATTTGTTCATTTTGGTTCTTTTAGAAACACAGCGAGGGGACTCCAACCACAGTCTCCCTCGTTTCCACTAACTGGGCCACACACACCCCACTTGACTGGCATCGGTTGAGCCACCTTTTGAAAAAGAAAAAGATGCTTTGCATGAAGCACTCTCAAAAATACGCGTGCCTTTCCCGTCCCCTGGCTGACCCAGGGGAAGAAAAGTCCTCTGAAAGCCATGACTTGTTCATCTTGGTTCTTTTAGAAACACAGCGAGGGGACTCCAACCACAGTCTCCCTCGTTTCCACTAACTGGGCCACACACACCCCACTTGACTGGCATCGGTTGAGCCCCCTTTTGAAAAAGAAAAAGATGCTTTGCATGAAGCACTCTCAAAAATACGCGTGCCTTTCCCGTCCCCTGGCTGACCCAGGGGAAGAAAAGTCCTCTGAGAGCCATGTCCACATTGTCAGTGGACAGACACGTGTGCTTATCTGCCAGCAGACCCCCAGCAGCACTGAAGACAGGTTCCGAGAGAACGCTGGCTGCAGGACACGACAAGATCCCCAAGGCGTACGTGGCGAGCTCAGGCAATTTATCCAGATTGGAAGCCTAAAATGAGCAGGGCTCAAGTTGCACAATAATGGAATCGATGTTTCCTTGCATATACTCATATATCTGTGTGTCCTCCTCTTTTTCCTTGTCCAGCTGTTTTGTTTTCGCATGAGTATATGTCCTTGTCACTTTCCCATGTGTTTGAGTTGTTTGTCACCTTTTGGACACCTTTGAGGGTGTTTTCTAGGTGTTTTTCTGTGTTTGTGATTGCCTGCCATTGTTTCCTATGCAGTTCGAGTTCGGTTCGTCGAACGTTCGACGAGCCGAACTCGAACGGGACCTCCGTTCGGCGAACCGGCCTCGAGCCGAACCGGGACCGGTTCGCTCATCTCTAGTTATCAGAGACTGGGCTGCTGGAGCCGGATGGCCGAGCATCGCTGCCTCCTGGAAGCAGAAGAAATTGAGAAACTACTATATATATATATATATATATATATATATATAATGTATATTTATGACTTATTTTTAAAATAGGTCATCAGTATAAGGCCCAGCAGACAGCTCCACCAATCCATGGTGGTTGTTGGATGCAAATAGTGCAAGGAAGACAGCAACTCTGTATGTTGTTTAGTGGCCGCTGCTGGTGTGACGCCCTGGGCAAGCCAGGGGTCACAGGTCACAACAACACACACACCCCACATTCCCTGCAGGTACACCAGCTAACCTAAAAATCCTTGTTGCCTTCCTCCAGGGGCTAGTGTCCACACCAGGGGGTGGAGCCAGGCGGTTGGTGTCCACCCACCAAGGAGTTCATAGCCCTGGAGGCAGGAAGGAGCAGGCAGTTCAGCCAGGGAGGAGGAAGTGGAAGGAAGTGAAGTGTAGTGGAGCTGAAGAAGAAAGCTGAAGTGACAGAGAAGTGAAAGTAGAGAAAGTGCAAAGTGGCAGTTTAGTACAGCCTGAAGTGGTCTGAGGCTGTGTGCCTGGACAGAGACAGCAAGGTCAGCAGACGGCGGAGATTGTCTGGAGTGGGACTGTTTGGAGGTTCTTGGAAGGACCGCGGAGGCTGTGTGCCCGGGGGTCTGGAGCAGCGTACAAAGGACAGTCAGCACCAGGGCAGGGGCCTCTCGGACCCCGGCAAGGCTAGGAGTCGCCATAATTTGCCAAATCCATCAGTGAAGGGGACGTAGATCCCCCAACAACCAAGTCCCGATTGAAGGCAACAGCTCAACCATTACAGGGGAGACACCGCCACCGCCAGGGCACCAGTTTCCCCAGGGCCAGCGCCTGCGGGCAAAGTGTGGAGCTCCTCCGGCCCAGATTGTAGTCGGGGAGCGGGTAACCGGTGGGAATCCATCGCTACCAATAGATGTAACATAGGTGCAGGGAAGAGTGACCATCACCGCCAACTGCAGGGAACCGCAGCACCGTGAACCGTCCGTGGGACCGTTTTCCCAGCCGTTTGGTTTACCGTAAAAACTGTGTCAACGTCTCAGGCTGAATGAGTACCACAGTGCCGCAAGGCACAGCGCTGCCCCCGCGTCCCTGCGCCCACCAGGCCCTGCACCTCCCAAGCCATCACCGGGCCCCGGGATCACCAACCCCTACCCACGAAGGGGCAACACAACACCTGGCTGCTCTGCATCACCATCCCCGGGACCCCCATATTGAGCAGCGGTGGTGAAATCACCACAACCGTGGGTGGCGTCACGGACAATAACCAATTCCCACACCCAACAAACCCCTTTCACTCACGGGTGAGGAGTGCCACTCGAGAAACCCCGGGATCCGGCCCACAGCTTGAGCCACCACAGAGCAGCAGCTGGACCCGAGCAGAAGGGGTGAGCGTAGTGTGCTGACACCCTCCTCCCCGCCCGCGACACTGGGTCCTGCAGATCCACTCCAGTTCTCTTCAGCCATTACTAAACAGTGTACAGGGCTGTGCTTCTTTGTGCCTGGCCTCTGACACCCACCCGGTGGTGTTAATAGTTAATCGGTGGGGATCCAATACCCGGTACCCCACATATCATCTGTTATCACTGTAGCGTGGGTGCAACTATGGGCGAGCTAGTAACTATGGGCGAGCTAGTCATTTCTGATGCCCCAGCACGCCACATTGAAAGCGGGGGCCCTGCCTGGATGTATAGACTTTTGCTGCAGAAGCGATACACTTGGGAAACACATGATACTGATGGCTTTGGCTGGCCAGGACCTGATATTAACCAGTGCAGTGAAGGAGACCACCTGTTCTTTAAAAACGTTATCTTACTGCACAACCACTTGATGGCAATTATATACAGCAGATAGCAGATACACAACTTCTCGTATGTTTCTTCTGTTACATAGAGTATCTCCACACATAATATCATCATTACATCTTCAACCTCACTTATTCCTGCCTGCAATAGTCTCATTTGCTTCATCACCACCTAGCTCAGTACAATGGCACTGGTCCTGCATGCCGCCGGATACTCTGAGTGCACTAACAGCGCTGCTCTGTGCTGCTGGCTCTACTGACCTGAGCTGGCAACAGAGCAGACACTTGCACTGAGAAGATTGCACAGTACACAGCGAGCAGTGAGGGACACAGCAGAGATGGAGCAGCCACTGAAACAAGTGTCACTGATGATTCTTTGTTTCAAGGAAGTGTCAGAGTCTGTGACAGTGACCGCAACCTCTACCTCCTGATGATGCTTTGTTTCAGTATTGCAGCATGCACTGGGATCCTCAAACAAAGCATCATCTGACAGGAAGTAGGGAAAAAAATCTATGGGAGTTAGATAGTGTAGTCAAGTAAGGGTAGGACATTTTTTAACACAGCAATATTAGAAATTAGATTAGGGCAATATATAGGGATTTCGATTTAAATATTTTCAGCCTTTGGACAACCTTTTTAAGATCAGGATTAGCTTATTAGAGCAACAGCTACAGAGAGAAAATTTACTTCCATTCTTCCTGCGTCTGCTCGCTTTTTGTTATTATGGTATTATCGGGGTGGTACTGAGAGCTCTTACAGTTACCACTCAGTAGACTGTGAGCAGCAGCTGTAATCACTCCCCAACACATTGATTGGCAGTTTACTCTGCAGTGTGTGTAAGCAGTGTTTCTATGCAGAGGAGGCTGTCAGTCAATGTGCTGTAGAGTAATTAGAGCCGCTGCCACAGTTTGGAATGCATTGACTGTTACAGCTTCCTCCGCCGACCCTAAGACTGAAAGCAAGAGGCTGCAGGGAAGATATAAGCTAATTTTCCACCTGTAGCTGCACTTTCACTAAAGTAGGCAGGCCAGGCTATAAGGCCACGTGCACATGTTGAGGATTTGGTGAGATTTTTCTCTCAATATGTGTGAGCCAAAATCAGGAATGGACCAATCAGAGGAAAAGTATATTATAGAGACACGAGCACCAATTCTGCATTTTTTTACCCTCTCCTGGTTTTGGCTTACAAATACTGAGGTAAGAAGCTCACCAACTACTCAACATGTGCACGTGGCCTAATACTATTTACCATCAGGTTAACCCTGTATCTGCAGGTAAATAGCTTTTCCCAACATGACAGGTTCGCTTTTACACCATAAAATAGACTGAAAAATTGACATGTATCAGACTATTTAGTCTCCATGTAATGAGAACAAATGCAGAAATAAATTCAGAGATGCAGAAAAGGAAAAACTTTATTTATTGAAAAAAAATAAAGTTACACATGAAATTAAAGAAAACAGTTTCCTCTATTATTACAGAACAAAATAGAGAAGAATGCCTATAATGGATCAATAACATATCCATGTGTCTCCTGGAAGACAAGCAATGTCAGTTTCATGGGGATGCCACAATCCCTACATTTACCTGATAAGTCATTTCATAGAAAAAACTGCAACATTTGCTTTGGTCATTTACCCCTTCAGGGCCAGGAAAGTTTTAATTTTTGTAACTTTTTGTTTGTCTTCTTTCAAAAATCATAAAACTTTTACTTTTCCAGTGACGCAGCTTTATTTTTGCACAGTTATTTGTAGTTTTTAATTTATCAAACAATGTACTGAATAATAGGAAAAAATCCAAGTGAGATGAAATAGTGACAAAAATTGAAATCCCACCATTGTTTGGGGGTTTTATGGAGTTCATTACATGATTAAAATAACTTATGAGATGAAGATTCTCCAGGTCACTACGATTATGGTGATACCAAACTAGCGAGGAGTTTGTTTTTTATTTAAGTAAAAATTTGTAAAAAAAAATGGGTGTTTGTTTTGTTATTTTCTGACATTTTTATTTTTCCGTTAATGGAACTGTTTCAGAGCTTGTATTTTTTGGGGGAGATTGACAGCACCATCCAGATGGTTTACAACAGTGATTGCTGTTGTTACAGTCAGAGGTTGGCTGTATAACACAGCTGGCATCACACTGTAAAGACAAAGGCTGGCTGTATAACACAGCTGGCACCTCCCTGTAGAAAAATTGGCTGGCTGTATAACACAGCTGGCAACTCCCTGTAGAGACAAAGGCCGGCTGTATAACACAGCTGGCAACTCCCTGTAGAGACAAAGGCCGGCTGTATAACACAGCTGGCATCTCCCTGTAGAGACAGAGGCTGGCTATATAACACAGCTGGCATCTCCCTGTAAGACAGAAGGTCGCTTTACATGCAACGACGTTGCTAATGCAATGTCGTTGGGGTCACGGAATTTGTGACGCACATCCGGCCTCGTTAGCGACGTCGTTGCGTGTGACACTTACGAGCGACCGCTAACGAGCACAAATACTCACCTTATCGTTGATCGTTGACACGCTGTCCAGTTCCCAAATATCGTTGCTGCTGCAGGTACGATGTTGTTCGTCGCTCCTGCGGCAGCACACATTGCTATGTTGGACACCGCAGGAACAAGGAAAATCACCTTACCTGCGGCCGCCGGTAACGGGGAAGGAAGGAGGTGGGCGGGATGGTCGTCCCGCTCATCTCCACCCCTCTGCTTCGATTGGGCGGCCGCTTAGTGACATCGCTGTGACGCCGCACGAACCGCCCCCTTAGAAAGGAGGCGGTTCACCGGTCACAGCGACGTCGCTAGGCAGGCGATGTTGTGCGCCACGGGAAGCGATTTGCCCGTGACGCACAGCCGATGGGGGCAGGTACGCACGCTAGCGATTTCGCTAGTGAGACTGCAGCATGTAAAGCACCCTAGAGACCGGATGTATAACACAGCTGGCAGCTCCCTGTAGAGATAGAGACCGGGTGTATAACACAGCTGGCACCTCCCTGTGAATGGGGCTTAGCTCCTGAACCCTTTCCACACTTACAGATCCCAGCACAGATGAGCAGTTAAGTAATTTTGCCCTAAGAAGTAAAAGCCCAGAATGCAGGCAGAAGAGGTTAAAGGGTTTGGCACATAAACAACATTTATCAGCAATCTTTAAAATATATGAAAAATGGATGAGGTAGGTCTGCCCCAGAGTTGCCACATCTCCAACAACAGTTGGGGATATTGGGGTTAAGTTTATGTAATAGGGAGGCAGAGTGATTGTTAATAGATCTGGTTACCAAAAGTAGTTCATGTAGAATTATCAGACTGACACTGTTCTTTGGTATTTTCTTACCCCCCCCCCCGCCCCCCCCGCTCCTTCCCCTTTTATATCAATGTTCTGTCTTGTCTTGGCTGATGTATAAATGTAAAGATGAGGTGAACTCTTCAGAGTTGAGTTCATCCGCTGTTGCCTATAAATTCTTTACCAAAACTGTATTGCATTGATTTTAATTGTTTTCTGCTTTATTTTGTAATTCTGTCAATTTAACTTTGTAAATTCAATAAAAATTCAATTGTTAAAAAATGTAAAAAATATGAAAAATGTTTGACCGCTGTTGGTCCCACTATGTGGACCCCTACTAATCCTGAAAATGATGGACCAATATTCCCTTTACAGCACCACTATAGAGCTTTGTTTTCTTTATTGGGCCTCTGCAGTGGTGCTTTCAATGTAAGTCTCCTGCCCCCGGTCTGATACTCATCTTCTGATACCTTCATTCTTTTCCAGCATCGCTCCAGTCTGTCTCTGGAAAAAGGTGACCAGCTGTTCCAGTGTTTCATAGAGCGCGCCAGAGGTCACTTTCCAATACATCTCTATGAGAGCCATGATCTGGCCTTGTTCTGGCTCTCATAGAGATGCACTGAGCGCTTTTGACGTAACTTGTTACTTTCGGACAGTCATAATTTATGGGCACAAGATGGCGCCACAAGACTGGAGCGACAGCGGTAAAAGTTGATGCTGCTGGAAGGTGAGTATAAGAACGGAGGTAGGGGAGTATATTTAAAGCGCCACTCCATCGCTGAATAAAAAACAAAAAACGCTGAAGTGGTGCTGTAAATGAAGTGATGATTACACATGTACATTACCGCCCCCTTCACTGTCTAAGGAACTGCTGGAGAGAGCCAAGTACAAGATCCACAGGGTTATAAACCTTTGTGCTGAACATTTACATTAATCATAATTTTAGCAGGACACATTAGATGAGAACATGTGATTTACATCATTAGTTTGGCCATTTCACATATACAGTACATTAAAAATAAAGAAGAATTTTCTCAGTCTTTACACCTAGATAACAAAGCAGCATTAGACATAACATATGTACAGCATTCACAATTGTACAGTTTCCCTTGGTAATTAGGAGTACATTATCTACCTGAGCCTCGCTGGTCTTCCTGCAAGTCTTCTTTCTTCTGGACTTGTTCAGGTTTCTTGATGGATCTTGCCAAGACCAGTCTTCTCTTCTTGGCTTTACTGCAGTCTTCTTCCTTCTTCATGTCCATGGCTTTCTGCCCGGATGAAATCCTTTGCCGTTTTCTTCCCTGGCTCACTTTGGGAGACTTTTCTTTGTCCCCCGATGAGCTGAAGACGGCTGCTCTCTTCTTGGCTCCCATCTTCCGATGTGCCTCTATCTCTTCCTCCTTCTTCAGGACAGATTGTTTGGGCTTCTTGACTGAAGACTTCCTCTCATCATCAGATGGGTCATAGGCAGATCTTCGTCTCTTCCCTCCTTCTGTCCTAAACTTCTTTTCTTTTGCATCCATATTATCTCTGTGCTCAGCAGACAACTCCTTCACCATCGCTGGTCACATCCAACTGTCACTCACTGACGATGTAAACATTCCAACTGCCCTGGCTGCACAGCAACACACCGGTCATGTGACCGGCAGCTGACCAATCATATTTATACTATGGATATACTTTAGATGAGATTTAATTATATAAATCTATGTCAGGTGTTTTGCAGAATACAAGGCACCACTATTACTTATAGCAGCAGATCTGCACCAACTGGCCATTTGTGTCTGCTACTACAGAACATACTATGGGTGTAATCCATCAGATCTCAAAAAGATGAAAGATTTCCATTCCTGTATGTCCTATAGACATAAAGTATCTATTACTATTATATATGGGATACGGTAAACATGGGCTATCTGCGATGACCACTCTTCTTTGTAAATTGTTCTTGTTATTATAATTTCCAATTGGTTTAATCTTTCTTTGCATTTTCATTGAGCACAATTTATGATTTATGTCACTGATTATGGCAACAAGAAATCGGCAATGATGAACTGAACAATATATTAAATACTGGTATAACTATCAGGTCATATAATCCAGTTTGTACGGAAAACAGTGACAAAACCATTACAGAAAGCAGCACCTTTCAGTGTTATCATCATTTTCAATCATTTTATTGAATTTCTTCTACTTTAAGTAAATATTAAAGATTGTTCTTTCTAATATAATTAACAGATGTTATTGGTAATACATACGTTATATATGCTATTGTGTTTTCCTGGTTTCCAGTTGAGCATTTTCCAAGTCAGCCATCCTCCATTCATCTACTCCTGGGTGCAGTGTTGGATTAACCCTTTAGGTCTCCGTCAGCGACTCAGGTTACTACATCTGATCCCTTCTGCTCAAGACATAATATTTATCCATGAAACCAACTTATAGTTCCTATTGCTTATATCACTGAGTAATATTCGTGTTGATTTACATTGAAAACACAATAAAAAAAGGATTAAAAAAGTAACTTATGTATCCTGTGTTGTTTCCATACAGTTCTAAGGACCAAAATTTAAAGGGATTTTTTAAATATACAGTTAGGTCCATATATATTTGGACACTGACACAATTTTTTTTTTACCTGTTTCCTGAAACATATTCAAGTTACAGTTATATAATGGACATGGTCATAAAGTCCTGACGTTTAGCTTTCATTTGAGTCAAGAAAGGAAAAAGATACTGCATATATCGGGAAGCACACCCTAAAATCGTGTAAATAAATAGGATTTTATTGAATTGCAAAAGGGATTTAAAACACAATTAAAAACATACAACCCACACCTGGGTATCTCCATAAATCACAATAGTATACAGGGAATGTGCACTGCAGTCAACCAATTGTGCAAAACAACGTAAATCGCAACATCCCAATAATAATGTGGTACTGTTGAAGTAAGGGTCACCAATTCATCTATTGTATCAGGCCATAGTATGTTTCCCTAAAGTGAGGAGTCAACACACATCTCCATTATAGGAGAGAGCTGATGAAAAAGATAGCCCTAGGCACATACTATACAGACCGATGGTAGACCCAGCTGAATATAGCAACTTCAAACAGTGGAGACCCTGGCATACGCCCCACGCGTACAGATAGTGGTACACAATTCAATCCCCAATCCTCTTATATAGCATATAAACATAATTACATGTGACCAATAATCACCTGTGTGCTCTGGTCCGGACCAGTTGGAGCAAATAGTGCTCCATGTGTGCATACCGCCGGCCATGGTAACTCCAGCCCATGGTAGACGCTGCACAGGTATCTATTCAGCAAAATCAAGTTCCGGCATATACGAGAAGATCTCGTGAGCCGTGCATGCGCTCCTACCCGTCACGGAGTCAGCGTCAATAGTCGTTATGGAGACAGGGTGAGTGAAGGGGGAGGAGGAGGGCCATAGAGCGCGCATGCGTAGTACAGTGAAAGGTCATAGCATCTATGCCTGTCAGAATAGTGTAAGTAAACGGAGAAGCAAATAAGTCACAAGCATAGCATTATAAGTAGTTGTTATTTAAGGTGTTTGTGCTCATTCGCCCAGGGAAGGGAATGCACCGTGGAGCCCACATATAGCGCATATACTATCCATAATACAATTTTACATAGTGCACGGCCATTGAGTCTAGACATATAATCCCATTCTGATGTCTTCATAATGGACATAGTTCAGCCATATATTACAGACAAATAAGTGCAGCATTTTGCACCATCACACAGCACTATCCAATAGAATAGATGAGATGCTGTGATTACGGTCTTGCCACACACTATGATTAAGAGGCTAGAGTTCAGGGTCCAGCATATAACACATTATGCGTTTGTAATCCAGTGGTGCATACTTCCCCTTCATCTTCCAAGCATGGTGTCTTATGCCAATATCCTCCATTATCCTCTTCTCCCATCGTGCCTCCAAATTCAGATAAATACATAAATATAGTCCATTTTATTAAACCGAGGAGTTTTTTTCAATTTCTCCAGAAGAACCATATTGTCCACATAACGTTTCCGGTTCCTTAATCCAGACAGTCATATCTCAGCATTTTCAGATGGTACAGATCATCACAGTTGGCACATGCGTTGTTCAACCCAGAAATCCTGTAAAGAGAAGTTCCTCATTTAATCCAAATGGTGTGATGGAATTTAATTTAAAAACCCATCTAGATTCCATCCGCAGTAACCACTTGTGGCAAGATCCCCCTCTTCCATTACCCTTAAACTTTTGTAACCCCAATACACGTATCCCTCTAGGATTGGACTTATGATGGTGGAGAAAGTGGGTGGCTATAGGGGTAAGAGACTTACCCTTCTTTTGGTCCGAAGCTGCCAGGTTAATAGTGGAAACATGTTTTTGGACTCTTTTCCTCAACTCCTGTGATGTTTGACCCACATATGTCATATTGCAGGGACAAATTAATGCATAGATGACATTCTTCGATTTGCAGTTAACATATGTTGTTAGTACATGTTCCTTATTGTCCTGGAGGTTACAAAATGTGTGTCGGGTTATCTGCATACATTGGCAGACATTGCAATCTCCACAAGGGTAGGAACCTACGGGATTGTATCCCCTATTGAGTTTTATTTGGGGTTTCACAAAGTGGCTAATCATTAAAGGGTCTCTCAGGTTCGGTGCCCTCCGTGCAGTTAAGAGGGGATATTCACTGACCACATTACATGTCTGAAGATCTGTGGTCAGGATGGGCCAATGATTTTGTAAAATGTTTCTTATTTTATCCCACTGATTGTTATATGTGGTGATAAGTCTCACCTGCCGATCCTGTTTTTTTGGCTTCGTCAAGATCAATGACGCTTGAGACTCCTGATTGGCCCTCTGAAATGCCCTCGAGATCATATTTTTAGGGTATCCGCGTTCCCGAAACCTATAGGTTAGATTTTTTAGCCTGTAACCGAAACACCCCATCATCAGTACAGTTTCATCTTGTTCTGAGGAACTGACCTGTTGGTACGCCAATCTTCGTGTGTATCAGATGTAAGCTGTTAAATTGAAGCAGGCTGTTTGTTGCCGTCGTCTTCCGGCATGAGCTGGTTGTGAGTTTGTCATTGTTTCTTATAATCTCCAAGTCTAGAAAGTTGACCTTAAGGGGTGATATAGTGCATGTTAAATAGATGTTGAGATCATTATCATTCAATTTCTCCAGAAGAACCATATTGTCCACATAACGTTTCCGGTTCCTTAATCCAGACAGTCATATCCCAGCATTTTCAGATGGTACAGATCATCACAGTTGGCACATGCGATGTTCAACCCAGAAATCCTGTAAAGAGAAGTTCCTCATTTAATCCAAATGGTGTGATGGAATTTAATTTAAAAATCCATCTAGATTCCATCCGCAGTAACCACTTGTGGCAAGATCCCCCTCTTCCATTACCCTTAAACTTTTGTAACCCCAATACACGTATCCCTCTAGGATTGGACTTATGATGGTGGAGAAAGTGGGTGGCTATAGGGGTAAGAGACTTACCCTTCTTTTGGTCCGAAGCTGCCAGGTTAATAGTGGAAACATGTTTTTGGACTATTTTCCTCAACTCCTGTGATGTTTGACCCACATATGTCATATTGCAGGGACAAATTAATGCATAGATGACATTCTTCGATTTGCAGTTAACATATGTTGTTAGTACATGTTCCTTATTGTCCTGGAGGTTACAAAATTTGTGTCGGGTTATCTGCATACATTGGCAGACATTGCAATCTCCACAAGGGTAGGAACCTACGGGATTGTATCCCCTATTGAGTTTTATTTGGGGTTTCACAAAGTGGCTAATCATTAAAGGGTCTCTCAGGTTCGGTGCCCTCCGTGCAGTTAAGAGGGGATATTCACTGACCACATTACATGTCTGAAGATCTGTGGTCAGGATGGGCCAATGATTTTGTAAAATGTTTCTTATTTTATCCCACTGATTGTTATATGTGGTGATAAGTCTCACCTGCCGATCCTGTTTTTTTGGCTTCGTCAAGATCAATGACGCTTGAGACTCCTGATTGGCCCTCTGAAATGCCCTCGAGATCATATTTTTAGGGTATCCGCGTTCCCGAAACCTATAGGTTAGATTTTTTAGCCTGTAACCGAAACTCCCCATCATCAGTACAGTTTCATCTTGTTCTGAGGAACTGACCTGTTGGTATGCCAATCTTCGTGTGTATCAGATGTAAGCTGTTAAATTGAAGCAGGCTGTTTGTTGCCGTCGTCTTCCGGCATGAGCTGGTTGTGAGTTTGTCATTGTTTCTTATAATCTCCAAGTCTAGAAAGTTGACCTTAAGGGGTGATATAGTGCAGGTTAAATAGATGTTGAGATCATTATCATTCAATTTCTCCAGAAGAACCATATTGTCCACATAACGTTTCCGGTTCCTTAATCCAGACAGTCATATCCCAGCATTTTCAGATGGTACAGATCATCACAGTTGGCACATGCGTTGTTCAACCCAGAAATCCTGTAAAGAGAAGTTCCTCATTTAATCCAAATGGTGTGATGGAATTTAATTTAAAAATCCATCTAGATTCCATCCGCAGTAACCACTTGTGGCAAGATCCCCCTCTTCCATTACCCTTAAACTTTTGTAACCCCAATACACGTATCCCTCTAGGATTGGACTTATGATGGTGGAGAAAGTGGGTGGCCTTAGGGGTAAGAGACTTACCCTTCTTTTGGTCCGAAGCTGCCAGGTTAATAGTGGAAACATGTTTTTGGACTCTTTTCCTCAACTCCTGTGATGTTTGACCCACATATGTCATATTGCAGGGACAAATTAATGCATAGATGACATTCTTCGATTTGCAGTTAACATATGTTGTTAGTACATGTTCCTTATTGTCCTGGAGGTTACAAAATTTGTGTCGGGTTATCTGCATACATTGGCAGACATTGCAATCTCCACAAGGGTAGGAACCTACGGGATTGTATCCCCTATTGAGTTTTATTTGGGGTTTCACAAAGGGGCTAATCATTAAAGGGTCTCTCAGGTTCGGTGCCCTCCGTGCAGTTAAGAGGGGATATTCACTGACCACATTACATGTCTGAAGATCTGTGGTCAGGATGGGCCAATGATTTTGTAAAATGTTTCTTATTTTATCCCACTGATTGTTATATGTGGTGATAAGTCTCACCTGCCGATCCTGTTTTTTTGGCTTCGTCAAGATCAATGACGCTTGAGACTCCTGATTGGCCCTCTGAAATGCCCTCGAGATCATATTTTTAGGGTATCCGCGTTCCCGAAACCTATAGGTTAGATTTTTTAGCCTGTAACCGAAACTCCCCATCATCAGTACAGTTTAATCTTGTTCTGAGTAACTGACCTGTTGGTATGCCAATCTTCATGTGTATCAGATGTAAGCTGTTAAATTGAAGCAGGCTGTTTGTTGCCGTCGTCTTCCAGCATGAGCTGGTTGTGAGTTTGTCATTGTTTCTTATAATCTCCAAGTCTAGAAAGTTGACCTTAAGGGGTGATATAGTGCAGGTTAAATAGATGTTGAGATCATTATCATTCAACGTTGTTATGAATTCCTGACACTCTTCCTCCATCCCATTCCAGATAAAGAAGACATCATCTATATATCTTGACCAATGGGTTACTCGGGTTTTAAATTGGTCCAGTCTATGCACCCATAATGCTTCCCACCAACCTAAAAATAGGTTGGCAAAAGCGAAAGCTTTTATTTGAGGATATCACATTAGAATTGGATGACTGGTTTAGGCATTTCAGCTCCTTTACATGTGCCACTCGGGTTTTAAAGGGCCCAAAAGTAATTGGACAATTGACTCTCAGGCTATTTCATGAGCCGGTGTGGGCAATTCATTTTTTATTTCATTCTCAATTAAGAATATAAAAGGCCTGGAATTGATTTGAGGTATGGTGCTTGCATTTTGAAGTTTTGGCTGAAAAGTAAAACATGCTGTTAAAGGAGCTCTTCATGCAGGGGAAATAAGCCATTAGTGATGAGCGAGTATGCTTGTTACTACTCGGTACTCGCACGAGTATCACTGTACTCGGGCTACTCGGCAGGGACCGAGTAATCTTGCGATACTCGTGCTGTACTCGTGGTCTTCATCCCTGTATGTTGGCGCTCATTTGAGAGCCAGCCCTCATGCAGGGATTGGCTGGCAGACCACTGCAATGCCACAGCCCTGTTAGTTGTGGAATTGCAGTGATTGGCCGGCCTGCACAGCGTGACCGAGCCTTTATACCGGCGGGCGCGCTGTGCTCTGCTCACAGCCATCCAGACAGTCAGTGCAGGGAGAGTGTTGCTGCTTCAGGGAAAGGTTTGCGGCCCTTTATAGTTATTTCCGTAGCAGGGCTGCAAACAGTGTGACCAGAAGTCCTTCTCAGGACTATTATAGTTGTATACAGGCAGGCAGGGTATAGCCAGGTCGGAGTACAGGCTAGTGACCAGAAGAGTCCTTGTCAGGACTATAGTAGCAGTATACAGGCAGGCAGGCAGGCAGGGTATATAGCCATTCCTAGTGGTGACCGTATACCAGCCTTCATCATATCTGGGGCTGGTGTACACAGCCTAAAACAGTCCTGATAGTGTCAGACTTCTCAGTAATTGTCGCTCCTAAAAACCTGTTAGGTTCTTAGTGCGTCCGTGCTTGCATTTAAAAACCGCACGTGTGTGCCTGTCGGTGGCAGCGTACAGGTGCACGTTTTGCACAAACTATTATATAACGCACAAGTCTAGTGAATAATACACGTCAGTCAGCAGTGTCTGATAGTGTCAGACTTCTCAGTAATTGTCGCTCCTAAAAACCTGTTAGGTTCTTAGTGCGTCCGTGCTTGCATTTAAAAACCGCACGTGTGTGCCTGTCGGTGGCAGCGTACAGGTGCACGTTTTGCACAAACTATTATATAACGCACAAGTCTAGTGAATAATACACGTCAGTCAGCAGTGTCTGATAGTGTCAGACTTCTCAGTAATTGTCGCTCCTAAAAACCTGTTAGGTTCTTAGTGCGTCCGTGCTTGCATTTAAAAACCGCACGTGTGTGCCTGTCGGTGGCAGCGTACAGGTGCACGTTTTGCACAAACTATTATATAACGCACAAGTCTAGTGAATAATACACGTCAGTCAGCAGTGTCTGATAGTGTCAGACTTCTCAGTAATTGTCGCTCCTAAAATCCTGTTAGGTTCTTAGTGCGTCCGTGCTTGCATTTAAAAACGCACGTGTGTGCCTGTCGGTTGCAGCGTACAGGTGCACGTTTTGCACAAACTATTATATAACGCACAAGTCTAGTGAATAATACACGTCAGTCAGCAGTGTCTGATACTGTCAAACTTCTCAGTAATTGTCGCTCCTAAAAACCTGTTAGGTTCTTAGTGCGTCCGTGCTTGCATTTAAAAACCGCACGTGTGTGCCTGTCGGTGGCAGCGTACAGGTGCACTTGTGCACGTTTTGCACAAACTTGGATATAACGCACAAGTCTAGTGAATACACGTCAGCACAGCATTGCAAAATGCGCAAGGGCGTTGGCAACGAACAAGGAAGTGGACGTGATGGTGGTGCAGGCAGAGGCCGAGGTCGTGGGCAAGCTCTAATTTCGCCACAACAAAGGGCCACATCTACTCGCTCGCACGTCCTGTCCCAAATTCTTGGGGACCGCAGCAGTACACCGCTCTTGAACCAAGACCAGTGTCAACAGGTTGTTAGTTGGATAGTGGATAATGCTTCCAGTCAGATTGGCACCACCACAAACACTCTGTCTTCCACACGGTCAAGTGTCAGTAGCCGTGATACTGCACCGCACATTTCAGAACCTGATCCTCCTTCCTACCACCAGGCAGAGTACACGTCCTCGGACATTACTGATCCCACACTTGGACACTCGGAAGAGCTGTTCACGTTTCCATTCGCACATTCTGGCCTCTCGCCAGCTCATGTTGAAGTGGGTCATGAGGAGATCGTATGTACAGATGCCCAAATATTTGAGCAGCCACGTTCTCACGAAGTTGGCAACGTGTCTCAACAAGGGGTGGACGATGATGAGACACAATTGTCAGGAAGTCAGGAGGAGGAGCAGGGTGCGGAAGAGGAAGATGACGTGGTGGATGATCCAGTAACTGACCCAACCTGGCAGGAGGATATGCAGAGCGAGGACAGCAGTGCACAGGGGAAGGGAGGCGTAGCATCCCAACAGGCAGTAAGAAGCAGGGTGGTGGCTCCAGGCAGAAGTCAGGCAACAAGGTGCCTGTACAAATGTTAGGTCTTCCCGAGTCTGGCAGTTTTTTAAGTTGGCTCCAGATGATTCTAAAAAGGCCATTTGCAACACCTGCCGTGCCAGCTGTAATACTTATTATATGTTCTGAGGATTTCGATAGCGTAGGGCAATGATCAGCAGAGACGAGTTTTTGATACAAGATGTTTTATAATCTGTAACCACGGTAGATAACAACGGAACAAACACAGCAGTACAAATACACAAATACCTTCCCGAAACGGAGCGGAGGGAATTCCCGGGGCCACGCACCGGACTCCCCCAGGGAGACCACCAGAGCGAACCCCTATACAGGGACTGTCCGGCAATCACCCCGGAAGGCCTAAATGCGCAGCAGCCGGGACACAATGGGCAAGCGGTAAAAGTCCAGGAGTGTCCGTACGGGATGATTGTCCAGAGTGGTTACGAACCAGAGAGAACCGGGCAGAGTGCTGACCGAAGATGGCAGACGGAATCCGGGCACAGCTTGAGAAACCGGGTAAGGTCCAGAGTCGGTCGGTCGGTAGTCTTTTAGGAGGATCCAAAAGCAATCAGGATTAGCAGCAGCAAAGCAGGAGCACACAGCAAGCAGTATACTCAGGCACTGGACTGGGCTGAGAGGCGGCCTTTTAAGCAGCTGGACAGGAAGTAGGGCAACAGAACCTTAAACTCCATGTTAACTGAGGGCAAGCTCATTCAAAAGAGAACTGGAAAACCTGGAAACCTGACACCAGCATCAGCAGGGGTACCAAAACTAGCAGCCTGACCACCACCAGCATGATCAGCCACATGTCAGCCAAGCACCCGACTTTGTGGGAAGTACAACAGAGTCGAGGAGCAGTGCTTGCTGATGTCACTGCTACGTCTTCGCTTGTTGTGCATGCGAGCCAATCCCCTGTCCATGCTGCCTGCGAACAAGCCTCCTCCGGTCCTGCACCTGCAGTTGCCTACGCAGAAATAACACCATCATCAAGCACGTCTTTGTCCCAGCGCAGCGTTCAGTTATCCATTCAGCAAACCTTTGAACGCAGGTACAAATACACTGCCAACGCCCCACATGCCACAGTTCTAAATGCTAATATTTCGCGACTGCTTGTGCTGGAAATGTTGCCTTTTAGGCTGGTGGAGACAGAAGCATTCCGCAACCTGATGGCGGCAGCTGTCCCACGTTACTCGGTCCCCAGCCGCCACTATTTCTCCCGGTGTGCCGTCCCCGCATTGCATAACCACGTGTCACAAAACATCACACGTGCCCTGAACAACGCTGTTTCACCCAAAGTCCACCTAACCACAGACACGTGGACAAGTGCTTGTGGGCAAGGCCGCTACATCTCATTGACGGCACACTGGGTTAATATTGTGGAAGCTGAGACCCAGTCTGAGCGAGGGACGGAACACGTCCTTCGCACACCAAGGTTTGCAGGCCCTACCTCAGTCAGGGTTTCACCCACACTCTACAGCTCCAGAATGTCATGCTCTTCAGCCTCCTCCTCCTCCTGCGCATCCTCATCCACTTTACCCTCCACACCAGTCCCAAGCTGGAAGCACTGCAGCACTGCCTCGGCGAAGCGGCAACAGGCTGTGCTGAAGCAAATCTGCATAGGTGACAAACCCCACAATGCAGAAGAGGTGTGGACAGCTCTGAAACAGCAGGCAGATCACTGGCTCACACCTCTGAACCTAAAGCCAGGAAAGGTCGTGTGTGACAATGGCCGGAACCTGGTGGCGGCTTTGAGGCGAGGCCAGCTGACACATGTTCCATGCGTAGCCCATGTGCTCAACCTCGTGGTTCAGCGGTTTCTAAAGTCATACCCAGAGCTGTCTGATCTGCTGGTAAAAGTTCGCCGCCTGTCTGCACATTTTCGAAAGTCACCTACTGCTTCAGCCGGCCTTGCCGGCTTTCAGCGCCGTTTGCATCTTCCGGCTCACAGACTGCTGTGTGATGTCCCCACGCGTTGGAATTCAACTCTGCACATGTTGGTCAGGATATGTGAGCAGAAGAGGGCGGTTGTTGAGTACCTGAATCACCTAAGCCGTCGGGAAATGGGTCAAACTCCACACATAACACCTGAGGAGTGGAGATGGATGTCCGACCTATGTACCATCCTCCAAAACTTTGAGGACTCCACCAAGATGGTGAGTGGTGATGACGCCATTATTAGCATCACCATACCGCTTCTCTGCCTTCTAAAACGGTCTCTGCTCAAAAACAAACATGATGCATTGCAGGCGGAGCGCGATGAGTTGGAGCAAGAAACAGTAGTGGGTGTGGGTGATAACACACAGCCCAGCCTCGTCTCATCACAACGTGCAGTGGAGGACTATGACGAGTAGGAGGATGAAGACATGGAGCAACTCTCCGGCCAAATTGAGGATATGACATGCACACCAGTCATATCCTCGGTTCAGCGTGGCTGGCCAGAGGACAGGGTAGATGAGGAGGAGGAGGAGGAGGACAGCATGTTAAGTCATTGTGTTGGTCAGGATACTGAAGTACTGGCTGTTAAGAGTCTGGCGCACATGGCTGACTTTATGGTAAGCTGCCTGTCTCGTGACCCTCGCGTTAAGAACATCTTGGCCGACAATCATTACTGGTTGGTAACACTGTTAGACCCACGCTACAAGGAGAACTTTATGTCTCTTATTCCCGAGGCGGAGAGGTCAGCCAAAATGCAGCAGTTCCGGAAGGCCATAGTCACGGAAGTAGGCAAAGCATTCCCCTCACAAAACGCTAGCGGCATAGGTCAGGAATCAGTGGACAACCAAGGCGTACAGCCGAGAGGGGCACAAGTCCAATCCGCCAGAGGTAGGGGAACAGTCTTTAAGATGTGGGACAGTTTTCTCAGCCCCTCACGTACCACAGCCCCTGAGGTGCGGGGTATGCCACAAGAAATCCTAAGTTTGCCCAGATGCTCAAGGAGTACCTTGCAGATCGAACAACTGTACTCCGACATTCCTCTGTGCCTTACAATTATTGGGTATCCAAGGTGGACACGTGGCATGAATTGGCTCTCTATGCCTTGGAAGTCCTGGCCTGCCCTGCCGCTAGCGTTTTGTCAGAGCGTGTTTTTAGTGCCGCAGGTGGAATCATTACAGATAAACGCACCCGCCTGTCAACTGAAAATGCTGACAGGCTGACTCTGATCAAGATGAACAAGGGTTGGATTGGGCCAGACTTCACCACACCACCAGCAAATGAGAGCGGAATTTAAAGTTTGTAACGGGAATTTGCCATGTACCTCCACTCACCCATGCGTACACACTTCTGGACTTTGGATAATCGCTGGACTGCTCCTCCTTCTCCTCATGCGCCACCATGATGACCGTTACAATAGTTAGGCCTTTGTTTCAGGTATACCCCAAGTGGTAAATTTTTTCGCCCATTCTTTCAGAATGGACATTACAACGACAGGAGACCCGCTCCTTTGCAATGGGAACAATGTTTTGAGGCCCTCATGCTCGTCTCTATCCAGGGACAATGTGGAGCCTCCCAATTTTTGGCTGCCCTGCCTAAGGGCTATATTACAATAGACCCACTTCCTGACAATGGACACTTCAGGTTTACAGGCCCTCATGCACGTCTCTATCCAGGGACAATGTGGAGCCTCCCAATTTTTGGCTGCCCTGCCAAAGGGCTATACTACAATAGACCCACTTCCTTACAATGGGCACTTCAGGTTTACAGGCCCTCATGCACGTCTCTATCCAGAGACAACGTGGAGCCTCCCAATTTTTGGCTGCCCTGCCAAAGGGCTATACTACAATAGACCCACTTCCTTACAATGGGCACTTCAGGTTTACAGGCCCTCATGCACGTCTCTATCCAGGGACAATGTGGAGCCTCCCAATTTTTGGCTGCCCTGCCAAAGGGCTATACTACAATAGACCCACTTCCTTACAATGGGCACTTCAGGTTTACAGGCCCTCATGCACGTCTCTATCCAGGGACAACGTGGAGCCTCCCAATTTTTGGCTGCCCTGCCAAAGGGCTATACTACAATAGACCCACTTCCTCAAAATGGGCACATTAGACTCAAGAGGCCTTCATGTACGTCTCTTCTCAGGGACATCGAAGTGCCACACAATGTTTTCACGTAAAATCTTTCATGTAATCTCCAAAAGTAACATACACCAGCTCTATCTCACTATTGGGTATGTGCCCTTAACATTTCCCTTAACATTTCCGCCATGAAAATTCATTTTGGTGTCATTTTGGAAGGTTTTCTGGTGAGTCCGTAAAAATAGCGTAAACAAAATTGTTCACAGCTGTGACTTTTGAGTGATAAATACTTCAAGGGATCTTCCCCATGCTGTTGCCATGTCATTTGAGCACTCTTCTGAGACTTTTGTGACATTTTTAGGATTTCTACATGCTGCCGGGGGTGATTTCATAAAAATACTCGGGTCTCCCATAGGATAACATTGGGCTCGGTGCTCGGGCCGAGTACACGAGTATCTTGGGATGCTCGGCCCGAGCCTCGAGCACCCGAGCTTTTTAGTACTCGCTCATCACTACAAGCCATCCTTCAGGCCAAAAACACACTTCTGCATAAAAAACGTACGTGTGACACGGTCCGTTTTTCGGGTCCGTGTTCCGGGTTTTTTTGGGCGTTTCTCCGGTACGTATGACATCCGTATGATGGCGTATGCTATCCGTGTGTGCGTGTGGAATGTCCGTGTGTGCGTGTGGAATGTCGGTGTATGTGTACGTGAAATGTCCGTGTGAAATGTCCGTGTGTGTGGTAAAATGTCGTTTGATACATACCCACTGACAGCAGACAGAGTTGCACGATGAGAATGAACTCGGGTGAACTCCACCTGACTTCATCCTCATACCGCGGCTCTGTCTGGGTGTCGCGTACTGATTAGCGGTCACCCGTGAAGGACTCACCGGTGACCGCTAATCCCCTGAGTGACTGAAGTGAGCAGCGCGCTTAGCGCTGACGTCACTCAGGTTACCCGCGGCTAGCTGAATCCTCCACCCGAGACCGCAACTCACCTTTGACTTCGTCGCTGTCACTCGGGCGACTTGCTGTCACAGTTGGAGGATCCAGTAGTGGCTGCGAGTAACCTGAGTGACAGCTCAGCTGATCGCGCTACTCACCTCAGTTGCTGCGTGGAGGTGACAGGAGCGGCGGTGTTCTTCTGCAGCTCCTGTCACCTTCATGTAGCAGAGCTGGAAGCGATGCGGGACCTCCGTGGATTACGCCGGACATGGATGGGTATTTGGGGCATAATAAATTGGTGAATGAGGGAATTTGTTATTGTTTTTTATTTCAAATAAAAGGATTTTTTCACTGTGTGTGTTTATTTACTTTAACTTGCAGGTTAATCATTGGGGGTGTGTCATGGACGCCTGCAATGATTAATCTTGGACTTATTGGCAGCTATGGGCTGCCAATAACTCCTTATTAACCCGATTGCCAACGCACCAGGGCAAATCGGGAAGAGCCGGGTAGAGTCCCAGAACTGTCGCATCTATTGTATGCGGTAATTCTGGGTGGCTGCTGGCTGATATTGTTAGGCTGGGGGGCTACCCATAACGTGGGGCTCCCCATCCTGAAAATACCAGCCTTCAGCCGTATGGCTTTATCTTGGCTGGTATCAAAATTGGGGGGAACCGCACGCCGTTTTTTTATTTAATTATTTATTTATTTCACTGCACAGTATATACCCGCCCACCGGTGCTGTGATTGGGTGCAGTGAGACAGCTGTCACTCAACATGGGGGCGTGTGCAACTGCAACCAATCATAGGCACCTGTGGGCGGGGGATAGATTGATTAATGAGCGGCCGGCATTTTCAAATGACTTGAAGCCGTATATTTTCGGCACAGCTGTTCCTCGCTGCGCTGGTGATCGGGGATTGGTAAGTATGAGCTGGGGGAAGAAAACGACTGAGCGCCAATGTAAGTATGACTGAGAACAGCAGAAAAAAAGGTAAGTAGACTGACTTTAATAAAAAAAAAATAAATAAATAGATCGCTCGTTTACAGACGCACACGGACGAAACGTGCTGAACACGGACATGCTCTGTGTGTCGTCCATGCAGGCACGGACCCATTGATTTAGCGGGTCTGTGCCTGCGTGCTGACCGCCAAAAACGGACACGTTGTCCGTGCGGGAAAACGCACACACGTACTTATCACACGGACACACGTTCCATGTGATTTTACGCGTGTGTGCCATCACCCATAGAATAACATGGGTCTCCGTGTCTCCGTGTCTCCGGTCCGTGCAAAAACATACCAAACACGTACCGGAGGCACGGATGTGTGTTGCGGGCCTCATAGAAAACAGAAAAAAACGATCCAAGAAATTGCTACAATATTAGGATTGGCTAAATTTATAGTTTGGTACATCCTGAGAAAGATGGTAAGCACTGGTGATCTCAATATTGCAAAAAGACCTGGACGCCCACAGAAGACAACAGTGGTGGATGATCGCAGAATAATTACCAAGGTGAAGACAAACCCCTTCACAACATCCAACCAAGTGAACAACACTCTCCAGGAAGTAGGTGTATCAATATCCAAATCTACCATAAAGAGAAGACTGCGAGAAAGAAAATGCAGAGGGGTCACTGCACGGAGCAAGACACTTGTAAGCCTCAAGAATAAGAAGGAGAGATTGGACTTTGTTGAAAAAAAAACAAATCAAAACATTATCAGAGACATACTGTGTGCTCAATTCCAGCCAAATGCAGCCAAACTGATTGGTCAGCGTTTCATAATACAGATGGACAATGTCCCAAAACGTAAAGCCAAAGCAACCCAGGAGTTTATTAAAGCAAAGAAGTGGAATATTCTTGAATGGCCGAGTCATCACCTGATCTCAACCCAATAGAGCCGCATATTAATTGTTAAAGACTAAACTTCAGACAGAAAGGCCCACAAACAAACAGCGACTGAAAATCGCTGCAGTAAAAGCCGGGAGAGCATTAAAAAGGAGGAAACACAGCGTCTGATGATGGCCATGAGTTCAAGACTTCAGGCAGTCATTGCCAACAAAGGGTTTTCAACCAAGTATTAGAAATTAACATTTTATTTCCAAATATTTAATTTGTCCAATTACTTTTGAGCCCCTGAAATGAAGGGATGGAGTTTACAAAATGCTTTAGTTCCTCACATGTTTATACAATCATTTTGTACAACCCACTGAATTAAAGTTGAAAGTCTGAACGTCAACTGCATCTGAATTGTCTCTCTACAAATATATATGGACCTAACTGTAGGTAACTTAGGCTCAACCCCATCCAGATTTTTTAATTAAAACTGAGTACTTATTCCAATTGACGCTGTTTCACTAATTCAGGTTTTCTTTTTTTTCTCTGCCACCCTGTCGCCAAATAATGCCCATCGCCCACCACCTTCCTGGTTAATAAAGATTCTGGGCTTCTTGCTATAGTTTTGATAAATCACTGTTATCTGCTGCAGCTCTATTACTTTTATTACCAATGAGCTCTTTATAACCCACCCACACCACTGATTGACATGTTTCTGCTTATACTGTGCAAAGGCAGAAATCTGCAAAAGGAACAAATCTTTAATATAAAAATACAGTACAGTATTCAATTGAAAAAAAAAAAATCGCACTCACCATTGTAGCATGGTGGCCCACTGTAATTCAGTTGGAGGCTTCAAGCTAATCCCACCAAGTCATGGATGATAGAAGTCCATAGAAAAAAAGAAAACATAAAGTCCATAAGGACATATTTCCTCCACCTTTATGTCCCATCGTCTCAGGCATTGGGTCTCTCAGCGAGAGACTCGGTGCCTGGGTTGATTTGTATCTTCAAACCTTAATTAAAAAACACCAGGATTCCTATCTTGGATCTCTTCATTCCTAACAGACCAGACTTTCAGCGTCTCCCACTGTCACCCCACTTCCTCATCTCACACCTTATCTGTTCGTGTTCCCCAAGGTTCTGTTCTTGGACCCCTCCACTTTTCCATTTACACCTTCGGCCTGGGCCATCTCAAAGAGTCCCATGGCTTTCAGTATCATCTCTACGCTGATGATACGCAGATCTACCTCTCTAGACCCAACATCTCCACCATACTAATCAAAATTCCACAATCTCTGTCTGCTATTTCATCTTTCTTCTCTGCGCAATCCATAAGATTAACATGGAGAAAACCGAATTCATTATCTTTTCTCCTCTCTCAACCCCTCCAACAAGCCTATCCATCAAAGTTGATGACTGCTCACGCTCCCCAGTCTCGCAAACTCGTTATCTCGAAATAACCCACAACTTTGTTCTTTCCTTCAAGCCACATATCCAAGCCCTCTTCACCTCCTGCCGACTACAACTCAAAATATCTTACGGATTCATGCATTCCTTAACCAAGAATGAGCAAAAACACTAGTGTATGCCCTCATCATCTCCATCCTCGACTACTGAAACCTCCTGCTCTGTGGCCTCCCTTCCAACACTTTGGCACCCCTCCAATCTATCCTACACTCTGTGGCCTGATTTATCCACCTCTCCCCTCACTATTCACCAGCCTCTTCCCTCTGCCAATCTCTCCACTGGCTTCCCATTGCCCAAAGACTTCAGGTCAAAACACTAACCATGACATACAAAGTCATCCACAACCTGTCTCCTCTATAAATCTCTGACCTAGTCTCCCGATACGTACCTACACGCAACCTCATATTCTCACAAGACATCCTTCTCTTCCCCTCTCTTATCTCCTCTCCCCAGAATCGCATACAAGATTTCTCCCATATCTCCCCCATACTCTGAAACACTCTACCCGCATATCAGACTTTCACCTACCATGGAAACCTTCAAAAGGAACCTGAAGACCCACCTCTTCTAACAAGCCTACAACCTACAATAACCCTAACACCAGTACACCACTGCACAACCAGCTCTGTCCATTGTACCCTCGCCCATCCCCTGTAGACTGGTTCTACTGGTTCCTGGGGGCCAGTATTTATGCCCCCAGGAACCCAGTGTCTACCAGAATGTGTATGCCACCCAGGCCCTCAGCGTCCCCCAGAATGTGTATGCCCCCCTGCATCCCCAAAGTAATATGTATTCCTCTCAGGCCCCATCATCTCCCAGTAATGTGTATGTCTCCAGCGTCCCTCAGTAATGTGTATGCCACCCACTGACTCCAGTAATGTGTAATAACCCCATTGGCCCTAATAATGTGTATGCCACCCACTGATGCCAGTAATGTGTATGCCACCCACTGGCCCCAAGTAATGTGTATGCCCCTCACTGACTTCAGTATTGTCTATGCCGCGTAGCGGCCCCAGCAATGTGTATTCCACTCACTGACCCCAGTAATTCGGATGCCACCCACTGTCTCCAGTAATGTGTAAGCCTCCCACCTGCCTCAGTAATGTGTATGTCCCCATTGATCCTAGTAACCTGTATGCCCCCCACTAACATGCATGCTCCTGTCGCGGGTGGGGAGGACGCCGCGCACCGCGCGCTTGCTAATGCTAGGGTCCGGCACTGCTGCGGCTGCTCGGTGGCTCGAGCGTTGGGCCGGATCCGGGGACTCGAGCGGCGCTCCTCGCCTGTGAGTGAAAAGGGTGGTTGGTTTGGGGGATTTAGTCCGTGACACCACCCACAGGTCGTAGTGAAGATGGGCACTACCGCTGCTGGTGACGGGGATCCCTTGGAAAACTACATACATCATGACAGAGTTCTTAGATGTTGCAGAGCACAGAAAGCTAACCCCACCCACACTTCCGCTTTATATGTATATTGTCTATTGATAGCGAGCTGCTTATCAGAGAAGGGGGTGTGGTTGGACTAGGGCTCATGTGCCATGTCCAAGCAATGATAATCTCCTGATGATAAAATCTTAATTGTATGGAAGCAGCACACATCCTAATAAATAATACAAGGCTGAAATCTGTATCTCAGCCCCAACCTCTTGCTGTCCTTTACCTTTCATCCACCACAAAAAGTTAAAACCTTTTTGGTGCACTTCCCTGTTAAATATGTTCAGGAACTGTAGCAATTCCCATAATCTGTAATTTGTCATCAATTTTTTTTTTTTTGAGCAGGCCTTCATTTATTAGCATTTTGCAAGCACTATAGCACCTTTCCCTTGCTTCCCTGCATAATTGTTCCTGCCATTGTCCAATGGCTTTAATGACCTGAACTGATAACCTGATATTACGTGATGCCTGTATTTAGTTTGACAGACAAAAGAACGGCCTTAAAAGACAAAAATGTGCTCCCCCTATTTCCTATAGTCAGTCTTGGAATCTCTGCTGCTAGATAAGGATTGCACTTTACAACAGGCAGTGGGCCACTGGCGGACATACTGCCGGTGCAATGGCACAAGGGCACCGAGCGGGAGGGGGCTCCCGAGATCTTGAAAACCTATGGAGACTTTCTTTGCCAGCGGAACTTGAACACTAACAGGAGAAGCAGGGGGCTCGATCAGCTGAACCCGTATAATTATGCAGAGCTGACACTGGCCCCTTCCCTCACCTGTTAGGGCCTGCAGGAGGGAGAATTCATGTCTGCAGAAGCTGCTGTCCGGCGAGCAGAGGGTGACGTCATTTGTCAGCACCAAAGAGGAGGCTCCACCCACCAGCTCCGTCCCCAGCAGAGAAGAGGCCTCAATATACAACCATGGCTCCCTGCCCCCCTCATCCCTGAGCTGGTTCCCCTCCTGCACTGGAATTATTTCAAGAGATTACAGCAGTTAAGCTTCAGGTGGAGGGGAGGCTGCACCACAGAGAAGATGGGAGAACCAACTCCAGAGAAGAACCTGCTGTCCTGGGCACAATGTGCAATCATCTGCAGAGAGGGTGAGTCCACGAGTAATGTGTGTCTATATATCATATTGAAAAGTCCGTGGAGCCTCTGTTAGGAGTCTCGACACAGAAACTAGCCAGATATCCCTCCGAGAAGGACCTAGCCAAGATACATATTTCCCAAGGGGCAATGCACCTAGGATTTCACTGTGTTGAGCACCCTCGTTGGCTGCCGGCAGTGTTTTCTCTGGCTGGTCTCCCCGAGATCAGTGATTTTGTTTTTTCTTGTTTATATATCATATTATCTGTGTATCTAATATATATATATATATATATATATATATCCCTGTATCCATTTATCACATCTCTATTTATGATCTATCTATTATCTGTGTATCTAAACTATTATCTATCCCTCTATCTGTGTCTATTTATATATTATCTGTTTATCCAATCTATTATCTGTCTATCTACTCACTTTTTTACGGATAGTGTGTGTCTGTGCAAGTAATTGAGTGTGAGTGTATTTATATACTCACCTACTGCCAATCTTCTACTTTCCTGAGTGCAATCACCGCTCTGTAGTATCTTGGGTCACACTACACCCTGAGCCAGATGTCTTTAACAATTAAAGCCTATAGAGCAGCTTTCTGCTAACACGGAGATGCTTGAGAGAGTGGGGACGTCACTGAGAAAAGGAGCAGAACAGCACTGGACACCAGAGAGCGGCGGTGACATCACTGAGAAGAGGAGCAAGACCGTGTTAGACACTAGAGATACTGGAGAGCGGTGACATCACTGAGAAAAGCAGAACAGCGCTCGACACCAGAGAGAGGGGCAGTGACGTCATTGAGAAGAGGAGCAGAACAGCGCTGGACACTGGAGAGCGATGACGTCAGTGAAAACAGGAGCAGAACAGCGCTGGTCACCGGAGAGAGCGGCGGTAGGTGAGTATATTATGACACTACATGCAAATACACATATTCCATCAGTAAACAATTTAGTGAGACATTTTATTATGCCTATGATGCGGCTGTTTTTTGTTGTATTTCCTCTGTTTCTCTGCTATACCCTCCGGTGGTATAGAACGCTGCTTACAAGGGTCCTGTCAGCGGATACATGTCACCTGTGGATTAGCAGCATGAATCACACATCACATCTGTCCGACTAGTATTTCATGTGGCTCAGTCCCTGACATATATTAATGTTTTTCTCTGAATCTCTGCAGCAATTTAGGGTCAGAGATGCCTGGCTGTGATCATACAGCCACTGCCTGGTACAGGCTGCCCACGGCTCATGGGTATCCGCTATCAAGTTCCCTTTTAAAGGAGTTGTGTGAAATACATGTACTGTAAAGAAATTGCCTGGCAAAAGAATCTAATAATCTAATAATTACATTTTGTAAAACTAACAAAATAAATTATTTACCCCTGCTGTCACCTCCTGGATCTAACGCCTGCTGTCCTGTGGTCTGTCCCAGCGATAATTATGTCACTGTTCTACCAGACACAGGACCTCTGCAGTTTGTGATCGGCTGCAGCGGCCAGGTGACTTGAACTGCAGGTATCACAAGCTGCAGCGGTCCTGTCTCCCATAGAATGGTGACATAATGCTGGCACAGGACGGCCGGCGCTGGATCCAGGAGGGTTGACAGTAGGTGTGAATACAATTTATTTTGTTATTTTTACAGAATCTCGTCTCCAGGTAATGCTCTTTTGTGTGGACAATCCCTTTAATAAACTATAAATCTCATCTTTCTTCCACCTGCCAGCTCTAGTGTTCCATTCCCTGATGTTTCTATTTACAATGGCTGCAGACATCACAGCCCAGGTACCTCATGTGACCGCTGCAAACAATCACTGGCTTCAGACTCAAGCCGTATACCACTGACAAGCTGCAAAACACACGGAGTATCCAGGTTGTGCCATCACCAGCCAATGTAAATAGAAGCATTAGAGACAGCGCTGAAGATGCAGCAGATAGGAGGGCGGCAGGACTGGTCTGTTATATTCAGATGGTAAATATGTAGCGTAGTTATTGTTTAGATTTAGTAGTTGTGTCCTAAACTAGTAATAAACAGTACAATCTATTTTGTTGTGGTATGAAGAGATTTATTGTACAGGGGCCCTCTGCATTCTGTGTCCGCCCCTGGCCACCGGTAAGTATGTTACTACACACACAGAACACACATTACTGATACTTAACCAGTGGTGAAATATAGAACAATCCCCAGAGTAGAGCTTTAATACCCGACCATCACACAGATTGTTGTTTCATCTTTACGCAAAACAACACCAAAATCTAGAGCTGTCATGAGCATGAGGACATCCTATTACAGGGAAGTGCAAAATATTTGACACGCCTATAATTATAGGAAAAGTCAGATATTATGGCACTTATACTTTTCGTGAGCTAGTGACTTAATCTTCCGGCTCCACCAACTTCATGATCTTTTTAACACCCTCCCAATATTGGACGTATTAGTATATCCAATGTCAGGCCCCTGTCTCTGATGCAGGCTTAGGATCTGAGCTTGCACCATCTGCCTCTACTGTACGGGTATGTGCACACGCATCTTGTAGACACCGGAATACTTGCATATTTTTTTGATGCAGAAGAAACTTAATAATGGCACCTGAAGATTTGTGAGTTCAATTATTTTAGCAGCTTCACTTTTGACACCTGAAGAAGTTAAAAGAAGTAAGAAAAAGATGGAACATATGCACAATAAAGGCCCTGTCACACACACACACACACACACACACACACACACCTGTGGCAGATCTGTGGTTGCAGTGAAATTGTGGACAATCAGTGCCAGGTTTGTGGCTGTGTACAGGGCCTTTAGTCATTCTTAGGCTATGTGCGCACGTTGCGTCGGAGTACCTGCAGTTTATTCTGCACGTTTTCCTTCCCTTGGTTTTTGACCAAATGGCTTTTGACCATTTTTTAGCGCTAAAAACACATGTGTATTTACCGCGTTTTTAGTGCGTTTTCAGCGCTTTTTACCCGCGTTTTCACCTGCGTTTCTGCAGATGCGTTTTGTAGACCAAGACACTGAGAAATAAAGTTGGAATAGTCATAAAGAATGAAAAAAGAGAAAAAAAAGGATAAAATTCACTTTTAATAAAACTATATGGAAAATTATCAATTTTAATTAAATAGTGGTTATGCACATTTTAACAGAAAAATAGGTAAAGTTTCTTATTTTTTAGCATTTAAATTTTCGGTTATTGTGTGTGTGTAAAGGAACATTATAACCCTTTAATTTTATGCCAGAAAAGCATGCGTTTTTGAAGCCAAAAACGCAGTGGAAAAGCAGGTAAAAAGCATGAAAAACGCAGGAAAGTTTGATTTTGGTTGCATTTTGCCATTTCTCATTGACTCCAATGTTAAGGAAACACTGCAGAAATGGCAAAAACAACTGACATGCTGCTTCTTTTTCAGCATGGTTTTTGACCCAAAATATGCAAATAAAACGCTGCAGAAAAAAAAGCAAAGTGCAGACAGGATTTCATCTTTTCCCATAGACTTTGCTGGAAAACAAAAACGCATGTGTTTTAGCGCAAAAACGCTGCTACTAAAAATGCAGCAGAAACGCGGGTAAAAACGCAACGTGCGCACATAGCCTTATACTGCAGTGCATATGTTCATTCTTTTTGTCTTTTTTTTTTTTTAGTGCTTTTTCAGGCAGTTTTTAGATGGAGTTCACCTGATAAAGACTGAGTGCACACACCCTTAGGCTATGTGCACATGTTGCGTTTTTTCTCGCAGAAACGCTGCGTTTTGAACTGCAGCGTTTTCAGTGCCAAATTGCATGCGTTCAGCTTCCCCAGCAAAGTCTATGAGAAAGCCGAAAAATCATATCATCATCATCATCATCATTGGATGCCCAAAATCACTGCGGGAAAAAAGCAGCATGTCACTTTTTTTGGGCGTTGTAGCTGCGTTCGTTCTCCACCCATTAAAATCAATGATGTGGGTCACAACGAAACCAAAATGCACTTGAACTGCAGTTTTGTTGCGATCCGCATGCTTTTTTGACAGAGAGCCTTTTCAGTCTCTCTCTGTCAATGTCGGTCAATCTCTGTCTGTGGATGTCGGTGAATCTCCCTCTGTCTGTCGGTCGGTCTCTTTCTCTGTCAGTTGGTTGCTCTGTCTGTGTCTGTCTGTCTGTCTCTCTCTCTCTCTCTCTCTGTCGGTCTGTCCCTCTCTCCGTCCCCCTCTCTCATAATCACCGATCCCCGGCGCTGCACGGCTGTCACACTGCTCCGGCGGCTTTTCCTGTTTTGAAAATGCCGGCCGCCCATTATTCAATCTCGTATTCCCTGCTTTCCCCGCCCACCGGCTGCTGTGATTGGTTGCAAAATTGAAGAAAAAAGACCGGCACTCTTCTTTATGAATGTAGATTCTTTTTATTGTACAACTCCATGTACAGGCGTCAAATATTATAACGCGTTTCGGCGAAAGCCTTTCTCAAACAAAAGATGACTACTGCATCACAATTCCCACTCTAAATAATAAAGGTTCATGGATCTGGTAGGAGTAAACACCCTACTCATTTGCATAATCAAATATATCAATTAACATCTCAAATCCCAAGATCCAATTCAAGTTAACAAAAAAAAAACACCAAGAAAAAAAGAGATATACTTTTATAAATGCAGAGCATATGAGGGAAAAAGGGGAAACATCAATAATAATGTGAATCATCAAAAATAAAATAAACTCTTGTTCATATAAATTATTGCAAAAAAATTTTTTGACATTTTTTTTTTTTTACTATTATAATTTTGTATAATTTTTATCCTTAAGGATTCACATAGCGTCATGAAATTTAAACTAGAGAAACAGGTTATATTATAGCAACCAAACAAATAAGCTTCCAAAAGCATTTTTACAAAGTTACATGATGGGGTTACATTTATATGACAGAAAAATACACAGAGAGAATTTAATCAGCGAGTCATTCATTACAAGAAACCACTAATGTCATAGTCTCTATTCAGACCAAGCGGCTGCAGAGATTGCAGCCTGAATATCCAGGTATCTATCCTCTTCAGCATTGTGGTGCGATCCCCCCCTCGTCTGGGCAGCTGGACCTGCTCCAAGATCTGGAAACGTAGTTGGGAGACATTATGAATAAAAAAAATTCAGCAACATGCTGGGATACAGGTAAGGTTAGATTTTTTTTGCCTTATTGTATACTTGTGATTAGATAGTCTCTCTTTTAATTTTTGAGTGGTTTCACCTACATAAATTAAACCACAAGGACATTTCAACATATACACCACAAAACTACTATCACAGGTATAACATCCATGTTTTCTAAAAGATTCCCCTGTACGAGGATGCTGAACTGTCGATCCCTTAATTACACCAGGTCCGCTCTCACTACTTTATCCCTAATATTGAGAGATCTACGATGAGACATAAGGGGAGGTCTGTGAAAATCTTTAATATTGGGGTAGGAGTTAGATAAAACATTCCAATGTTTCCTCAAGACTAGAGTTGAGCGCGGTTCGAGGTTCGAGGTTCTCCAGTTCTAGGCTCGAGTGATTTTGGGGCCTGTTCTAGATCGAACTAGAACTCGAGCTTTTTGCAAAAGCTCGATAGTTCTAGAAACGTTCGATAATGGTTCTAGCAGCAAAAAAACAGCCTATTCCTAGCTGGCTTTCCGCTTTAATAGTGTAAGTCACTCTGTGACTCACACTATTATGAAATTTCAGTGTATAGTGTGCGTGAACAGCGCCTTCAGATCACTGCTGTTTGTATAATGGCGATCCTTCCCTAAGCGCGCGCGTCTTGTGGGGCGGGCCAGCATGTCAGCCAATCCCAGACACACACACAGCTAAGTGGACTTTTAGCCAGAGAAGCAACGGCATGTGTGATAGGATGTCCATGTCACATGTCCCTGCATTATAAAACCGGACATTTTCCTCCAGCACGCCATTATCTGCCTTCTGCGTCCTTGGTGTCAGACATCACTGGCGCAGCTCTGTCCTTTGTCCTATCGCCGATACTGCGGTATACGCTCCATACACAGCGCTGGACAGCTTAGGGATAGCACTTTCTATAAGTCCTTTTAAGGGCTCGTACCGGCAGGGTCAGAGCCATAGGTGACAGGTCCTGAAAACAGAGACAGCGTCTGTGTAGCTAAGGTCAGGGATTTCGTCGCGCATTTCCCCATTAGGAGGGAATAGAAAGGCAGGCTTCCTTTCCTCTACCCAGAGCCCCACAACCCTGGCACTGTACCCTCCTGTCCTCTGCACACTCCAACTCATTATAACTAAGCCATTATACTAGCAAACACTCAGTGTACCTAGTGGCATCCTAAACGTGGCTATTGGACTTTTGTTTAGTCCCACTAGTGCAAAGATATTTGCAGCACGTCTGCCTGCATTGCACACTCCAACTCATTATAACTAAGCCATTATACTAGCAAACACTCAGTGTACCTAGTGGCATCCTAAACGTGGCTATTGGACTTTTGTCTAGTCCCACTAGTGCAAAGATATTTGCAGCACGTCTGCCTGCATTGCACACTCCAACTCATAACTAAGCCATTATACTAGCAAACACTCAGTGTACCTAGTGGCATCCTAAACGTGGCTATTGGACTTTTGTCTAGTCCCACTAGTGCAAAGACATTTGCAGCACGTCTGCCTGCATTGCACACTCCAACTCATTTTAACTAAGCCATTATACTAGCAAACACTCAGTGTACCTAGTGGCATCCTAAACGTGGCTATTGGACTTTTGTTTAGTCCCACTAGTGCAAAGATATTTGCAGCACGTCTGCCTGCATTGCACACTCCAACTCATAACTAAGCCATTATACTAGCAAACACTCAGTGTACCTAGTGGCATCCTAAACGTGGCTATTGGACTTTTGTCTAGTCCCACTAGTGCAAAGATATTTGCAGCACGTCTGCCTGCATTGCACACTCCAACTCATAACTAAGCCATTATACTAGCAAACACTCAGTGTACCTAGTGGCATCCTAAACGTGGCTATTGGACTTTTGTCTAGTCCCACTAGTGCAAAGATATTTGCAGCACGTCTGCCTGCATTGCACACTCCAACTCATAACTAAGCCATTATACTAGCAAACACTCAGTGTGCCTAGTGGCATCCTAAACGTGGCTATTGGACTTTTGTCTAGTCCCACTAGTGCAAAGACATTTGCAGCACGTCTGCCTGCATTGCACACTCCCAACTCATTATAACTAAGCCATTATACTAGCAAACACTCAGTGTACCTAGTGGCATCCTAAACGTGGCTATTGGACTTTTGTTTAGTCCCACTAGTGCAAAGATATTTGCAGCACGTCTGCCTGCATTGCACACTCCAACTCATAACTAAGCCATTATACTAGCAAACACTCAGTGTACCTAGTGGCATCCTAAACGTGGCTATTGGACTTTTGTCTAGTCCCACTAGTGCAAAGATATTTGCAGCACGTCTGCCTGCATTGCACACTCCAACTCATAACTAAGCCATTATACTAGCAAACACTCAGTGTACCTAGTAGCATCCTAAACGTGGCTATTGGACTTTTGTCTAGTCCCACTAGTGCAAAGACATTTGCAGCACGTCTGCCTGCATTGCACACTCCAACTCATTATAACTAAGCCATTATACTAGCAAACACTCAGTGTACCTAGTGGCATCCTAAACGTGGCTATTGGACTTTTGTCTAGTCCCACTAGTGCAAAGATATTTGCAGCACGTCTGCCTGCATTGCACACTCCAACTCATAACTAAGCCATTATACTAGCAAACACTCAGTGTACCTAGTGGCATCCTAAACGTGGCTATTGGACTTTTGTCTAGTCCCACTAGTGCAAATATATTTGCAGCACGTCTGCCTGCATTGCACACTCAAACTCATTGTTACTTACTAAGACATTATAATACCAAAAATTGAGTAAACTTAGTGGCATACAAGAAGTGGCTGTTGTACTCCATTAGTGCCCCACTGGTGCAAATCTATGTGCAGCACCTGTGCAGGACACCCTCCTGCTCTGTTTTTAATAAGCTATAATGATAGCAAAAAATACTGCCATTTAGTGGCATCATAGAACTGGCTGTTGGGTTGGACTCCTTTATTGTGCCCCACTGGTGCCAAGCTATTTCTAGCACCTGTGCAGGACACCCTCCTGCTCTGTTTTTAATAAGCTATAATGATAGCAAAAAATACTGCCATTTAGTGGCATCATAGAACTGGCTGTTGTATTCCATTAGTGCCCCACTGGTGCCAAGCAATCTCAAGCACCTCTGCATTCTACCCTCATGCACATTTAGCTATGCTAATTTTATAGCAAACTCAGGGAATTCCTTGCTGCATTTGATCATTAGGAGGGATAGAAAGTGAGGCTTCTTTTACTGTCCTGGTACCCACTGAACACGGCCCCTGTACCCATCTGTCCACTTTTGCCACGCTATTTAATTTGCCCAAAGAGCTGACTCTTTTTCTGCCATCCTAAAATTGTCTGGAATACTAAGTTAGTGTTCCTTTGCTGCCAAGCAAGGTACAACACATGTGCATTCTACACTCCTTTCCATTTCTGGAATGCAATTATTAACTGCAGGTAGTCCAGCCAATCTGTGACGAAGGTGCAGGCTTGGATATAATGTAGCCTGCATCCAATGATGGTTCTCTCGATGTCTGACAGCTTAACAATACCTTCTGTTTCCACTTCCAAAACAAGTGATGACCTGCCAATCACACTCCCTGTTGCGGGTAAAGGAGTGGAAGTTCAGTGTGAAAAACCATGTGTGACTGCTGTCCCCACAGTCACAGATGATGAAGAGCATGCAGATGCACTTGATGGGGCAGGCGGTGGTTGCACAGGCACGCTAGGCTGCATTGTAGCACAGTGAAATTCACATTGCGACTTATGCTTCATTTTAAGTCGTGTACAGGGTGGGCTCCCCAGTATGCAGCAAAACCAGGCAACAGGAAAAGGACTCTAGGCAGTTGGGTTGATAAATGATTGTTTAACTTTACCAAAACAAACAATAAGAACCATGCATACAATTTAAATAATTGAACAATCTATTCTGTTGCCTACTACCTGCTAATCCCTCTGTGTAGCAGTAATTGTGTGTTTGTGCATGTGTGCGTGTGCGTGTGCGTGTGCGTGTGTGTGTGTGTGTGTGTGTGTGTGTGTGTGTGCGAACATGACTTACCAGTGGCGCATCACAAGAGCTTCCAAGTTACCTACCTAAACATAGACAAAACACATTACCCCCCTGAATACCCTTGTTAGCTGAAGCCTCACAGATAATGCAGATGATAACAGTGTGAATGCAAACCACACAGCTCTGCAACACAGTCATGGAAATCTTGAAAAGCAACAGTCAATGCAAACATGTGTTGCTGTCCCTCTATGATTTAAACTGTATGTGACAATTTGACAGTGCAGAGGCAGCAAGTCTTATTGTCTATAAATAGTCGGCCTACCCAGAACATATATGTGTTTTGCTAATAAAACAAAGTGTTGCGTGCCCGCATTATTGTCTGGGCACAGCCTACCGTACCCGGGTACTCTGATGTCCAGTCGCCATAAATACAGACTTTACGCTCCTCTCACGGTAAACAGTATAGACAGCACTGTAAGAATGTTGGTCTGTGGCACAGGATGCTGCTCACTGGCATTACGGGGCTCATCATCAAAGTACAACATGACTCCCCTCACAATTGAACGAAGTGTTTCCGCGGTGGCTCCTTGCTGTAACACACACCTTTAGCTTTTCCTTCTGTTCATAGACAGCATCTCCAAGTCCACACCCGAAGAGCAATTTGATATTGCTATAGTGACCAAACAAAGGCAGATCCAAAATAACAGCAGCCCCTTGTGTGTAGTCTGCAACAATGCATGCAATGGCAAATTAGCATGTTGCATTGACAGTGGCTAAAGCTGAGCAATACACCTTCACGCTATCAATTCATATCCATGTGACACTTCATGGAGGAACTACTCAAAGGTGTGAGTTTTTGCCTTCTACTTACAGATTGTTGACAAATCTTACGGATTCCATGACTTGGGTGATCCTTTGCGATGTCCAAACATTCACAGGCTAGGCAAGGCTTACAGACCATGCGACCTGTATAGCCAACACGACTTCTGCTCAGAGTCAAAGTTGTGGTCCAGGATTCAGTTGTTGACGTGCTTCCAGTACTTTGTCTCTGGCCAGGAAGACGCAACGTAACCTCGTCGTCAGTAGCATCCTCCTCCACCTCCTCTGCTGACCTCATCGACTGGCTGACTTTGGTTTGACAGTAAGTGTGGTCTCCAACCTCATCAATAACCCTGTGTGTTTTCATTCCCCTCGTCCTTAGTCCTCCGAGACAACCTCTTCCTGCCCTGACCGAATAGTAAAGTTGTCATTCCAATCAGGTATCTGTGCTCCTCATCATGTTCCCCATTGTCTCCACCAGGAGGATTTACTTTTTGGAAATGAGGGTGTAGATTAGGCTCAGCACCTTCTTCATCGGGGCCTGGATCCCACTCACAAAGCTTCTGGCCATCTGCGCAGATCATTTCCCCTGTCTCATGGAACTCGCTACCTCAACACGTCAGATTATCTGCTACACCCGCAAGCTTCAAACTGAATCTGAAAACTCATCTGTTCAGAAATGACTATAACCTTCAATGACACCACCACCATACGTACTTGACGCTCAACCTAAACCACTCCTACTGTCTCCTCCCAAAAATCCTTTAGAATGTAATCCCGCAAGGGCAGGGCCCTCTTCCCTCTGTACCAGTCTGTCTATAGTTACTTGTATATGTATTCTGTATGTAACCCCCTTCTCATGTACAGCACCATGGAATCAATGGTGCTCTATAAATCAATAATAATAAAAATAATAATAACTTCCTTGTCTGTACTCATTGCAGCTTTGGAGCAGACCTCTGATTCCCAGGCTATAGTGCGACTGAACAGCTATGCAAACTCAACCATCTCTGTTACCCCATACTCAGCAGGGCTGGTGGAAACTTGAGAGCTGTTAGGAAGCAAGTGCGATTGGATTGACACCACAGAGGAATGCACTTTTGAGGTGCACTCCGTACGCATCTACGCCCCCTCCAACCTTCAGCTGGCTGTCATTTACCGCCCTCCAGGGCCAGCCACTGCCTTTTTTGACCATTTCACCACCTGGCTACTACATTTCCTTTCCACCGACATCCCCACCATCATCATGGGTGATTTCAATATCCCCATTGACACTTCCCACTCATCTGTCTCCAAACTTCTAACACTCGCTTCCTCCTTCGGCCTCACCCAATGGTCTTCTGCAGCTACTCACAAAGATGGCCACACGCTGGACCTCATCTTCACTCGCCTCTGTTCCCTATCTAACCTCTCTAACTCGCCTCTCCCCCTGTCTGACCACAACCTACTCACATTCTCTTCCCTCTCTTCTCCAAGTATGCAACCCCCCCTCCACAAATTTTCACACCCTCGCAGAAATATCAAACACATTGATTTACACGCCCTTTCTCAGTCCCTTCTCCCCCTCACAGACATTGCATTTCTACATGATGCAGATGCCGCTGCAACTTTATACAACACTACAATCTCTGCAGCTCTCGAATCAGCTGCCCCCCTCACACACACCAAAACCCGCACAATCAACAGGCAACCCTGGCACACAAGGCAGACTAAAGAACTTAGACGGGCTTCCAGAATTGCTGAGCGCAGATGGAAGAGGTCTCATTCCACTGAGCACTTCATTGCATATAAAGAGTCCCTCACCACTTTCAAGTCCACACTCACTGCTGCAAAACAAACCTACTTCTCATCCCTCATATCTTCTTTCTCTCACAACCCTAAACAGCTATTCAACACTTTCAATTCTCTCCTTCGTCCTCCGGCACCACCTCCCTCTCCTCTCATCTCAGCTGAAGACTTTGCCTCTTTCTTCAAGCGGAAGATTGACAACATCAGAGCAAGCTTTGGCCCACAATCACCACAGCCCCTCATCATAGCTACTCAGCCATCTTCCTCCAAATCCAGCTTCTCCACCATGACAGAAAACAATCTCTCCACTCTACTCTCAAGATCACATCTAACCACCTGTGCACTGGACCCGCTCCCATCGCACCTCATCCCCAACATCACCGCAGTCCTCATCCCAGCCCTAACCCATCTCTTCAACCTATCACTAGCAAGTGGTGTAGTCCCTTCATGCTTTAAACATGCCTCTATTACACCCATCCTCAAAAAGCCCTCCCTTGACCCATCCTCTGTGTCAAACTATCGCCCCATATCCCTTCTCCCCTACGCCTCAAAACTACTGGAACAGCATGTCCATCTTGAATTGTCCTCATACCTCTCCTCCTGCTCCCTCTTTGACCGGCTTCAATCTGGCTTCCGACCACATCATTCTACCGAAACTGCCCTAACCAAAGTCACCAATGATCTACTAACCGCCAAAGCCAAGCGACACTACTCTGTCCTCCTCCTCCTGGACCTGTCCTCTGCCTTCGACACAGTAGACCATTCCCTCCTACTACAGATTCTCTCATCTCTGGGCATCACAGACTTGGCCCTATCCTGGATCTCCTCATACCTAACCGACCGAACTTTCAGCGTCTCCCATTCTCACACCACTTCCTCATCTCGCCCCCTATCTGTCGGTGTCCCCCAAGGCTCAGTTCTTGGACCCCTGCTGTTCTCCATCTATACCTTCGGCTTGGGACAGCTCATAGAGTCCCACGGCTTCCAGTATCATCTCTATGCCGATGACACACAGATCTACCTCTCTGGACCTGACATTACCTCCCTACTAACCAAAATTCCACAATGTCTGTCTGCTATTTCATCCTTCTTCTCGGCGCGATTCCTAAAACTTAACATGGACAAAACAGAGTTTATTGTCTTTCCTCCTCCTCACTCATCTCCTCCAACAAGCCTTTCCATCACACTTGATGGTTGCTCACTCTCCCCAGTCTCACAAGCTCGTTGCCTTGGAGTGACCCTCGACTCTGCTCTATCCTTCAAGCCACACATCCAAGCCCTCTTCACCTCATGCCGATTACAACTCAAAAATATCTCCCGGATCCGTGCTTTTCTTAACCAAGAATCTGCAAAAACATTAGTGCATGCCCTCATCATCTCCCGCCTCGACTACTGCAACCTCCTGCTCTCTGGCCTCCCTTCCAACACTCTTGCACCCCTCCAATCTATCCTAAACTCTGCAGCCCGCTTAATCCACCTCTCCCCTCGCTACTCCCCAGCCTCGCCACTCTGCCAATCCCTTCACTGGCTTCCCATCGCCCAACGACTCCAGTTCAAAACATTAACCATGACATACAAAGCCATGCACAACCTGTCTCCTCCCTACATCTGTGACCTAGTCTCCCGGTACCTACCTGCACGCAACCTTAGATCCTCACAAGATCTCCTTCTCTGCTCCTCTCTTATCTCCTCTTCCCACAATCGTGTACAAGATTTCTCCCGTGCATCCCCCATACTCTGGAACGCTCTACCTCAGCACATCAGACTCTCCACGACCGTGGAAAGCTTCAAGAGGAACCTCAAGACCCACCTCTTCCAACAAGCCTACAACCTACAATAGCCTTCAGCCCAGTAGACCACTGCGCAACCAGCTCTGTCCTCACCTATTGTACCATCACCCATTCCCTGTAGACTGTGAGCCCTCGCGGGCAGGGTCCTCTCTCCTCCTATACCAGTCTGTCTTGTACTGTTAATGATTGTTGTACGTATACCCTCTTTCACTTGTAAAGCGCCATGGAATAAATGGCGCTATAATAATAAATAATAATAATAATAATAATATTTGGGATCTTGAAATTGGGGTGGAGGAGAGGCCACTTATGGAGCACTTCAGATCCATTGAAGCAGCTGCTGTTTTGGCCTCATCTACATTTGTTAGCGATGGTTGTGTCAGTGAAAAAAAGGATCATATCAGATTATCCATGGGAAGAAGTACACCTGTTCTTTTGGATGGTATTTGTTGTTACAAAACCTGTAACCTGAAGCCTGCTGCGGTTTCATTTGCGCCCAGGCGTCAGCTGCCATTTAGGGCTGTGCCTTGGGTTGTCCAGCTGGCTACTTTCTCCTCCACGTCTAAGTGTGGAGAGGCAGCTAGTGCGCATGCGTGTGACAATTTACCCCAGCCGCAGCCTAACTACAGTGTTTCGCCTAGTGAGTATGCTCTGCCTGACTGTGCCATTGCTAAGGCTAAGTCTTCATTTCGGGATACAGCGCATGCTCCCACACTTAGTGTGAAAAGCCTCTTTGCACAGGTACTTGCATTCCGTGCCGGGTCTAAGTCCTGTTTTGTGCCTAGACACCATGCTAAAGCTGATAGTCTTTTTTCAGAGACTGTATTTCATGCTACTGAGCATGCTCAGGCACTTACTGCATCAGAGACTAGGTCCGGTAATGAACTCTTTGGCCCTGCCCCTGATGTGGGGGTCCCATATAGACCACAGGGCATCAGGTGTCCTGACGATGTGGCCAGGCCACTCCCAAATGGCTTGCAGAGGCCCACCCCTATGACTTGTCACCGCATTATTGATGGTCAAACGATGACTGGTGAGGTGTTTGGGTCATGGCAGCCATGAGGTCATCATTGAAGTTGCGGTTCCAAATAGGACGCTAGTTATGCCACTCATGACGTGTCACTCTGCTTTTGTCTCCAGGAGGTGCATTGTGGTTCACCCTGGTTTGGGGCAGACCCAGGTTATAAAAGGGGCTGGAGCCAACAAGGAGGTGCGCAGTCTTCTATTATGCTCCGAAAGAGCACACCTCCATGTGTTGAACCCATTGCGGCTTTAGGCCAGAGGTAGGCAGGGATAGGGTGTCGATGCAGGCCACCACCACAGTTGGTAACGCAGAACGGTTAAGACCAGCTCCTGTCCTACCAGTCCTGCTTGTGCAGCCCAGTGGCATTAACAGGCCTGCTGCTGCTGATGCGCCTGCTGTCCACAGGTGTGGCCCCTACGCACACGGTCAGCGTACTCAATGGCCCCTGTGTTGTTAACAGGGAGTTCCTGGGCTGGGTGGGCATGTGGACCCTGTGACGCTAACAGGGCTCCCAGTCTCCAGATCCGAATGGCGTCTAACTCGGCTAGGAATTAGCTGTTTTTTTTGCTGCTAGAACCATTATCGAACGTTTCTAGAACTATCGAGCTTTTGCAAAAAGCTCGAGTTCTAGTTCGATCTAGAACAGGCCCCAAAATCACTCAAGCCTAGAACTGGAGAACCTCGAACCTAGAACCGCGCTCAACTCTAATTGCCAGTGCTAAACATCTTCGTCGACATTTGTAAACTGTGTAGCAGGGTGCATAGGTCCTTGATCTGACACCACTCCAGCAGCGTGATCTGCACCACCTCTGGATCAAGTTATCCCAGGCTATATGTCATAACGTATTGCAGCAGGGTTCGGCGGTGCTGCCACAAACGCTGCAACATGTGCAGATTCAAATTCCTGCGTGTCGGCACATCGCATTTCAGGCGTTTAACCACCAGACCTAAAGACTTCTGTAGCGACGAAAGTTGTTGAGCTGCTGTGTGCGCACGATGGAAGTGAGCACATAGCGAGCGTGCCCGCTGCACAAGGCCATGTAGGCCGGGATGGTGTTTTAAAAATTGCTGGAGAATTAGGTTCAACACGTGAGCCATACAAGGCACGTGTGTCACATTGCCCTGACGATGGCCCGCAGCCAGGTTTGCATCATTGCCGCACACGGCTGTTAAGTCACCAACGGAGTCCGCTCCGTCAATTTGTAGTCCGGTCGCCAGGTGACAACGTGTTCCTTTCATGCATAGTGCTGATGATGGGAGAGGAGTCGATGCCAGCGGCGCAGGTGGACGCAGGTTATGCTCACCCACTGGGCTGCATTACCTTGACAGATGCAGAATCTCTGGCTGAATGTAGCTGGTGGGTATCTCACAGATGAAATACCATCATTCAGCTACAACCAATGGGAAGACACCACACCCTTTTTTATGCCCATCCTGTCTGCAGACCACTGCCAGACATAGCTATGAACCTCTGGTTACTTTTACCCCCAGTTCAGTTTTATGATTTTGTGTGCTTGTTACCTGACTACTTTTCCTGCTTGCTGTTTATGTACCTTGTTGGCCAATCCGCATTTCACCTCTGCTTGTTTTCTGATTAAGTCCTGGCCGTCCCATTCTGTTCCTGTTCCTCAATTAATGTTTTGACCCTGCCTGACTACTATTCTCTGGAACTGCAGCCTTCCACAGGTATTGATCACCTTGGGCCCTGTGTAATTCCTAATCCCTGTATAGGGGTTAAAGGGTTTCAGGGTTCTAGGGGTCCTGCTTGGTGAGTGGCTTCCCTCTAGCCTATCATTTACAGCCCATCTGAGTGTGTGGATCAAGGAAGGCGTTACACCGTGCTCTCTGCAGAAGGCCATGTGGGCCAGGATAGTGCTTTAAAAATTGCTGGACAACCAGGTTCAACACATGAACCACACAAGGCACGTGTGTCACATTGTCACAGCGAAGGGCCGCACCCATGTTTGCATCATTGTCGCACCCGGCCTTCCCTGGCTGCTGGTTGAGTGGAGACAACCATTGATGAAACTCGGTCTCCAGAGCTAACCGTCCACAACTTCTCAGCGGTGTGACTCACATTTCCCATACATTTCAAAGTAAACCTTTGACCGCCTGATGGCATTGAGCTCTGCTGCCAGCATAGTAAGGAGGTGTGTGGTATTCCTTGTGCGCAGTTACAAGGAAGGGTGGCCTGACCACACAGGGTTTGCGCCAAGGTGGAGGACCCACACGAGGTTGAAGAGGCAGAAGCAGTGTATTAACTTCTACATACAGAAGAAGGATTGACACAACTCGTGGGGATGGCAAGACTTGTACAGCAGACCCTTCTCCATCTCTCCCCACAGTAACCCATTGCCCAGTCAGCGACATGTAACGCCCCTGTCCATGCTTACTGGGCCAATTATCTGTGGTGAAATGCACCCTGTCACAGAGTTTCTCAAGGAATCAGTGATGTTTAGTGCGACATGCTGGTGTAGCGCGTGCACGCCTTTGTTGGAGAAGGAGTGGCGCCTGGGCATCGGCTGTTGGGGCACTGCGATGGGCATAAGGTCTCGAAAATCCTCGGTTAAAAAGGTTGGAAAGGCAGCATTTTGGTAGCCAACAGTTTCCAGATGCTGAAAGTCAACCTCTAAGCCATGTCATGCCCTTCTAAAAGCATGTAAAACACAGTAAGGGGACTCCAACCACAGTCTCCCTCGTTTCCACTAACTGGGCCACACACACACCACTTGACTGGCATCAGTTGACCCAATTTTCAAGATGAAAAAGATGCTTTGCATGAAGCACTCTCAAAAATACGCGTGCCTTTCCCGTCCCCTGGCTGACCCAGGGGAAGAAAAGTCCTCTGAGAGCCATGTCCACATTGTCAGTGGACAGACACGTGTGCTTATCTGCCAGCAGACCCCCAGCAGCACTGAAGACAGGTTCCGAGAGAACGCTGGCTGCAGGACACGACAAGATCCCCAAGGCATACGTGTCGAGCTCAGGCAATTTATCCAGATTGGAAGCCTAAAATGAGCAGGGCTCAAGTTGCACAGTAATGGCATCGATGTTTCCTTGCATATACTCATATATGTGTCTCCTCCTCTTTTTCCTTGTCCAGCTCTTTTGCTTTTGCATGCGAATATGTCCTTGTCACTTTCCCATGTGTTTGTGTTGTGTTGTGAGTTGTTTATCACCTTTTGGACACCTTTGAGGGTGTTTTCTAGGTGTTTTTATGTGTTTGTGATTGCCTGCCATTGTTTCCTATGCAGTTCGAGTTCGGTTCGTCGAACGTTCGACGAACCGAACTCGAACGGGAGCTCCGTTCGGCGAACCGACCTCGAGCCGAACTGGGACCGGTTCGCTCATCTCTACTGGCAATGTCATTCTCAGCGTGACAATTCTGGTCATCTACATGATGGAGCACACTGTAATTATTATTCGGAGTCAGGTGTTAGGACAAGAGGAAGAGAAGGAAGTACAGGAGGAGTCATATGCGGAAGGGATAACAAGATCTACGAGGTTCAGATGGTCAGCGGCACCTAGGCGGCAGTCATGGTGAGGGAGAGGGATTAACAAGGGCGCAAAGTATCAGCAAAAAGTGTTGAGGAAGGTGCAGGAGCCCATGAAGAAATGGAGGAGGAACTGGCGATGGGCATGGAAGACTCAGCAGATGAGTGAGAGCTTGCTCACATTTCGGTTGTGCGAGGTTGTGGGGAGAGGGCAGAGGAAGGAGGCACGATTCTCACCTCTCTGCCACCAACACACCAAGGACTTGGTCCTCCTGGATGCACAAGACACATGAGCGCCTTCTTGCTGCACTACCTACAACATGACCCTCGGATTGTACGAATTCAAAGTAATCCTGACTACTGGGTTGCCACACTGTTAGATCCCTGGTACAAGACAAAATTTGGCGAAATAATTCCTGCCATAGAAAGGGACGCACGTATACAGGAGTATCTGCAGAATGTGGTACGCAATCTTAGATCTGCTTTTCCACTAAACACCAGTGCTGCACAGAGTGAATCTCAACGCTTTGTCATGAATAGGAGGAAATGGTCTTTTACTTGTCCACATCTGAGGGACCGAGGGCTGGCTGCTGTGCTGAGATGGCGTTGAGTACGGTGTCCCTGCAGAGTTGCACTTTTGGTCATATACCAAAATGAGTTGAAAAAGGACAGATGCTGGTGGAAAGGGGAACAGGTGTGTTGGAAAGGGGAAAAAAGTTTTGGTCCGTGGATTTGGTGGTTAAGCAACAGTAACATTTGCTGAAGAAACACCATCTGTTACAGTGGGACTGGCAGATTTGGATAAGGTGGTATATACTATGTTACCGCTATATAACGAAAATTAATAAGAAAAGAAAGAGAAAGGTATATATCCCCATCAGCAGTCAGTATCCACCGTGCTCCCAGATGGAAAAGGAGAGGTTGGAAACTGGAAGGTTTGGTGGAGGATACAGAGCTGTGTGGCTATGAAACTAATAGTAGCCTGAACCGAGTTAGACGCCATTCGCATCTGGAGACTGGGAGCCCTGTTAGCGTCACAGGGTCCACATGCCCACCCAGCCCAGGAACTCCCTGTTAACAACACAGGGGCCATTGAGTACGCTGACCGTGTGCGTAGGGGCCACACCTGTGGACAGCAGGCGAATCAGCAGCAGCAGGCCTGTTAATGCCACTGGGCTGCACAAGCAGGACTGGTAGGACAGGAGCTGGTCTTAACCGTTCTGCGTTACCAACTGTGGTGGTGGCCTGCATCGACACCCTATCCCTGCCTACCTCTGGCCTAAAGCCGCAATGGGTTCAACACATGGAGGTGTGCTCTTTCGGAGCATAATAGAAGACTGCGCACCTCCTTGTTGGCTCCAGCCCCTTTTATAACCTGGGTCCGCCCCAAACCAGGGTGAACCACAATGCACCTCCTGGAGACAAAAGCAGAGTGACACGTCATGAGTGGCATAACTAGCGTCCTATTTGGAACCGCAACTTCAATGATGACCTCATGGCTGCCATGACCCAAACACCTCACCAGTCATTGTCTAACCATCAATAATGCGGTGACAAGTCATAGGGGTGGGCCTCTGCAAGCCATTTGGGAGTGGCCTGGCCACATCGTCAGGACACCTGATGCCCTGTGGTCTATATGGGACCCCCACATCAGGGGCAGGGCCAAAGAGTTCATTACCGGACCTAGTCTCTGATGCAGTAAGTGCCTGAGCATGCTCAGTAGCATGAAATACAGTCTCTGAAAAAAGACTATCAGCTTTAGCATGGTGTCTAGGCACAAAACAGGACTTAGACCCGGCACGGAATGCAAGTACCTGTGCAAAGAGGCTTTTCGCACTAAGTGTGGGAGCATGCGCTGTATCCCGAAATGAAGACTTAGCCTTAGCAATGGCACAGTCAGGCAGAGCATACTCACTAGGCGAAACACTGTAGTTAGGCTGCGGCTGGGGTAAATTGTCACACGCATGCGCACTAGCTGCCTCTCCACACTTAGACGTGGAGGAGAAAGTAGCCAGCTGGACAACCCAAGGCACAGCCCTAAATGGCAGCTGACGCCTGGGCGCAAATGAAACTGCAGCAGGCTTCAGGTTACAGGTTTTGTAACAACAAATACCATCCAAAAGAACAGGTGTACTTCTTCCCATGGATAATCTGATATGATCCTTTTTTTCACTGACACAACCATCGCTAACAAATGTAGATGAGGCCAAAACAGCAGCTGCTTCAATGGATCTGAAGTGCTCCATAAAATGGCCTCTCCTCCACCCCAATTTCAAGATCCCAAATACTCCATTCCTCTGTGGTGTCAATCCAATCGCACTTGCTTCCTAACAGCTCTCAAGTTTCCACCAGCCCTGCTGAGTATGGGGTAACAGAGATGGTTGAGTTTGCATAGTTGTTCAGTCGCACTATAGCCTGGGAATCAGAGGTCTGCTCCAAAGCTGCAATGAGTACAGACAAGGAAGTTATTATTATTTTTATTATTATTGATTTATAGAGCACCATTGATTCCATGGTGCTGTACATGAGAAGGGGGTTACATACAGAATACATATACAAGTAACTATAGACAGACTGGTACAGAGGGAAGAGGGCCCTGCCCTTGCGGGATTACATTCTAAAGGATTTTTGGGAGGAGACAGTAGGAGTGGTTTAGGTTGAGCGTCAAGTACGTATGGTGGTGGTGTCATTGAAGGTTATAGTCATTTCTGAACAGATGAGTTTTCAGATTCAGTTTGAAGCTTGCGGGTGTAGCAGATAATCTGACGTGTTGAGGTAGCGAGTTCCATGAGACAGGGGAAATGATCTGCGCAGATGGCCAGAAGCTTTGTGAGTGGGATCCAGGCCCCGATGAAGAAGGTGCTGAGCCTAATCTACACCCTCATTTCCAAAAAGTAAATCCTCCTGGTGGAGACAATGGGGAACATGATGAGGAGCACAGATACCTGATTGGAATGACAACTTTACTATTCGGTCAGGGCAGGAAGAGGTTGTCTCGGAGGACTCAGGACGAGGGGAATGAAAACACACAGGGTTATTGATGAGGTTGGAGACCACACTTACTGTCAAACCAAAGTCAGCCAGTCGATGAGGTCAGCAGAGGAGGTGGAGGAGGATGCTACTGACGACCAGGTTACGTTGCGTCTTCCTGGCCAGAGACAAAGTACTGGAAGCACGTCAACAACTGAATCCTGGACCACAACTTTGACTCTGAGCAGAAGTCGTGTTGGCTATGCAGGTCGCATGGTCTGTAAGCCTTGCCTAGCCTGTGAATTTTTGGACATCGCAAAGGATCACCCAAGTCATGGAATCCGTAAGATTTGTCAACAATCTGTAAGTAGAAGGCAAAAACTCACACCTTTGAGTAGTTCCTCCATGAAGTGTCACATGGATATGAATTGATAGCGTGAAGGTGTATTGCTCAGCTTTAGCCACTGTCAATGCAACATGCTAATTTGCCATTGCATGCATTGTTGCAGACTACACACAAGGGGCTGCTGTTATTTTGGATCTGCCTTTGTTTGGTCACTATAGCAATATCAAATTGCTCTTCGGGTGTGGACTTGGAGATGCTGTCTATGAACAGAAGGAAAAGCTAAAGGTGTGTGTTACAGCAAGGAGCCACCGCGGAAACACTTCGTTCAATTGTGAGGGGAGTCATGTTGTACTTTGATGATGAGCCCCGTAATGCCAGTGAGCAGCATCCTGTGCCACAGACCAACATTCTTACAGTGCTGTCTATACTGTTTACCGTGAGAGGAGCGTAAAGTCTGTATTTATGGCGACTGGACATCAGAGTACCCGGGTACGGTAGGCTGTGCCCAGACAATAATGCGGGCACGCAACACTTTGTTTTATTAGCAAAACACATATCTGTTCTGGGTAGGCCGACTATTTATAGACAATAAGACTTGCTGCCTCTGCACTGTCAAATTGTCACATACAGTTTAAATCATAGAGGGACAGCAACACATGTTTGCATTGACTGATGCTTTTCAAGATTTCCATGACTGTGTTGCAGAGCTGTGTGGTTTGCATTCACACTGTTATCATCTGCATTATCTGCGAGGCTTCAGCTAACAAGGGTATTCAGGGGGGGTAATGTGTTTTGTCTATGTTTAGGTAGGTAACTTGGAAGCTCTTGTGATGCGCCACTGGTAAGTCATGTTCGCACACACACATGCACAAACACACAATTACTGCTACACAGAGGGATTAGCAGGTAGTAGGCAACAGAATAGATTGTTCAATTATTTAAATTGTATGCATGGTTCTTATTGTTTGTTTTGGTAAAGTTAAACAATCATTTATCAACCCAACTGCCTAGAGTCCTTTTCCTGTTGCCTGGTTTTGCTGCATACTGGGGAGCCCACCCTGTACACGACTTAAAATGAAGCATAAGTCGCAATGTGAATTTCACTGTGCTACAATGCAGCCTAGCGTGCCTGTGCAACCACCGCCTGCCCCATCAAGTGCATCTGCATGCTCTTCATCATCTGTGACTGTGGGGACAGCATAATAAACTTAGCTCTGGCACACTATAGTGATCAATAAGATGATAAAAGACTCCTTGAAATGCTGAAAATTCTTTTATTAGTGCAAAAAAAGGATGATAAATCGTCCGACGTTTCGACCTTATTTTCAGGTCTTAATCATGGACATGGTTATCTAAGATCATAGGGGGTTACAAAATAATATAAACATGTAATTAGTACAACATAATAATCCAGTATATCATAGTACAATAAATCATTTAACCATGATGCACATGTAAGAATTTTCCTAAAAAACATAATGGATGCATTTATACAAAGGGAAACAGAAGATTCCCATAAGGCCCATCTGAGAGACTATTCAGAAATGAAAAAAATAAAATGAAATAACCAAAACAAAGTCAGGCACAATGAATACACACCTATATGAGTAACAGGGTGGTGTGTGTTCAATTGTATAGCGTCATCGCCAATAGTACAAATGGAAAACTTGTAATCCTACATAGTCAAAAGAGTGAACACACATCATATCAAAATCACAGAAACCTGATTATGAGAAAAGAACTCGATCTTCATACTGTGTTCAATATAGCAGTGTGAACATATATATGTCTCGGTACCTTATGCACTTAGAATTTCTAATGTAGACAATGCGAGCCTATTCCAAAAACTGGAATTGGGTACAATCTAAAATGAATGGCATAAGAATTATTATGACACATGGGCTGTGACCAAAAAATGGGCCGTGAGACCAAGAGGTAAAAATGAAACCACCTGTATCCCTACACAATAATAGGTAATGGATGTCACTCCATAATCTAGGTGAAAGGGGCTCTTATATCAAAGAATTCCCAGTAGCCTCAGAAATATGAAAAATAGGATAAATGATAAAATAATGAATAGGTGGTGAGTCGTACTACCTAAAGGAGATGTGAAATATAGGGCACACATCCGTAACCCCTGCATGTTCTGATAGAAGAGAGAGGGAGAGAGAGAAAAGGAGAAAAGAGAAAAGGAAAATTTTAAAAAAGAAGAATGAATGTCACTACCTGAGTCGCTGCTGGAAAAGCCCCAATAGGTGTAGTGAGGGTTGGTGGAATGCCCTCACTGAAGGGTTTTCAGTTGCCTCAGATTCATGAAAAGGCAAGGGTGCCTGGAGAGAAAAGGGGGAGTTCGTATACCGTGAACAGTACAAGATATGTGTATCACATGTACTAGTGTAGGGATATATACAGGCTATCCATAAAAAATAGATTTTAGAAGGTAAGGAATACCTGTATTGTTATATGATAGCCGCGTATTAAATTATATTATAAGGGTATATCCAAATAGTATATTGGTTCAGCTGAAAGATTCTCAGTAGTTTCAGGATCACAACCTCTATAGACAAATGTTGCAAAAAATTAGAAGTGTACATACATGAAAGGATAACACCAATATAAGGTACATATAGTGTGCAGAGCATTCCAATGATATTACCTTTATGTAGCCTAAGGGACTTAACCATTAAGGCCCTGTGGATATTCAAGGGAAAAGACGTCCCAGTAGGGCTCTATGGGGAACCCTATAGGGAACATGGCATAAATACTAGTATGTGGGATGCATGTGTCAGACACTATAGTGTAGGTCAGATCACATACCTGGTATATGCTGGTGGAGGTAAAGGGCGAACAGAGCGCTGTATTGGGACTGTAAAGGAGAGCATAAGAAAAAATGGATAAAGGCTCCTGATAACGTGGCTTAGACCGGAGTGAACCGGTACACATACCTCTCAGTGGTGGTGCAGGGTATCGGGTATAGGCCCCAGGGAGGAGTGCATCCGACCGTGGCGAGGGACTTATTTATACTAGGGAGCAGTGCATTCCCCGTCCGACTTCCTGGACGGTGGAACGCAGCGTGCGGCCGGTGAAGCGCACGCCGCGCATGCGCAGCGCAACCAGTGCACTGCGCATGCGCGGGGAGCGTCACACACGCCGATGATGTGAGGTGCTGTGGTTGGAGGACACTTGTAAGGGGGCGTGTAACAAGATGACAGTGGGGTGTTGGTGCAGGCTGGACCGTGGATTGCGTGCAGCAAAGGCGCTGTGCCTGGCTATTGGCACAGCGCCCAAGCCGGACACAGAGCACCGGCCAGTGTGTTGGAGAGAATGAACTATAAACTATAGAGTCCATGTGAGGCCAAAGGTCGTAGTGCACTTAAGGTGAACCGGATGATACGCCACATGACGATACTATATAGTGCAGATGTAGATGGATGACCAAAACAAGTGCCGGTTGGTGCAGGGATCAGGTGGAGGAAAGTGCCTAAAAGAAAAAGAAAAAGAATTAGATTGGGGTTATTAATAGAGTCATAATTCTACTGCTATTTGCCCTTATATTGGAGTTTTACAGTTATACACATAATGAATAAAATAAAATAATAAGAAACCGAGATACCTAATAAAATCAAATGACATAGTTAGACCTAAGGACACCCAAGATAAATAATAATAATCCAATAAGACACAATGTAATCACGTGAGAAGACATATGGAATCTTGTGAAAGGAAAAAATGGATCATATATAAAGGAAGTTATAGGCACATGTCATGTTCTCGATTGAGACCCCTGGGCTCCAATGTATTGAGAGTGAAAATCCAATAGGATTCTCTTTCCTTAAGGGTACGTACTCGATTGCCTCCCCTTCTAGGGGGAGGGACATGTTCAAGTACTTGATACTTCAATTGGGCAATTGTATGTCCATATGTGATGAAGTGATGCGGGATGGGTAGTAGGATCTGCTTGCACCTAATTGTGGACTTATGCTTACTGATGCGGTCTCGGACATGTTGGGTAGTCTCTCCAACATATCCGAGACCGCACGGGCACTTGATCAGATAAACCACATAAGAGGATTCGCAGGTGAAAAGTCCATGTATCGGAAAAACGCGACCTGACAAAGGATGGGTAAAGGTGTCACCCCTGGTGAGATTGTTACATTGCACACAATGATGACACGGGAAATTCCCTCTCTTAGGGGTGCCCAAAAAGGTTTGTCTCTGTACTATCTTATTAGAACCAATGTCGGCTCTAACTAAATTGTCACGAAGATTCTGTGGTCTTTTATTACAGAACAAAGGGAGTGATTGGAACTCACTCACTTCCGGGTAGGCCTTGCTCAAAAGTGGCCAATGCCTGCATATGATGCTCCTAATTAAGGGCGAAAAAGGATGGTAGGTATTAATGCATGAAACCCGTGGAACCTTTTTGTTAATGGTAGATCTCTGGGAAGATCTCCTATCTGCAATTTCAAGTGGATACCCCCTTTGAAGAAATTTATTGCGCATCTCTGTGGATCTTATATTGCGTTGTAAAGGGTCCGATACAATATGTTCAACACGTTTATGTTGGGAAATGGGGAGTCCCTGTTTCGTGTGTCGAGGATGACAACTTGTGTAATGTAACAGGCTATTCCGGTCAGTGGGTTTAACGTACAAATCTGTACTCAAGGTGCCAGCAGATAACATTACCAAAGTGTCCAAAAAATTGATCTCATGTAAGTCATGATGGATGGTAAAAGTCAGACCCTGTCTGAATGAATTGAGATCAGTAAAAAATCGAAATAAGGTCTCCGAGTCCCCCCTCCAAATCATGAATATGTCGTCGATGTATCTTTTCCAGGTTACAGAATGTTCTAACCATAGTGGGTGATTATAAACGTAAAACTCCTCGAAGTACGCCATATAGATATTAGCATAAGGGGGTGCTAAGTTTGAGTCCATCGCGGTCCCGCGTTTCTGTACGTAAAATTGATCTTGGAACAAGAAGAAGTTATTTTCGAGAACAATACGGAGAAGGTCCAGGCAAAATTTGTTCTGTATCGGAGAATAAGAACTATATTTGAACAAAAACCAGTCTACAGCTTGCATCCCTTCCTGGTGTTGGATGCTAGTATACAGACTGTTGACGTCAAAGGATACTAGTAGGCACCCAGGAGGTAACATCCCGACCTGTTGTAAGTGTGTCAGAAAATCAGAGGTATCTTTGAGATACGATTTGATCTCGGTTATCAGGGGAGTGAGAATTCGTTCCACCGTGATGGCAAGTGGGGACAGAACGGATTCAGTGGACGCTACAATGGGGCGTCCAGGGGGTTGGTTCATGTTTTTATGAACCTTAGGTAGCGTGTAAAATACTGGTGTTATGGGGTGTGCCTTAATGAGAAACTCCGCCAATTTCTGGTCTATGGTGTTATTGGTAAGATAGAGGTCAACTATGTTCTTAATCAGTCCTTGTATGTGAGATGTGGGGTCACGTGGAATGGGACAATAGGTATCAGCATCACTAAGTTGGCTCAATATCTCGTTGACATAATATGTTTTGTCAAGTACCACTATGGCCCCACCTTTATCCGCCGGTTTAATTACGATCTTAGGATTATTTTTCAAGTCGGACATTGCCCGGCTCTCTTCTATGGTGAGGTTATGTTTTATCTTAAATTGCCCCTCATCGACCGATTTTAATGTTTGACCAATATCCCTGGAAACCAAGGCAACGTATGTTTCGATCGGATGATAAGACTTAGGCGGGTTAAAGGAGCTGGGAATTCTCAAATCCAGCTGCTTTAACCGAAACATGTTGTCGGGAGTGGATGGAGTTGTCTCAATAGGTGTGTCCCTATCCGTACTGAAATGGGCTTTCAACCTAAGGGTCCTAAAAAACCTCCTCATCTCCTGATCCAATACAAATGTGTTAAAGGATGGAGTGGGACAAAACGATAAACCTTTTTGCAATACACGTGACTCAGTTACAGATAGATTGTAAGAGGAGATGTTATACACTAAGTTAATACCTGAGATCGTGTCTGCACGTGGTAGGTCGGTATGGTTCCTGTGGCCCCTCTTGCTGCGCCGCGTCTTCCTTTTTGATTTGAACGTTGGCCTAAAAAACGGGCTTGTCGAGGAATAAATTGTTCTGTATCCGATCCAGACGATGAAGAATAGCGATTGTAAAAAGCTGGTCGCCTAGGGTTGTCCTCTGCGAACTGCCAACGGTAGACACGATTCCTGGAATAGTCGTCCTGATCTCTTACAAACTTGGACCTCTTTCGCTCCTGTAAGGTTCTTCTGAATTCGGCTATCGTCTCCTTAGTTTTAGAGTGAATCTTATCCCAGTCCGTGCTGGGTAGAGTGTTCTGGAGTTGGAGTTCAATAGAGCTAATGTTCTGTCCCAGGTCCTCGATTTCTTTTTGTAGAAATTCAATAGTCAAAATTATGATGTCCATCGAGCATTTATTAATTATACTTTCAAATTTAAGGCAGTAATCTGGTTTGTCTGAAAAAAGTGTTGGCTTCAGTGACACACGTAGTCCCCTGGGAATACGCTGCACACGGTGGTACTCTGCCAGTGTGGCGCAGTGTAGTTCCAAAGCGGTGTGTCTTCTGAGTTCTTTCTCGTAATCTCTAGATCGAACTTCTTCATTTGGTACTGATAGAAAAGTATTCGGTATGGTTACTTTGGAAAGTATGCTACTGACTTCATCTGCGTTATACGAAAAAGTGGTAAAGGACATTGGAGATGATGGGTAAGGACACTGGAGCTCAGAAAAAATAGAGACAATTGTAATAGAATATGTCTGGCTCACTGTGTACGCAGTAGGTGCTCAGAAAAAATAGAAGTCAATATAATAAACTTAGCTCTGGCACACTATAGTGATCAATAAGATGATAAAAGACTCCTTGAAATGCTGAAAATTCTTTTATTAGTGCAAAAAAAGGATGATAAATCGTCCGACGTTTCGACCTTATTTTCAGGTCTTAATCATGGACATGGTTATCTAAGATCATAGGGGGTTACAAAATAATATAAACATGTAATTAGTACAACATAATAATCCAGTATATCATAGTACAATAAATCATTTAACCATGATGCACATGTAAGAATTTTCCTAAAAAACATAATGGATGCATTTATACAAAGGGAAACAGAAGATTCCCATAAGGCCCATCTGAGAGACTATTCAGAAATGAAAAAAATAAAATGAAATAACCAAAACAAAGTCAGGCACAATGAATACACACCTATATGAGTAACAGGGTGGTGTGTGTTCAATTGTATAGCGTCATCGCCAATGGTACAAATGGAAAACTTGTAATCCTACATAGTCAAAAGAGTGAACACACATCATATCAAAATCACAGAAACCTGATTATGAGAAAAGAACTCGATCTTCATACTGTGTTCAATATAGCAGTGTGAACATATATATGTCTCGGTACCTTATGCACTTAGAATTTCTAATGTAGACAATGCGAGCCTATTCCAAAAACTGGAATTGGGTAGAATCTAAAATAAATGGCATAAGAATTATTATGACAGATGGGCTGTGACCAAAAAATGGGCCGTGAGACCAAGAGGTAAAAAATGAAACTACCTGTATCCCTACACAGTAATAGGTAATGGATGTTACTCCATAATCTAGGTGAAAGGGGCTCTTATATCAAAGAATTCCCAGTCGCCTCAGAAATATGAAAAATAGGATAAATGGTATAATAATGAATAGGTGGTGAGTCGTACTACCTAAAGGAGATGTGAAATATAGGGCACACATCCGTAACCCCTGCATGTTCTGATAGAAGAGAGAGGGAGAGAGAGAAAAGGAGAAAAGAGAAAAGGAAAATTTTAAAAAAGAAGAATGAATGTCACTACCTGAGTCGCTGCTGGAAAAGCCCCAATAGGTGTGGTGAGGGTTGGTGGAATGCCCTCACTGAAGGGTTTTCAGTTGCCTCAGATTCATGAAAAGGCAAGGGTGCCTGGAGAGAAAAGGGGGAGTTCGTATACCGTGAACAGTACAAGATATGTGTATCACATGTACTAGTGTAGGGATATATACAGGCTATCCATAAAAAATAGATTTTAGAAGGTAAGGAATACCTGTATTGTTATATGATAGCCGCGTATTAAATTATATTATAAGGGTATATCCAAATAGTATATTGGTTCAGCTGAAAGATTCTCAGTAGTTTCAGGATCACAACCTCTATAGACAAATGTTGCAAAAAATTAGAAGTGTACATACATGAAAGGATAACACCAATATAAGGTACATATAGTGTGCAGAGCATTCCAATGATATTACCTTTATGTAGCCTAAGGGACTTAACCATTAAGGCCCTGTGGATATTCAAGGGAAAAGACGTCCCAGTAGGGCTCTATGGGGAACCCTATAGGGAACATGGCATAAATACTAGTATGTGGGATGCATGTGTCAGACACTATAGTGTAGGTCAGATCACATACCTGGTATATGCTGGTGGAGGTAAAGGGCGAACAGAGCGCTGTATTGGGACTGTAAAGGAGAGCATAAGAAAAAATGGATAAAGGCTCCTGATAACGTGGCTTAGACCGGAGTGAACCGGTACACATACCTCTCAGTGGTGGTGCAGGGTATCGGGTATAGGCCCCAGGGAGGAGTGCATCCGACCGTGGCGAGGGACTTATTTATACTAGGGAGCAGTGCATTCCCCGTCCGACTTCCTGGACGGTGGAACGCAGCGTGCGGCCGGTGAAGCGCACGCCGCGCATGCGCAGCGCAACCAGTGCACTGCGCATGCGCGGGGAGCGTCACACACGCCGATGATGTGAGGTGCTGTGGTTGGAGGACACTTGTAAGGGGGCGTGTAACAAGATGACAGTGGGGTGTTGGTGCAGGCTGGACCGTGGATTGCAGTGCAGTCACACATGGTTTTTCACACTGAACTTCCACTCCTTTACCCGCAACAGGGAGTGTGATTGGCAGGTCATCACTTGTTTTGGAAGTGGAAACAGAAGATATTGTTGAGCTGTCAGACATCGAGAGAACCATCATTGGATGCAGGCTACATTATATCCACGCCTGCACCTTCGTCACAGATTGGCTGGACTACCTGCAGTTAATAATTGCATTCCAGAAATGGAAAGGAGTGTAGAATGCACATGTGTTGTACCTTGCTTGGCAGCAAAGGAACACTAACTTAGTATTCCAGACAATTTTAGGATGGCAGAAAAAGAGTCAGCTCTTTGGGCAAATTAAATAGCGTGGCAAAAGTGGACAGATGGGTACAGGGGCCGTGTTCAGTGGGTACCAGGACAGTAAAGGAAGCCTCACTTTCTATCCCTCCTAATGATCAAATGCAGCAAGGAATTCCCTTAGTTTGCTATAAAATTAGCATAGCTAAATGTGCATGAGGGTAGAATGCAGAGGTGCTTGAGATTGCTTGGCACAAGTGGCACAATAAAGGAGTCCAACAGCCAGTTCTATGACGCCACTAAATGGCAGTATTTTTTGCTATCATTATAGCTTATTAAAAACAGAGCAGGAGGGTGTCCTGCACAGGTGCTAGAAATAGCTTGGCACCAGTGGGGCACTAATGGAATACAACAGCCAGTTCTATGATGCCACTAAATGGCAGTATTTTTTGCTATCATTATAGCTTATTAAAAACAGAGCAGGAGGGTGTCCTGCACAGGTGCTAGAAATAGCTTGGCACCAGTGGGGCACTAATAGAATACAACAGCCAGTTCTATGATGCCACTAAATGGCAGTATTTTTTGCTATCATTATAGCTTATTAAAAACAGAGCAGGAGGGTGTCGTGCACAGGTGCTAGAAATAGCTTGGCACCAGTGGGGCACTAATGGAATACAACAGCCAGTTCTATGATGCCACTAAATGGCAGTATTTTTTGCTATCATTATAGCTTATTAAAAATAGAGCAGGAGGGTGTCCTGCACAGGTGCTAGAAATAGCTTGGCACCAGTGGGGCACAATAAAGGAGTCCAACAGCCAGTTCTATGATGCCACTAAATGGCAGTATTTTTTGCTATCATTATAGCTTATTAAAAACAGAGCAGGAGGGTGTCCTGCACAGGTGCTGCACATAGATTTGCACCAGTGGGGCACTAATGGAGTACAACAGCCACTTCTTGTATGCCACTAAGTTTACTCAATTTTTGGTATTATAATGTCTTAGTAAGTAACAATGAGTTTGAGTGTGCAATGCAGGCAGACGTGCTGCAAATATCTTTGCACTAGTGGGACTAGACAAAAGTCCAATAGCCACGTTTAGGATGCCACTAGGTACACTGAGTGTTTGCTAGTATAATGGCTTAGTTATAATGAGTTGGAGTGTGCAATGCAGGCAGACGTGCTGCAAATGTCTTTGCACTAGTGGGACTAGACAAAAGTCCAATAGCCTTGTTTAGGATGCCACTAGGTACACTGAGTGTTTGCTAGTATAATGGCTTAGTTTTGAGTTGGAGTGTGCAATGCAGGCAGACGTGCTGCAAATATCTTTGCACTAGTGGGACTAGACAAAAGTCCAATAGCCACGTTTAGGATGCCACTAGGTACACTGAGTGTTTGCTAGTATAATGGCTTAGTTATAATGAGTTGGAGTGTGCAATGCAGGCAGACGTGCTGCAAATATCTTTGCACTAGTGGGACTAGACAAAAGTCCAATAGCCTTGTTTAGGATGCCACTAGGTACACTGAGTGTTTGCTAGTATAATGGCTTAGTTATGAGTTGGAGTGTGCAATGCAGGCAGACGTGCTGCAAATATCTTTGCACTAGTGGGACTAGACAAAAGTCCAATAGCCACGTTTAGGATGCCACTAGGTACACTGAGTGTTTGCTAGTATAATGGCTTAGTTATAATGAGTTGGAGTGTGCAATGCAGGCAGACGTGCTGCACATGTCTTTGCACTAGTGGGACTAGACAAAAGTCCAATAGCCACGTTTAGGATGCCAGTAGGTACACTGAGTGTTTGCTAGTATAATGGCTTAGTTATGAGTTGGAGTGTGCAATGCAGGCAGACGTGCTGCAAATATCTTTGCACTAGTGGGACTAGACAAAAGTACAATAGCCACGTTTAGGATGCCACTAGGTACACTGAGTGTTTGCTAGTATAATGGCTTAGTTATGAGTTGGAGTGTGCAATGCAGGCAGACGTGCTGCAAATGTCTTTGCACTAGTGGGACTAGACAAAAGTCCAATAGCCACGTTTAGGATGCCACTAGGTACACTGAGTATTTGCTAGTATAATGGCTTAGTTATAATGAGTTGGAGTGTGCAATGCAGGCAGACGTGCTGCAAATATCTTTGCACTAGTGGGACTAGACAAAAGTCCAATAGCCACGTTTAGGATGCCACTAGGTACACTGAGTGTTTGCTAGTATAATGGCTTAGTTATGAGTTGGAGTGTGCAGAGGACAGGAGGGTACAGTGCCAGGGTTGTGGGGCTCTGGGTAGAGGAAAGGAAGCCTGCCTTTCTATTCCCTCCTAATGGGGAAATGCAGCGACGAAATCCCTGACCTTAGCTACACAGACGCTGTCTCTGTTTTCAGGACCTGTCACCTATGGCTCTGACCCTGCCGGTACGAGCCCTTAAAAGGACTTATAGAAAGTGCTATCCCTAAGCTGTTCAGCGCTGTGTATGGAGCGCATACAGCAGTATCGGCGATAGGACAAAGGACGGAGCTGCGCCAGTGATGTCTGACACCAAGGACGCAGAAGGCAGATAATGGCGTGCTGGAGGAAAATGTCCGGTTTTATAATGCATGGACATGTGACATGGACATCCTATCACACATGCCGTTGCTTCTCTGGCTAAAAGTCCACTTAGCTGTGTGTGTGTCTGGGATTGGCTGACATGCTGGCCCGCCCCACAAGACGCGCGCGCTTAGGGAAGGAAGACAAGGAAAAAAAAAAAAATGGCGATCGCCATTATACAAACAGCAGTGATCTGAAGGCGCTGTTCACGCACACTATACACTGAAATTTCATAATAGTGTGAGTCACAGAGTGACTTACACTATTACAGTGGAAAGCCAGCTAGGAATTAGCTGTTTTTTTTGCTGCTAGAACCATTATCGAACGTTTCTAGAACTATCGAGCTTTTGCAAAAAGCTCGAGTTCTAGTTCGATCTAGAACAGGCCCCAAAATCACTCGAGCCTAGAACTGGAGAACCTCGAACCTAGAACCGCGCTCAACTCTAATTGCCAGTGCTAAACATCTTCGTCGACATTTGTAAACTGTGTAGCAGGGTGCATAGGTCCTTGATCTGACACCACTCCAGCAGCGTGATCTGCACCACCTCTGGATCAAGTTATCCCAGGCTATATGTCATAACGTATTGCAGCAGGGTTCGGCGGTGCTGCCACAAACGCTGCAACATGTGCAGATTCAAATTCCTGCGTGTCGGCATATCGCATTTCAGGCGTTTAACCACCAGACCTAAAGACTTCTGTAGCGACGAAAGTTGTTGAGCTGCTGTGTGCGCACGATGGAAATGAGCACATAGCGAGCGTGCCCGCTGCACAAGGCCATGTAGGCCGGGATGGTGTTTTAAAAATTTCTGGAGAATTAGGTTCAACACGTGAGCCATACAAGGCACGTGTGTCACATTGCCCTGACGATGGCCCGCAGCCAGGTTTGCATCATTGCCGCACACGGCTGTTAAGTCACCAACGGAGTCCGCTCCGTCAATTTGTACTCCGGTCGCCAGGTGACAACGTGTTCCTTTCATGCATAGTGCTGATGATGGGAGAGGAGTCGATGCCAGCGGCGCAGGTGGACGCAGGTTATGCTCACCCACTGGGCTGCATTACCTTGACAGATGCAGAATCTCTGGCTGAATGTAGCTGGTGGGTATCTCACAGATGAAATACCATCATTCAGCTACAACCAATGGTAAGGCACCACACCCTTTTTTATGCCCATCCTGACTGCAGACCACTGCCAGACATAGCTATGAACCTCTGGTTACTTTTTCCCCCAGTTCAGTTTTATGATTTTGTGTGCTTGTTACCTGACTACTTTTCCTGCTTGCTGTTTATGTACCTTGTTGGCCGATCCGCATTTCACCTCTGCTTGTTTTCTGATTAAGTCCTGGCCGTCCCATTCTGTTCCTGTTCCTCAATTAATGTTTTGACCCTGCCTGACTACTATTCTCTGGAACTGCAGCCTTCCACAGGTATTGATCACCTTGGGCCCTGTGTAATTCCTAATCCCTGTATAGGGGTTAAAGGGTTTCAGGGTTCTAGGGGTCCTGCTTGGTGAGTGGCTTCCCTCTAGCCTATCATTTACAGCCCATCTGAGTGTGTGTATCAAGGAAGGCGTTACACCGTGCTCTCTGCAGAAGGCCATGTGGGCCAGGATAGTGCTTTAAAAATTGCTGGACAACCAGGTTCAACACGTGAACCACACAAGGCACGTGTGTCACATTGTCACAGCGAAGGGCCGCACCCATGTTTGCATCATTGTCGCACCCGGCCTTCCCTGGCTGCTGGTTGAGTGGAGACAACCATTGATGAAACTCGGTCTCCAGAGCTAACCGTCCACAACTTCTCAGCGGTGTGACTCACATTTCCCATACATTTCAAAGTAAACCTTTGACCGCCTGATGGCATTGAGCTCTGCTGCCAGCATAGAAAGGAGGTGTGTGGTATTCCTTGTGCGCAGTTACAAGGAAGGGTGGCCTGACCACACAGGCTTTGCGCCAAGGTGGAGGACCCACACGAGGTTGAAGAGGCAGAAGCAGTGTATTAACTTCTACATACAGAAGAAGGATTGACACAACTCGTGGGGACGGCAAGACTTGTACAGCAGACCCTTCTCCATCTCTCCCCACAGTAACCCATTGCCCAGTCAGCGACATGTAACGCCCCTGTCCATGCTTACTGGGCCAATTATCTGCGGTGAAATGCACCCTGTCACAGAGTTTCTCAAGGAATCAGTGATGTTTAGTGCGACATGCTGGTGTAGCGCGTGCACGCCTTTGTTGGAGAAGGAGTGGCGCCTGGGCATCGGCTGTTGGGGCACTGCGATGGGCATAAGGTCTCGAAAATCCTCGGTTAAAAAGGTTGGAAAGGCAGCATTTTGGTAGCCAACAGTTTCCAGATGCTGAAAGTCAACCTCTAAGCCATGTCATGCCCTTCTAAAAGCATGTAAAACACAGTAAGGGGACTCCAACCACAGTCTCCCTCGTTTCCATTAACTGGGCCACACACACCCCACTTGACTGGCATCAGTTGACCCAATTTTCAAGATGAAAAAGATGCTTTGCATGAAGCACTCTCAAAAATACGCGTGCCTTTCCCGTCCCCTGGCTGACCCAGGGGAAGAAAAGTCCTCTGAGAGCCATGACTTGTTCATCTTGGTTCTTTTAGAAACACAGCAAGGGGACTCCAACCACAGTCTCCCTCGTTTCCACTAACTGGGCCACACACACCCCACTTGACTGGCATCAGTTGACCCAATTTTCAAGATGAAAAAGATGCTTTGCATGAAGCACTCTCAAAAATACGCGTGCCTTTCCCGTCCCCTGGCTGACCCAGGGGAAGAAAAGTCCTCTGAGAGCCATGACTTGTTCATCTTGGTTCTTTTAGAAACACAGCAAGGGGACTCCAACCACAGTCTCCCTCGTTTCCACTAACTGGGCCACACACACCCCACTTGACTGGCATCAGTTGACCCCCCTTTTGAAAAAGAAAAAGATGCTTTGCATGAAGCACTCTCAAAAATACGCGTGCCTTTCCCGTCCCCTGGCTGACCCAGGGGAAGAAAAGTCCTCTGAGAGCCATGTCTACATTGTCAGTGGACAGACACGTGTGCTTATCTGCCAGCAGACCCCAGCAGCACTGAAGACAGGTTCCGAGAGAACGCTGGCTGCAGGACACAAGATCCCCAAGGCGTACGTGTCGAGCTCAGGCAATTTATCCAGATTGGAAGCCTAAAATGAGCAGGGCTCAAGTTGCACAGTAATGGCATCGATGTTTCCTTGCATATACTCATATATGTGTGTCCTCCTCTTTTTCCTTGTCCAGCTCTTTTGTTTTCGCATGCGTATATGTCCTTGTCACTTTCCCATGTGTTTGTGTTGTGTTGTGAGTTGTTTATCACCTTTTGGACACCTTTGAGGGTGTTTTCTAGGTGTTTTTATGTGTTTGTGATTGCCTGCCATTGTTTCCTATGCAGTTCGAGTTCGATTCGTCGAACGTTCGACGAACCGAACTCGAACGGGAGCTCTGTTCGTCGAACCGACCTCGAGCCGAACCGGGACCGGTTCGCTCATCTCTACTCAAGACTTTATGGATGAATACAGACCATGGATAATAAGTGTTTGAAAAAACTAGCCTCTGCTCTTTATCCCTCTTTGTGGATTGTCTGTCTTTCTGCTCATTCAGTAACCTTGAGGGGTAACCCCGCTGTGAAAACTTTATGGACATTTCATCTACTCTTTGTTCAAGCACCTTTGGGTCAGTGACTATTCTCCGCACTCTTTGATATTGCGAGTGTGGCAATGATTTTTTCAGATGAGGGGGATGATTACTAGAAAAAAGCAGGAGATTATTTTTATCAGTCGGCTTTCTATATAGAAAGACTAAAATATCCATGAGGAGTTGAGATACACTTTAAATGGAGAGTATAACATGACTAAATAGTCTAAAATGCAAAAATGTATATAGAGTGTCCTGTATGGACCTCTATCTCTACAGAAAATGCAAACCACTAAGGAAATATTAGACAAACAGGAGAACAGACGTGGTTATATTGCAAAAAACATATCAAAATTTATTAATACACCTGAAGTTAGGTGCAGCACAACAATATGCAAAAAGGTGCAGAGAGGCAGAAAGCACTAAAAAGCACAAAGCACAAATGCAATCAGCAAAATCACATGGCAGATATAAGAAATGACAAAGTACAAAGCATTACATTTAAATTACAAGATTCACTGCCAGGTGAAAACAGAGAGCAATAGCTGGTGTCCACAATACAAATAGATTAAACAGCACGCTAGACATATACTGATATCCGGGCACCGGCACCTACCAGCGGCTGTATGGATTACCAAAAGGATCACCAGTAATTTGTTTTAAAGTGCCAGAAGTGCAGAATCAAAGACCAAAACGAGCCCCCCTGGAGCAGGTAACGCGCGTTTCACGTGTTTGTAATGTTAACGCTTCATCAGACCAAGGAGGGGTAAAGGATGCATTGAATTCCAGGACCTTTTAGGAGAAACATGTGATAGACCATGTGAGGAAAAGTGCCCAATGGGTGAAGACTTTTCGGCGCATGCGCGGTCGCCGCCAGTCGCCCCAGCAAATGCGAGCGGCGTCAGGCCGGAGAGTGCAGGGGAGAGGGACGGGAAACGCCCCCTCGCCAGCACCCACCCACCCCCTAGACGCCGCCAAGCACGCCAGGGAGAAAGCGGAGGCCGGGCATGCGCACACAGCACCCACTGGGAGATTAAGTACACAAGGAAAACTCCTGATCGGCGGCAGCACAGGGACAATAGAGAGCACAGGGGCACATCAAAAGTAAACAGTAATGCATGAATGGCACTAATAGACCCCCATCCAGAAGTACAAGTCCTTTTACAGATCCATCATAAACGTCATCTTCTTATTAATTCTGTCCCGGTGAACAGTGTGCACGGGCAGTCAGGAGATGGAGGCAGGTCCCAAGGAAACCAAAGAAAAGGCTGCAGACAGAAAAGGCACAAATGGCATAAAAAACATGCAGCAAAGATAAAAAAGGTTAAAAACAAGGGTATAGTGATTATAATACCCCCATTAATAATAAAAACAGAGATGGAAACCACCACTCTGACAAAAGAAAGGGGGAAAAAAAAGAAGTGGGGAGGGGGAGGGGAAACAGGGATCTACAGAAAGGAAGCAAAGCTAAGGGACTCATTCAGTCCAGACGGAACCATTGTACCCAGCATGACAATCCATTTTGTTTCTTTCTGGGCGAGGATTTTTTTAAAATTCCCGCCCCTATTGCCGCAGTGTACAACATCTATCCCCGTGACTCTAAGGGATTTTGCATTGCACCCGTGATAATGCCGAAAATGTCTTGGAAGGGTTTTCAGAGTAGAAAGATCGGTCACTGTCTTTGCCGCACCAATGTCTCTAACATGCTCCCGCACTCTCACTCTTAGCTCCCTAGAAGTAAGACCGATATAAATCTTGGGGCAACTGCATGTCGCATAATAAATGACAAAAGAGGTAGAACATGAGATAAAACTCCTGATATCAAAGGTCCGGCTACCATCTGCAGTGGTGAACGTCTTGCTGCGAGAAACATTGGTGCATGCAAGACAGTGACCGCACGGAAAACACCCGCGGACCGGGTTGGTAGAGCCAAACGGGTGAGGAGTCACGGGGACATAATGGCTGTGCACGAGAAAATCCCGTAGATTCCTTGAGCGTCGTGCCGTCATTAACGGATAGTCTGGTATCAGGTCTCTGAGGGTAGGGTCGGATTTTAAAATTGGCCAATGTTTATTCAGAATGGCACGCATATTGTGCCATTCATGGTTATAGGCAGATATAAATCTAGCCTCACCCGCCCCCATCTTCACTCGACCAGATGGTTGTAATAGCTCCAATCGCTGGGTTTGTTTTGCCCTGTTATACCCTCTCTTAATGACACGGCGGCTATATCCCCTATCACACAATCTAGATGTTAAATCATTGGCCTGGGACTGAAAGTTCTCAGATGTCGAGCAAATCCGCTTCATCCTGAGAAACTGTCCAACCGGGATGGCTTGAATGGTACTAAAAGGGTGAGAGGATGAAGCATGTAGAAGGGAGTTGACCAAGGTAGGCTTCCTAAAGACATCAGTCTGTAGTTGCCGACCACGGTCAACCCCAATCATGATATCCAAAAAATCAATAGACTGTAAATCATATCTAAAGGTGAGCTTAAGGTTCAACGAATTGTGATTTAAACAAACCATAAAATCCGAGAGCTGCTCCACCGTCCCCTGCCACAAAATAAAAACATCATCGATGTATCTTAACCAGCACTGCGCCTGGGCCGCGGCCGGCACGCCCCCGTCGCCAAAAATGTCCCTCTCCCAATGGCCGAGGAACAGATTAGCGTACGAAGGCGCACAGGCCGCGCCCATCGCAGTGCCTCTGGTCTGCAAATAAAACCGGTCTTTGAAAATGAAAAAATTGTGTGTCAGGATAAAGTGGAGCAGCTCTAGAATCAGCTCACATAAATGGCCATCACGGTTGGAGTTGCTCAAGAAGAAGCGGACTGCCTCCAGGCCATCATCATGGTTGATGTTGGTGTATAGGGACTCTATGTCCGCCGTGACTAGCAGGGTATCATCATCCACAAAAATCCCGTCGACCCTATTCAGGACGTCCGTCGTATCTTTTACATAGGATGGTAGTGTCTCCACAAGGGGCTTAAGATAATAATCAATAAATCGACACACAGGGTCGCATAGCCCATCTATGCCAGATACGATAGGACGTCCTGGCGGGTGTTCGGGATTTTTGTGGATCTTGGGCAGGAGATAGAAGGTAGGAATTTTTGGAGACATGACGAAGAGGCCATCAAAGACCTTCTTCGTAATGATACCTTCATCAAGGGCCCCCTGCAGTATCTGGTGGAGCGAATCAGCAAAGGGGGCGAGGGGGCTAGAATCCAGTCTGCGATATGTGTCCGTGTCCCTTAATTGACGATAGGCCTCCCTTTCGTTAAGATTATTGGGCCAGATCACTATATTCCCCCCCTTGTCTGCTGGCTTGATCTGAACATCACTCAAGGATTGTAAGTCCCTAAGTGCGGCCCTTTGAGATGAATTGAGGTTGTCACACCCACGTCTCAGAGATAAGGTTTTAAATTCATCCGTGACTAGCCTAGTGAAAATCTCAATTGAAGAGCATAGAGACAAGGGAGGGAACTTGGTACTCCTGGGCATAATTGAGGGAGGAAACCTACCTTGTGAGCCAGAGGACTGTTCAATAAGAAGATCTTCTAAGGCCTGCAAGGCCTCTCTCTCGGCCCGGTCAGAAGTGTTGAGTGATGTGACATTTTTGGAATGTAGTTTTTTCAAAAGAATTTTGCGTGAAAAAATGTGAAGGTCTTTTAAAGCTGTAAAAAAATGGAATGAATCAGTGGGAGAAAAACTCAAACCCTTTGATAGCAGGTCAATCTGCGTCTGTGATAAAGAGTGAGATGACAAATTTATTACCTGAAGTGAGTCTTTGTGTGATTGTTGCCTAGTTCGAGGAGGGTTCATGGTAGTTTTCCCAAAATCCAATTGTTTTTTCTTGTATTTTTTGTTGTTAGGGGGGCCGGTAGCTCTGTCTGCTAGAGTGGGGGGATCCAAAGAGTCAGTATTGGATTCCTCTCCTGATGTATACGACCTAACAGAGGTGGATCTGGAGCGTGACTGATTGTTAAACCGCCTAAATGGTCTAGATCTTTCGACGGACATTTTCCATTTATAGACCCTATTTGAAAGGAGATCCTGTTGATCCCTATGGAATTTTTTGATTTTGTTCTCTTTCAATTCCTTTTCCCATTTGCTCACATCAGTTTCAATTTCTCGTTCCAACTTAGTAAAGGCCTCCTTACTAAGACCCCCCAAAAGTTTGCTATATAGGTCATCCATTTCAATTTTCAACGCCGTAAGTTGAGTACTATTAAGGTCACATAAGAGTTGGAGAAAGGCCCTGGAACATGTATTGGCACATGATTTAACATCTAGATTGTGTGATAGGGGATATAGCCGCCGTGTCATTAAGAGAGGGAGAGAGAGAAAACAGCATTCAGAGGTTAAAATTTAACTTTTAATCTATTATATTAAAATTCTTTTAGACTAAAATATTAACCCAAAGTTCTCTGGATTGCTGTCGTTACACAACCCTCACAGCCCCAGAGAACCTATGACATAACAAAACAATAAAAAAAACACAATAAACACAAATCAAAATTGAGTATGATGGTTAACACTCCAATAAGGACAGTGGTCCAATATGAGTATCTAAAAAAATCATCAAAAACAACTCAATATAACAAACACATAATGCACGGTAATCCTCAAAGAGGAATTTACCAATTCAAAATTGATAGAGTGAGTTAGGATTGATCTCACCCATTCTTGCAGCTTGGGGTGCAAAAGGCTTCCTCTATATGGGTCCACACAGCGTCAGCTGGCCCTATACTGACCCTAGAAGACCTTCATAACATCTAACACCCCAAAGCTTCTGCTCTTACAAGAACAGACCACATCTAGTCCTCTCTTGTGCCCCTACAATATTCCTGGCCCTCGTCCCGACGCGTTTCATCACTTCCGACTCATCAGGGGACTTCAGTATTGCATTAGAGGTAACAGGTCCTACACCCAGACTCACATAGGAGCTGATGCAGGCACAGAAGAGAGTATATATACATAGCAGAGCCAATCATGAAATGCACTTAATCAGAAACTCACCAATGGCCAGTTTCATCCCCAGGTGTTCACATTCAGTCATTATTATCACTTTCCACTATATGACGTCACGCTATATATAAAAGCACATCGTGGCTAAGTGCAGCGTGCGTTCCAGAGTAAAACATGTATATCCGGTGTGTATACCACATCCGGAATCATTCCGGATGCCTCTCTCAAACAACCAATCGGAACGCGCCATACTGGCGCGCCTCTCAGCCAATACCGTTCCTCCAAACACAGATATTGGGGGCGTGTTTGCTTCCTGATGGGGCGGATCCTCGAACTGCCCAGGACACACTGCGCAGGCTCTTCCTGTGGAACGCATACATCCGCGTTCCACACAGAAGTCACCGGATGTACGAAAACACGTCATATCCGGTTTCCCCAAGCAAGCGCGTCACTAAGGCACCGTTCATATGCAGAACCAATCACAGATGGGGGCATGTTTGCCACTGCGTGACATGTCTCACAGAGGCACAGCTCTCCGATGCTTCATGCAGCTCCCTGCAAGGAGCATGTAAACATGCGCTCCACATCACGTGGTTGGAATTCAATGCTAGATGTTATCTTAATTAACCTCCGTAGGTTATGGTATCTTTAGATCGCTACATATACCGAGCACAACAGATTATGCTGTGCAGCTTCTACAACAGAGGATCTCCCTAAATTAAAATCACTAATAGGGGATAGTATAACATCCATTTGCTCTCATATACACCAAAGGTACATATATTGTGCATAATTTAAACATGGGATCGCCTATTTCTTCAACCCTCTCCCCTCAAATATCATAACATGAGGGGGGGGGGAAATCAAAAACATCACCAATGATTATTAAACGTAGCTACTTTCCTACATGCATGTCAGTGGACTCATGCTATCAGTTCTAGGAGGGCTACAAAACAATCATACAAAACATCATATGTAATGTAAAGAATGTTCTACTGGATTGGAAAGGTTGTTAAAATGTATTCAATTATATGACTGATAATGATGGAAAATGGTGGGGGAAGGTGTGCTGTGACATCTATATGTTACAATTGACTTTCGCTGTACATCATTCATATAGTTCAATCAATGCCCAAACATAGCAGTGGCACATAGATTGGGTTCTAAATAGGGAGACGGGACAAGCCATCAATCCCGAACTGTAGGGTTACAAAATCATTATTCATTATTACAGGTTATCTTTGGCAGTTGTCCAACTGGACCTAGATGAAACTGGCGAATTGCAAATGTTCATTTAATCCTTGCGGAGATAAAGTACCCAAGGTAAAAATCCATTTAGTCTCTCTTTGAAGTACTTTTTGATCCCAATTTCCTCCCCTTTTGGGTCTCGGAATCAAATCAATGCCAACAAATCGTATCACTGATGGATCACCACCATGCTTGGCCCAGACATCGCCAGTTTCATCTAGGTCCAGTTGGACAACTGCCAAAGATAACCTGTAATAATGAATAATGATTTTGTAACCCTACAGTTCGGGATTGATGGCTTGTCCCGTCTCCCTATTTAGAACCCAATCTATGTGCCACTGCTATGTTTGGGCATTGATTGAACTATATGAATGATGTACAGCGAAAGTCAATTGTAACATATAGATGTCACAGCACACCTTCCCCCACCATTTTCCATCATTATCAGTCATATAATTGAATACATTTTAACAACCTTTCCAATCCAGTAGAACATTCTTTACATTACATATGATGTTTTGTATGATTGTTTTGTAGCCCTCCTAGAACTGATAGCATGAGTCCACTGACATGCATGTAGGAAAGTAGCTACGTTTAATAATCATTGGTGATGTTTTTGATTTCCCCCCCCCCCTCATGTTATGATATTTGAGGGGAGAGGGTTGAAGAAATAGGCGATCCCATGTTTAAATTATGCACAATATATGTACCTTTGGTGTATATGAGAGCAAATGGATGTTATACTATCCCCTATTAGTGATTTTAATTTAGGGAGATCCTCTGTTGTAGAAGCTGCACAGCATAATCTGTTGTGCTCGGTATATGTAGCGATCTAAAGATACCATAACCTACGGAGGTTAATTAAGATAACATCTAGCATTGAATTCCAACCACGTGATGTGGAGCGCATGTTTACATGCTCCTTGCAGGGAGCTGCATGAAGCATCGGAGAGCTGTGCCTCTGTGAGACACGTCACGCAGTGGCAAACATGCCCCCATCTGTGATTGGTTCTGCATATGAACGGTGCCTTAGTGACGCGCTTGCTTGGGGAAACCGGATATGACGTGTTTTCGTACATCCGGTGACTTCTGTGTGGAACGCGGATGTATGCGTTCCACAGGAAGAGCCTGCGCAGTGTGTCCTGGGCAGTTCGAGGATCCGCCCCATCAGGAAGCAAACACGCCCCCAATATCTGTGTTTGGAGGAACGGTATTGGCTGAGAGGCGCGCCAGTATGGCGCGTTCCGATTGGTTGTTTGAGAGAGGCATCCGGAATGATTCCGGATGTGGTATACACACCGGATATACATGTTTTACTCTGGAACGCACGCTGCACTTAGCCACCATGTGCTTTTATATATAGCGTGACGTCATATAGTGGAAAGTGATAATAATGACTGAATGTGAACACCTGGGGATGAAACTGGCCATTGGTGAGTTTCTGATTAAGTGCATTTCATGATTGGCTCTGCTATGTATATATACTCTCTTCTGTGCCTGCATCAGCTCCTATGTGAGTCTGGGTGTAGGACCTGTTACCTCTAATGCAATACTGAAGTCCCCTGATGAGTCGGAAGTGATGAAACGCGTCGGGACGAGGGCCAGGAATATTGTAGGGGCACAAGAGAGGACTAGATGTGGTCTGTTCTTGTAAGAGCAGAAGCTTTGGGGTGTTAGATGTTATGAAGGTCTTCTAGGGTCAGTATAGGGCCAGCTGACGCTGTGTGGACCCATATAGAGGAAGCCTTTTGCACCCCAAGCTGCAAGAATGGGTGAGATCAATCCTAACTCACTCTATCAATTTTGAATTGGTAAATTCCTCTTTGAGGATTACCGTGCATTATGTGTTTGTTATATTGAGTTGTTTTTGATGATTTTTTTTAGATACTCATATTGGACCACTGTCCTTATTGGAGTGTTAACCATCATACTCAATTTTGATTTGTGTTTATTGTGTTTTTTTGATTGTTTTGTTATATCATAGGTTCTCTGGGGCTGTGAGGGTTGTGTAACGACAGCAATCCAGAGAACTTTGGGTTAATATTTTAGTCTAAAAGAATTTTAATATAATAGATTAAAAGTTAAATTTTAACCTCTGAATGCTGTTTTCTCTAAATTTGAAGAGGTTTATTCTCCTATATCAGGAGTTGCTGAATTGTCATTAAGAGAGGGTATAACAGGGCAAAACAAACCCAGCGATTGGAGCTATTACAACCATCTGGTCGAGTGAAGATGGGGGCGGGTGAGGCTAGATTTATATCTGCCTATAACCATGAATGGCACAATATGCGTGCCATTCTGAATAAACATTGGTCAATTTTAAAATCCGACCCTACCCTCAGAGACCTGATACCAGACTATCCGTTAATGACGGCACGACGCTCAAGGAATCTACGGGATTTTCTCGTGCACAGCCATTATGTCCCCGTGACTCCTCACCCGTTTGGCTCTACCAACCCGGTCCGCGGGTGTTTTCCGTGCGGTCACTGTCTTGCATGCACCAATGTTTCTCGCAGCAAGACGTTCACCACTGCAGATGGTAGCCGGACCTTTGATATCAGGAGTTTTATCTCATGTTCTACCTCTTTTGTCATTTATTATGCGACATGCAGTTGCCCCAAGATTTATATCGGTCTTACTTCTAGGGAGCTAAGAGTGAGAGTGCGGGAGCATGTTAGAGACATTGGTGCGGCAAAGACAGTGACCGATCTTTCTACTCTGAAAACCCTTCCAAGACATTTTCGGCATTATCACGGGTGCAATGCAAAATCCCTTAGAGTCACGGGGATAGATGTTGTACACTGCGGCAATAGGGGCGGGAATTTTAAAAAAATCATCGCCCAGAAAGAAACAAAATGGATTGTCATGCTGGGTACAATGGTTCCGTCTGGACTGAATGAGTCCCTTAGCTTTGCTTCCTTTCTGTAGATCCCTGTTTCCCCTCCCCCCTCCCCACTTCTTTTTTTTCCCCCTTTCTTTTGTCAGAGTGGTGGTTTCCAGCTCTGTTTTTATTATTAATGGGGGTATTATAATCACTATACCCTTGTTTTTAACCTTTTTTATCTTTGCTGCATGTTTTTTATGCCATTTGTGCCTTTTCTGTCTGCAGCCTTTTCTTTGGTTTCCTTGGGACCTGCCTCCATCTCCTGACTGCCCGTGCACACTGTTCACCGGGACGGAATTAATAAGAAGATGACGTTTATGATGGATCTGTAAAAGGACTTGTACTTCTGGATGGGGGTCTATTAGTGCCATTCATGCATTACTGTTTACTTTTGATGTGCCCCTGTGCTCTCTATTGTCCCTGTGCTGCCGCCGATCAGGAGTTTTCCTTGTGTACTTAATCTCCCAGTGGGTGCTGTGTGCGCATGCCCGGCCTCCGCTTTCTCCCTGGCGTGCTTGGCGGCGTCTAGGGGGTGGGTGGGTGCTGGCGAGGGGGCGTTTCCCGTCCCTCTCCCCTGCACTCTCCGGCCTGATGCCGCTCGCATTTGCTGGGGCGACTGGCGGCGACCGCGCATGCGCCGAAAAGTCTTCACCCATTGGGCACTTTTCCTCACATGGTCTATCACATGTTTCTCCTAAAAGGTCCTGGAATTCAATGCATCCTTTACCCCTCCTTGGTCTGATGAAACGTTAACATTACAAACACGTGAAACGCGCGTTACCTGCTCCAGGGGGGCTCGTTTTGGTCTTTGATTCTGCACTTCTGGCACTTTAAAACAAATTACTGGTGATCCTTTTGGTAATCCATACAGCCGCTGGTAGGTGCCGGTGCCCGGATATCAGTATATGTCTAGCGTGCTGTTTAATCTATTTGTATTGTGGACACCAGCTATTGCTCTCTGTTTTCACCTGGCAGTGAATCTTGTAATTTAAATGTAATGCTTTGTACTTTGTCATTTCTTATATCTGCCATGTGATTTTGCTGATTGCATTTGTGCTTTGTGCTTTTTAGTGCTTTCTGCCTCTCTGCACCTTTTTGCATATTGTTGTGCTGCACCTAACTTCAGGTGTATTAATAAATTTTGATATGTTTTTTGCAATATAACCACGTCTGTTCTCCTGTCTGGCTTTCTATATAGGTCAGTGTATAGATTATGGTCGTCACCCTTAATGACAATTGTATCCAAAAAATTAATTCTGTCCAAATGACAGTTCATTGTAAACTTCAGTTCAGACCAGATAGAGTTAGTCTCATTAATAAAGACCTCCAGGGCTCGAATGTCACACCTCCAAATACAAAAAATATCATCCAGGAATCTGCGCCAAAACACACAGTTCACTTGAAAAAAAACACCTGAATAAATAAATTCCTTTTCAAACCACGCCATATAAGCATTGGCGTAAGGAGGTGCGACATTCGAACCCATCGCTGAGCGACAGCGCTGTTTATAGAAGGTGTCCTGAAATAAAAAATAATTCTAATTCAAAGTTAAGGCCCCGCTAGCAACATCACTGCTAACGAACAACTTTTGTGACGTAGCAGCGATGTTGCTAGTGATGTCGATGTGTGTGACATCCAGCAACAACCTGGCCCCTACTGTGAGGTCGTTGGTTGTTGCTGAATGTCCTGGGCCATTTTTTAGTTGTTGCTGTCCCGCTGTGAAGCACAGATCGCTGTGTGTGACAGCAAGACAGCAACAACTAAATGTGCAGACAGCAGGAGCCGGCTTCTGCGGAGGCTGGTAACCACAGTAAACATTGGGTAACCAAGAAGCCCTGTCCTTGGTTACCCGATATTTACCTTTGTTACCAGCCTCCGCCGCTCTCACTGTCAGTGCCGGCTCCTGCTCTGTGCACATGTAGCTGCAGGACACATCGGGTTAATTAACCCGATGTGTGCTGTAGCTAGGAGAGCAGGGAGCCAGCGCTAAGCATTGTGCACTGCTCCCTGCTCTGTGCACATGTAGCTGCTGCACACATCGGGTAATTAACCCGATGTGTGCTGTAACTAGGAGAGCAGGGAGCCAGCGCTAAGCGGTGTGCGCTGCTCCCTGCTCTGTGCAGCTACACCCTGTACTCTATACCCTATATATGTACCCTGTGCAGCTGCACCCGGTGTGAGCTGCTCCCTGCTCTGTGCACATTTAGCTGCAGCACACATCGGGTAATTAACCCGATGTGTGCTGTAACTAGGAGAGCAGGGAGCTAGTGCTCAGTGTGCGCTGCTCCCTGCTCTCTGCACGTGTAGCTGCGTGCGCTGGTAACCAATGTAAATATCGGGTTGGTTACCCGATATTTACCTTAGTTACCAAGCGCAGCATCTTCCACGCGGCGCTGCTGGCTGGGGGCTGGGACACTGGTTGCTGGTGAGCTCCCCAGCAACTCGTGTAGCGACGCTCTAGCGATCCCTGCCATGTCAGGTTGCTGGTGGGATCGCTGGAGCGTCGCAGTGTGACATCTCACCAGCAACCTCCTAGCAACTTACCAGCGATCCCTATCGTTGTTGGGATCGCTGGTAAGTTGTTTAGTATGACTGGACCTTTAGAGCGAGTAACTCAAGAAAAAACTTTTTTTGCATATCCGAGTAATCAGTCCCATTCAATAGCCACTCAACAGCTCTTATTCCTTTTGAATGAACAATGGAGGTGTAGAGACTACACACATCTAATGTTACCAGTAAGTCACCCGATTCAACAGATACACTTTTAATCTCATGAAGAAAGTGTAAAGTGTCCAGTAAATATGATGGAGCTGATTTGGTTAGTGGGGTCAATATTTTTTCCAACACAATAGCGGGGGCTGCTAAAATAGAATCAGTAAGGGCGACTATTGGCCTCCCAGGTGGACATTGAAGTGATTTGTGCACTTTAAGTAATGTATAAAGGATAGGTGTAATCGGATGTTTTTTAAGTAGGAAATTGGCCATTTTTTCATCTATTATTTTTAATTCTAAATACCTATTAATAATATTAAGCAGTTTTTTTGAAATATCAAAAACCAGATCACCATTTAATTTCTCATATACCGCTGTATTGGAGAGTTGGGATTTAATTTCCTGAACATAATCCTTCTTATCCATAATTACGACACTACCCCCTTTGTCTGCAGGTTTTATTATAGGGGAGGGATCATCCATAAGGGATTTTAAAGCATTTCTTTCCTCCTGACTCATATTGTTATGAAAATGAATTTGTCTAGCTTTAAAAGTTTTAGTCAATGATTGTATATCCCTCTCCACTAAATTGACATACGTCTCAACAGGATGGTGCATTTTAGGTGGATTCATATTACTCTTAATCTTAATCCCAAATCATTCAAACATAAAACATTATCACCATTACCTGGGGTGGTAACCGTTTCAGATTTTTCAGTCCCTGCAAAATGCACACGCAGTCTCAACAGACGAAAAAAATTTTTTAAATCAATGTCCAAACCAAAGAAGTCAAAGTCCGTAGTGGGGCAAAATGATAATCCTTTTGAAAGTACTTGTAGCTGAATAGGTGTCAGATTTTTAGATGAGATGTTGAGGACTAGTGATTCTCTCGAGTCTGGGACCTTGTCCGTATTGGATCCATGGCTCCGCCGATGACGGCGTCCTCCTCGCCTAATAGCTCTACTCTGGTTCTTTGCTTCCTTCCTAAAAAAGAACCCTTTGAGGAAGCATTGGAATCGCTGCCCGATCCGGAGGACGGAGGTCCCGTACGACGGAAACCCCAATTGAAGAAGGGTTTGGCAGTCCCAGAAGAATCTTGCCATTTATAAACTCGATTATTTAAATAATCCTCAGTGTCTCTTATAAATTTAACACGTTTCTTCTGTTCAATGTCTTTTTTCAGTTCTTTCTCGGTTTTGTTGATCCTATTTTTAAGCAGATTCAATTCCTCTGAATTTAATGAATTAATAGAGTATTGCTAGATAATATGATATCTTTGACCTGAAAAAAACAGAACCCAAAAGACACTTAAAACATCCTGATGTGAAGAGGGACAAAATATATTATAACTACATAAACCTTTACCTTGCGCTGGGGATGTCAAGCCGCCCCTTCTTCTCTAGAAGGTTGTAAAAGTCCCCGTCCGCTCACAAATTCCAGCCCAATGGCTAAATGCAGCTCTTACACAAACAAGACATACAGGTTTATTAACAAATTATAATATCTACATTTTTATTACTGATTGAGTCACTTTAACAATAGGCAGGGATAAAACGATCATGGTCGCGGAGGATGCAGCCACGATTGGGCCGTGCAGGAGGGGGACTCGTTGACACCAGCACCTATTTCAGCTGGAAGTAAGTCCAGAAATGTACATTCATCTAAAATATATTGCAGTACACAGACCTGTCAGCCCTCTGCACTGCAATACACGCTACCGGCCAATCTGAGGCCGGCTGCTGACATCGAAGTGCCCATAACGGGTGCTGCATGGCAGTCACATCTTACACCACTTGGTGAGCAAATTGAAGTCAGCAGTCGGCTACTGAAGATGAAGCCGCACGTTGTAGGAGTGGGGGAAGGTAAGAAGAATCGTTTGTTTTATTTTTACTTTTTTTGTTGAAGAAGAGAGTCAGAACATGGGACATTATACTACGAGGAGGCTCAGGATGGGGACATTAATACTTGAAGGGTCCCAAGATAGGGGATAATATTATTCCAGAAAGGAGCTCAAGTTGGGGACATTAAACCAGGAAGGTACCAAGGATAGGAACATGATACCAGAAAGGAACTGAGGACGAAGGACATTATACCAGGAAGGGGCCCAAGATGGGGGACGTTACTACGGGAACACCACAGGATGGGGACATAATGGGTACACTATTACAAGAAGGTGCTAAGGATTCAAGACATTATTAATAGAAGGGACTCAGGATGGCGGACCTCACACCAGGAAGGGGCCCAGTTAACTGTATAACTATATACAGTATATATCTGTGTGTGTGTATATATATATATGGCTGAGTTGAGGATACCGGGCACCGCTGAATCCTGTATGGCTGACAAGCTGTGCTTCCACCTGGGTGCGTATCCCAAAGAAAAGGCAATACAAAATCCACGATGTAGATATGAAAAGGTCGCACTCCAAGTCCAATGCCGGCGTGGCACACCCTCACCCTCCCTCACTACCTGTACCTGTGATGTGAGCATGGAATAAACGAAATTCCTTTTCCCTGACTTGGAGTGCGACCTTTTCATATCTACATCGTGGTATATATATATATATATATATATATATATATATTGCGAAAAAAAAATAAAGGGAACACTTAAACAATGAATCTTTTATTTGGTGTTCCCTTTATTAGGGCGTCACGGTGGCTCAGTGGTTAGCACTGAAGTCTTGCAGCGCTGGGGTCCTGGGTTCGAATCCCACCAAAAACAACATCTGCAGGGAGTTTGTATGTCCTCCCCGTGTTTGTATGGGTTCCCTCCCAAAGACATACAGATAGGGAATTTAGATTATGAGCCCCAATGGGGACAGTGTTCCTGATGTATGTAAAGCGCTGTGGAATATGTTAGCGCTATATAAAACATTATTTTTTTGAGCAGTGTGTATATATATATATATATATATATATATAAATATAATTTATACACACACACACACACACATTCAGCTTTATATATTAGATATGTGGAGCGCCCCTGAAAGCCTCAGGGCACTACAGGGAACTGCATACTCAAGGGGATGCAGGACCTACCTCCTTGGACCTGGAATACCAGTGCCAATTCCACCAACACACAACTAAATCCTTGTTCTCCTCTCCACACTGGGCATAAAGTGTAAGGGGATGGTCGCCATGGGGTCAAGTCCCTGGGTATAGCCAGCCTAATTGGAGGGGTCAGTCAGTCAGTCAGTAGTGGGGAGAGAGTCGAATAGCACACAGGAGAGGTGTGCGGATGTGACTGAGCTGGGTCCGTGTAACGGTGACCCCAGAGGCACAGGATAGAGGTCGCCAGGATGGGTACCGGCATACCGCTGGGACCGGAGCACGCCTGTGGCACAGGGCCCTAGGTCAAATGTCAAGTTTCAAACAGTTTGACAAATACCTACACAGTGAGGACACCTTCACGGACTTCATCGAACCAAATAATCCGGGGGCATCAGCAGTAAACTAGGATTGGGGTTCGGACACTTACCTCCCCGCAGGTTCCGCACTGCCCGCCATATGGAGAAGGAGACTGTACACCAAAAGGGACAGTCGGGGTTCTCAAACGCTCCATTCTATGGGGACTCAATATACAAAGAGTGCTGGGGACAGAGCAACCTGGGTCACTACATTGGCACTGATACTCCTGGGACTGGAGCTAGCAAGCCGAGGGTCCATGTTATTAGAGACTGGTAAAGTTAATCTGGTGTGGTCTCCATCATTATACATCATACATCTCCCAGGAACAGCCCTACCTGCGGAGGGCCTACCACCATAGCTGCCACTATCACCATCCCTGGGAGTACCCACGTTGAGCAGCGGCGGTTCTCCATTCCTAACTGCAACCCGCAGGTGGCGTCACGAACATTAACTCTATTATCCCCTGTAAATACCCCCTTTTATTAAGCGTCCCCAGGGCACAGGACCGGGCAACGGCCACCTAAAGCGACATTCCCGTTTGTAACCGCCCGGGACCGAGTACCCCCTTCCCTGGGCAACACTATATATATATATATAATATATATATACTGTATATTATATGTAAATATAAATAAAATCTAAAATAAAATCAGCGGAGTCCTGAGTTAAAATCTAAGTAAAATAAAATAATAATAATAGTAGGGGTATAGACTTGAACGTATATTCAAACGTGATAACCAGTACATAAAAATATCCTGATAAATATTAATTTATATATATATATATATATATATATATATACAGTACAGACCAAACATTTGGACACACCTCATTCAAAGAGTTTTCTTTATTTTCAGGACTCTGAATATTGTTGATTCACATTGAAGTCATCAAAGCTATGAATTAAAACATGTGGAATAAAATACTTAAGAAAGTGTGAAACAACTGAAAAAATGTCATATATTCTAGGTTCTTCAAAGTAGCCACCTTTTGCTTTCATTACTACTTTGCACAATGGCATTCTCTTTATGAGCTTCAAGAGGTAGTCACTGGAAATGGTCTTCCAACAGCTATTTTACCATGAAGGCCTGCTGCACAAAGTAATTAATGGAAAACATCTGTAACCTCATTATTAATCATTGTTTTATATATTAATATTTATCAGGATATTTTTATGTACTGGGTAACACGTTTGTATACACGTTCAAGTCTATACCCTTACTATTATTATTTTTATTTTATTTTATTTATATTTTAACTCAGGTCTCCGCTAATTTTGTTTTATATCATATTTATATTATAATGTTTTTTATGACTAATAATGTTTGCTTGTTTTATATCTTGTTTTATGAGCAATAAGTTAAGTCCATAATATATCTCTACTATATTTCCTTGGTTACCGCCTCTGATATCCATTCCTATACTAATGTTTGTCACCCTACTGGCGCAGTTGTAATGTATTTTTCCCACGTTGTGAACTTTCTTAACCTCTGCGCATGCACATTTTGATTTTTCCCACGGTTTTAAACTTTGATTACCTCTCACGCATGCGCAATCATGTGTTACTCTGGCACTCGCTTCTTATATTGAAGAGGCAACTCGTTTGAACCATCTTAGTTTCCATTACAATACATGAATGCACACATATTGGTTTTATTATCTTATTGTATTACTTTATATTCTTATTTCACTTGTGCATATCTCCACCATACTCCTGGATAAGAAATATAGCTTTTTCTCTATCGCCTTCATTGGGGGACACAGGACCATGGGTGTATGCTGCTGTGACTAGGAGGCTGACACTAAGTGAACAAAAAAAGAATTAGCTCCTCCCTGGCAGTGTACACCCTGAGCCGGAGGCGGTACTATGCAAGTTTTTTGCTTAGTGTCGTAGGAGGCTGATGTGGGCCCATATCTCTGTGGGCCAACCTCAGCCTAGGCTATTTCTTTTTTTCCGTTTTTTTTCAACTATACGGCGCCGCTCAGCGTTCTCATCCTTTTTACGTTTTTTATCTCTTCTGCAGGATTAAAGATCCCGCATCAGAGAGTATCCTCGCCTGCTCTTCCATACAGAGCTAGGAATGCCAGGGTATCGTTCCCAGCCCTTATCCCCCTCCGGCCCCATGGTACCACCCCAGGGGCTGATTGGGGTCCCACTCATCTACGTTTTATGGGCTTACTCCCCGTCGACCCCTATGGTATCGTCCCAAGGGGTGTTTCGGATGGAGACGGCGAGGAAACATCGCAAGCGCAGGAGGGCTTACAGCACCAGGCCTCCACCAGCGTTCTCCCCTGTCTTCAATGGGCCCAGGCAAAGGAGCACACACTGCAGCGCAGGAGCGCTCTGCAGTCTCCCACACAGCCCCCCAGCAGCCTCCCCTGGCACTTGCCAGCACAAGCCTGCACTCACCGGGGGCCTCCAGCAGCCAGGATGGGACCCAGGGACCTGGACACCGCGCAGGGACGCAGGTAAGACCTGCTCCGCGCGCAGCGCTGCGCTCCCGGCGGCCGCCGCTCTCAAATTTAGTCCCCGGCTTCGGGCCTACATTAGGCCGGAGCTCTCCGCCCCCCCCCCCCTGTTTGCGCGCGCGCGATTTCCGGGCCCGCCCCCCCGCTTTTTCTGCCCAGCAACAGCAGATATCATCCCTAGCACGCCCCCTCAGTAATAAAAAAAAAAAAAAAAAAAAAAAGAGGCAAAAGCCCGCGTTTTCTAGCAAACGGCCCACCACAGCACAGGCAGACCACTGAGCAGCAGCATCTCTTGTCCGATGCCCCCAGCTACTCTGAGCCTCCTGCTGACCCGGGGAGGACACAGGCCTGGGTGAGTGCTGGTTCTGATTAGGACCAGCAACTTTTCTTACATTTTTTTCTCCTCATTTTTTTCCTCCTATCTCCTGTCTCCTCCCTAGTGTCTCTAGTAGGAGCCCTGAGCAGCCATGCCTAACTCTAAGTCCTCCCGTTCCAAACAGGTCCCGTTCATAATGCATTTTGCGTGCTCGTCCTGCAACGAAAAATTCTCCCAAGGCCAGGCTACCCCCCTCTGCGCAGCTTGCGTCCCTGACCCACAGCCCACGCAGATTGCCCCAGACGCCGCCGACACCCCCATCCCACTCGCTACTGCAGCAGTACAGGATGCACCGAGCCCCAATGCGCTCCCTCCCCCGGAGTGGCTGACTTCTCTCTCCCAGTCGGTGGATTCCCTGTCGAGGGCGTCTCAGACCATCGCGCAGGCTTTGCAGTCACTCCCTACGCTCAGCCATGCCCAGGTCCAGCCGTCGCAGGACGACAGTCGGTCTGACCCAGACCCGACTACTGGAGCGCGGAAGCGGACCCGCACGGTCTCGTCTTCCGATTCCTCCCAGAGGTCTCTCTCCCCTCCAAGGCCCGAGAGCCACTCGTCTCTGAGACCGTGTGATGATTCAGGGGAAGAGTCGGATGCAGCCTCCCTTATGGACTCGGATCAGGCAGCCGACGTCAGGCGTATGGTGGACAGCCTGGTCGATGCGGTGAATACGACGCTGAAGCTACAGCCTGACTCTGCCACCACCCAGAGCTCACAGGTATCTTTCAAACGACTTAAGCGTGTTCACAGGTATTTCTGCGATCATCCGGAGTTCGCTGAGATCTTACGCAAGCACAGACAGCAGCCGGACAAGACGTTCAACAACAGTAAGTCGATTGATTTACACTATCCCTTCCCCGAAGATCTCAGGAAGGAATGGGCGGGCTCACCGGTGGTCGACCCTCCGGTCTCCCGTCTGGCCTCGCATACAGTTCTGTCTCTGGCGCAGGGAACATCGCTCCGTGACGCCACGGACCGTAACATCGAGAGATTCGCCCGTTCGGCTTTTGAGGCGGCAGGCGCGGCACTGTCTCCGGCCTTCGCCGCCGTCTGGGTAGCTAAGGCCATGGTGACCTGGGCCGACACCCTCCGCAGAGGGCTTCGCTCGCAGTCGGGCGATCCCGAGCTTGTCAACATGGCTGCACAGATTGCCCTGGCGGGTGAGTACATCATTAACGCATCTCTGTCTACAGCCAATTGCGCAGCACAAGCGGCCAGCAACACGGTGGTAATCCGCCGGGCAGTCTGGCTCAGAGCCTGGAATGCAGACGCGGCTTCAAAAAATTCACTTACCGCCCTCCCGTTTGCAGGAGGCCGACTGTTTGGGGACAGACTCGACCAGATTATCGCCGAGGCTACGGGAGGAAAGAGCACCTCCCTTCCGCAGCTGAGACCAAGTCGTTTCCAACGCCGCCAGCCGACCTCGGGTTTTCACCCCTTTCGCAGCTTCAGTTCCCCGGCACAGCCTAGGAGGAACAGATCCCCGCAGAGTAGCAGGAAGAACCCGTCTTTCAAGACAAATCCCTCCTGGCGTTCCAGACCACGCCAGCCTGCCAAACCAGCATCTAGATCTCAGCGATACTCCTCCAAATGACTCTTGGTCTTCGCGCGTCAGCGCAGACCAGGTGGGGGGGCGCCTTTCTCTGTTCCAACATGTCTGGCTCCCTTTGATCACAGACGTTTGGGTCAGAGAAATCCTAGTCTCGGGTTACAAGATAGAATTTACGTCAATTCCTCCAAGCCGCTTCTTTCTTTCCCATCCTCCCGAGTCGGACGCGCGAGCTCGCCCCTTTTTTCGCGCCATCAAATCTCTGCACCGCTCAGGGGTCGTGATTCCGGTTTCAGATTCGGAGCGGTTCAGAGGAGTTTACTCCAACCTCTTCGTTGTCCCCAAGAAGGATGGCACTGTGCGCCCTGTTCTCGACCTCAAGATCCTCAACAGGTACGTCAGAACCAGAAGATTTCGCATGGAGTCCCTCCGATCGGTGATTGCCTCCATGGAGGTCGGCGAATTCTTCGCCTCTCTGGACATACAGGACGCATATCTGCATATCCCAATTGCACACCAGCACCAAAGATTCCTACGCTTTGCCGTAGCACACGATCATTATCAGTTCACTGCCCTACCGTTTGGTCTTGCTTCCGCGCCCCGAGTGTTCACGAAAGTCATGGCCGCTGCCATGTCGATCCTGCACTCCAGAGGTGTTTTGGTAATTCCATACCTGGACGACTTACTGATCAAAGGGTCCTCTTTCAACGACTGTCGTCTAAGTGTACAGATCACCATCGACACCCTATCCCGTCTCGGGTGGCTCATCAATCGGAAGAAGTCCTCGTTGACCCCGGCTCGCCGGATTACCTTCCTAGGCATGAAGTTCAATACCATCCAAGGACGCATGTTCCTTCCACAGGAAAAGATTGTCTCCCTCCGGAAAGACGTCCAGATCCTCCTCCACTCCAGGGCTATGTCCATACGATTTGGTATGAGGGCCCTAGGTCAGATGGTGGCGGCAATAGAGGCGGTTCCGTTTGCCCGCTTCCACCTTCGCCCTCTTCAGCTATTCCTACTGCACAATTGGGACAAGTCTCTATTCACCTTGGATCGCAAGATACGTTTGTCCCCGAAAGTCAGCCACTCGCTGCGCTGGTGGACTAACAGGCAGAATCTCGTCAAAGGAACGTCGTTCTTACCAGTGCACTGGAAGACGGTCACCACCGATGCCAGCCTTCTGAGCTGGGGAGCGGTCTTCCAGCACCACACGGCTCACGGTCAGTGGTCCTACCAGGAAAGCCGGCTCCCGATCAATGTTTTGGAGATCAGAGCAGTCATGCGAGCCCTGCAAGCTTTTCAACACCTTCTCCAAGGGTCTCCAATCAGGATACAATCGGACAACGCCACGGCGGTGGCATACATCAATCATCAGGGCGGCATGAGGAGCGTCATGGCGATGAAAGAGGTGAAGAGGATCATACAGTGGACAGAGTCTCACAACGCCAGGATCTCCGCGGTACATATCCCCGGCGCGGAAAATTGGGCGGCCGACTACCTCAGCAGACAGGGTCTGGCGTCAGGCGAATGGTCTTTAAACAGAGACGTTTTCGAGCAGATTTGCCACAGGTGGGGGACTCCGGATGTGGACCTGATGGCCTCGCGGTTCAACAATCAAGTTCCACAGTTCATATCCCGCTACTACGACCAGCAGGCGCTAGGAGTCGACGCCCTCATTCTTCCGTGGAAACAGTTCAGACTACCGTTCATTTTTCCGCCGCTGCCACTGATTCCAAGAGTCCTCAAGAAAATCAAGGCAGAGGGCATTCCGGTGATTCTCATCGCTCCAGAATGGCCCAGGCGAGCATGGTTCGCAGAACTCGCACAGCTCGTCGCAGACACCCCATGGCGGCTTCCAGATCGTCCGGACCTGCTGTCTCAGGGTCCGCTCTTCCATCAAAATTCAGGGGTTCTCAATTTGACGGCATGGCTCTTGAATCCTGGCTGTTAGCCCAGTCAGGGTTTGCCCCAGAAGTGATTCAGACTATGATTAGGGCTCGAAAGCCCTCATCGTCAAAGATCTACTACCGCACCTGGAAGCATTTTTTCAGTGGTGCAAGGTCAACGGCAATCTCTCCCCGCTAGTTCTTTCACTACCGACGCTTCTAGCGTTCCTTCAGGCAGGGTTGCAAGCGGGTCTCTCGCTGGCAACCATCAAGGGGCAGGTTTCGGCTTTGTCTGTTCTTTTCCAAAGAAACCTAGCATCACGTCCGCAGGTCAAGACGTTCATCCAAGGAGTCGCTCATCTGAATCCGCCCTATCGGGCTCCGCTAGAACCATGGGATCTTAATCTGGTTTTAGGATCCCTCCAACTGGCTCCATTTGAACCACTCAGAGAAACTTCATTTTCACACTTATCCTGGAAAGTGTTTTTTTTGGTGGCGGTCACTTCAATCAGGAGAACGTCCGAACTGGCAGCTCTGTCGTGCCGCTCACCTTTTATGGTTTTTCACCAGGACAAGGTTGTCCTGCGCCCGTCTCCGGAGTTCCTGCCGAAGGTGGTGTCTCCTTTTCACCTGAATGAGGAGATCGTGCTTCCATCTTTTTGCCCGGCACCCACTCACTCCTTGGAAAGGTCACTACACACTCTGGACTTAGTACGAGCGCTCAGGACTTACGTCTCGAGAACTGCGCCTTTCCACAAATCAGACAACCTGTTCGTCCTGCCTGCTGGTTCCAAGAAGGGTATGCCGGCGTCCAAGGCTACCATTGCCAGATGGATCAGATCAGCCATTGCGGAGTCCTACCGAATCAGGGACAAGTCCCCTCCGAGGGGAGTAAGAGCCCATTCCACCCGGGCAGTTGGGGCGTCTTGGGCAATCAGACACCAGGCTTCAGCCGAGCAAGTCTGCAAAGCCGCAACGTGGTCCAGTCTTCACACCTTCACCAGGTTTTACAGGGTCCACACCCAGGCATCAGCAGATGCCTGCCTTGGGAGAAAGGTGTTGCAGACGGCCGTCGCACACCTCTAAAAAGGTAGTAAACATTTGTACAGAGCGTTCCCACAGAATTTGTTGTTTGCTTTGGTTCTGTAGGACGGCTTATGTACCCACCCAGGGACTGCTTTTGGACGTCCCATGGTCCTGTGTCCCCCAATGAAGGCGATAGAGAAAGAAGGATTTTTGTGTACTCACCGTAAAATCTCTTTCTCTGAGTCTTCATTGGGGGACACAGCACCCACCCTGTTTGGATTGTGAGGTCTTCCTTTACCGGATGTTTTCCCGATGTTGTTTACGGGTCACCTTTGTTTCCATCCGGTTACTGTATATTTACGTGCCCATAAGGCACTGTGTTTCTTTCAACACACATTTTATCTCTTGTATTACATTGTTTAGTTATGGTTGTTCAAGGCTCTCCTACTACTGCTTTTACACAAAACTGGCATAGTACCGCCTCCGGCTCAGGGTGTACACTGCCAGGGAGGAGCTAACTCTTTTTATGTTCACTTAGTGTCAGCCTCCTAGTCACAGCAGCATACACCCATGGTCCTGTGTCCCCCAATGAAGACTCAGAGAAAGAGATTTTACGGTGAGTACACAAAAATCCTTCTTTTTGGGGTACACAGGTAGTAAGGTCTTCTTTATATTTCTTTAGTGGTGATATAGCCTGGTGGAACTCTAGACCTCTAACATTATATATGCACCATTTTTCTTTATGGTTCTTGGACACCTTATAACATTCTTCCATACATATATATCTTTCTCATAAATTATAAATAATTAGGCATTTTTATATATTTTATTTATATTTTCATAAATAACTTTTTACAAAGCATGGGGGACATTCTCACATACATATAATTTTCATGTACGCATTCTGAAAATTTACGCATAAACCGTACACACTCCTTTTTGTAACAATTTCTATCACTCATTCGCTGAACTCTCATCCCGGATATTCATTCTTACACCGAATTTCCTGTTATAACACAACATTCATGATTTTTATTCTATTTATTTTTATTTTTTAGGTTTATTAGTAAAATGGCTTACACTCCCCTTATTTTCAACTTTTTTCTTCACTACTTTTATAAAGAAATTTTTCCTTTCTTTATTCTTAATGCAATTTTATATAGCAACACCACCATTTTTTGCCACGAACGTAACTTTTCTTGTCCGTCATCCCGTTCACCCTTACAGGGTTGTGGACAGATGCACTTGTCACTACACTTCTAAGACTCAATACAGGGTCTGGAGCTCAATGCTCCCTTTTTGTTTTGTTTTTTTCTTCTTTTTGTTCTTTTTTTCATTTTGTCCTTCTTCTTTTTCTGATTTTTGTCTCAAAAAGCTGATGAAATTTGAAACACTATACCCCAGTGATTTTATAAATGTTTCTCAATATATCACTTGAGAACTTTTATGGCCGGTATTGTAACAGTTGACCATGCCGCCAGTATTTGAAATACAGCGGTCAGTCCTCTGACGTAGCTCCATATGTGTATATATAGAGGTTTTTGACCAAAGTTCTGCCACAAAAAGGCAGCATTTTGAACAACATAGTGTGAACAAGAAACCCAAATTCCCATAGACTTTGCTTGAATAGAAGAACACATCCATTTTGACATTAAACAGCGCAGAAGAAAAAGCAGCAAAAAAGTAGGTAAAAAGCAGGTAAAAAGCAACGTGCGCACATACCCTAATACAGTTTTTAGGCACTGAGATTGATACCAGAGGCATGGTCTTCCGCTTACCAGAGGATAAGCTCAAAAGGCTAAGGGACATAATAGAAGGGTTTAGTGCTGTTAATAAGGTGGCATTAAGATAAATGAAATATATCTTCTCGGTCTTCTCGTTTTCTTGCTGAGTTGTGCCAATGGACAGAGTTTTTTCTAGACATTTGCTATTGGAAACTCAGGGAACCAAAGCTCCTGGACATAGCATTCGAATTACCAGGTCCCTGAAGGCTGACCTTCCGTAGTGGCCGGAAATCATGAACAATTACAATGGGCGTATGTGCTGTAGATCCTGCATCAGTTGTAGCTTGGAACTTTGTCTTTTCACGGATTTGCCCGTCTCTCATGGTGTTGGGCTATTTTCGGATCAAAGTGGTGTGTCCCTCCTTGGCCCGTATCATGGGTTGTTTCAGGGGCAAATTTAACTCTCTTAGCACTTTTCTCCTTAATTGTGGCCGTTGAATTGAGGGGTCAAGGTCTATCCAACCAGCATATTTGTTGTTTGTCAGACAATTTAGGGCTCGTGCATAGTAATACTGTCACGCTCCCCGACTCCCCTGTCACGCTCTCCGGCTCCCCTGCCACGCTCCCCGGCTCCCCTGCCACGCTCCCCGGCTCCCCTGCCGCGCTCCCCGGCTCCTCTGCCAGGCGTCCCCCGCTCCACAGCCTCCATGCCCCATCACCTGCGGTCCCCAGGCAGCCCGGTCCCCGCTCCCGGCGCCCGTCGGCAACTCTGCTCCAGCCCGGCACTCCTGCCTCCTGTTCACCGCTCCCTGCTCTGGCTTCTGGCACCCGGGCCTCGCGCATGCGCATTAGGGCGCGCGCGCGGTCATTGACCCTCTCTTAAAGGGCCAGTGTCCTCCAACAGGATATTGAAGAATCAGATACAGGGTATATAGGGGGACCCTTTCCAAGTGGGCGGGGCCTGTTCTTCGTGTTTTGCTAAGCTAGGAGTCAGGTCTTCTTGTGTCTTGTGGTATACTTACCTATCTCTCTCGTAGAGCCGCTCCTGCCTCGCCAACCGGTCCTGATGATACCCGAACCCCGAACGGTGACGGTCTGCCATCCCGTCAGTTCATACCATCTCCGATCCCTGTGGTGACCCGTCTTCTCGCTCCGTTGGTTCCGGACTCTGCCTGACGTCATCTCGGCCTCCGAACCTGAGCTCCGTCACCCGGACTACCTTCTGAGACTCCGTAGTCCCAGGGACTTCTACACTCCACTCCTCTTAACGGACTGTCCTGCTACCCGTAGTGCTCCGGCTACCGGGCACCTTGCCTTCGGTGAGGTGTTCAGCCCAGTGGATCCACCTCCTGGGTCTGCCCGTCCACCTGGCCCTAACAGTAAGAACAGGCCATGGATCCCGCCGAAGCACTAGCGACCCAGCTGGGCACCTTGCAGCAGGAACTCGTACGACAGCGCGAGACCCAGTCCCGCATGCTGGCCTTCATGTCCTCGGTGGATACCCGCCTGAACACGCTGCAAGCATCTGCCACGTCCCTGGCATCTCAGGCTACTACTGCACAGTCCACGGCCACGGTTCCCGTGGTGGCTACCTCGGAAGCTTCTAAACTCCGCTTGGCCTCTCCTCCCCGATATGCCGGAGATCCCAAGACCTGCAGAGGATTCTTAAACCAGTGCTCCCTCCACTTTAAGCTGCTTCCACACCTGTTTGCCTCCGACCAAGCCAAGGTAGCGTTTGTGATGTCCCATCTAGAGGGTGAGGCACTGGCCTGGATGAACCCCTTGTGGGAAAAGGAGGACCCTGTAACCACTAACATCCAGGACTTCCTGCAGGCGTTTAGAACCACCTTTGACGAACCCGGACGTGCCGCTGTGACGCCCTGGGCAAGCCAGGGCTCACAGGTCAATACACCACCACACCCTACACCCCAGTTAGGAACACCACAGCTAACCCAAAATCCTTGTTGCCTTCCTCCAGGAGCTGGTGTCCACACCAGGGGGTGGGCCAGGCGGTTGGCTCTGCCCACCGAGGAGTTCACAGCTCTGGAGGTGGGAAGAACCAGGCAGATCAGTTAGGGAAGTGAAGGAGTAAATAGTGTAGTTCAGTGTAGGAGGTGAAAGTGAAAGGAAGGAAGTGAAGTAGTAGTGGAGCTTAGGAGAAAAGCTGAAGTAAAGTAAAAGTGACAGTTTGTAAAGCCTGAAGTTGGTCCGGGTGTGTGCCCCGGGCTAAGAGACAGCAAGGTCAGCAGACGGCGGTGATTGTCCGCAGGGGTGACTGCTCGGAGGTTACTGGAAGGACCGCGGACGGGTGGTGACCCGGCGGTCTGGAGCAGTGTACAAGGAACAGTCAGCACCAGGGCAGGGGCCTTTCGGATCCCGGCAAGGCTAGGAGTCGCCATAATTTGCCAAATCCGTCAGTGAAGGGGACGACTGTCTCCCAACAACCAAGTCCCGATTGAAGGCAACAGTCCGACCATTACAGAGAGACACCGCCACCGCCAGGGCACCAGTTTCTCAGGGCCAGCGCCTGCGGGCAAAGTAGGGCTCCTCCGGCCCATATACAAGCTGGGGAGCGGGTTACCGGTGGGAACCCATCGCAACCACAACCATCTTAGGTGCAGGACAAAGGGACCGTCACCGTCAACTACTGGGGAAAAGCAAGTGCAGCCGTCCGTGGGAACCGTCTTTCCAGCCGTGTGTTTTACCGAGAACTGTGTCATCGTCTCAGGCTGAGTGAGTACCACAGTGCCGCAAGGCAGAGCGCTGCCCCCGCGTCCCTGCTCCCACCAAGCCCTGCATCTCCCACCTCCTCACTGGGCCCCGGGATCACCAACCCCTACCCACGGAGGGGCAACACAACAACTTGCTGCTCCATACCATCATTCCCGGGATCCCCATACAGAGCAGCGCTGGTGTCAACAAATCACCACAACTGTGGGTGGCGTCACGGACAATAAACTATATCCCAAATCCCAATCCCCTTTCACTCACAGACAAGGAGCGCCGCTCGAGACCCCTGGGATCCGGCCCACCGCTCGAGCCACCACTGAGCAGCAGCAGCCGGACCCGAGCAGAGGGGTGAGCGCAGTGCTGACACCCTCCTCCCCGCCCGCGACACCGCCGCATCCGCCTCATCACTCCTCAGGCTACGTCAGGGGACCATGACGGTGGGGCAGTATGCCATCCGCTTTCGCACCTTGGCCTCGGAATTGGGGTGGAACAATGAAGCCCTCACCGCCGCCTTCTGGGAAGGACTCTCCAGTCGTATTAAGGACGAGCTGGCAGGCCGCGATGTTCCTTCCACCCTGGATGCCCTGATCGCACTAGCCACCCGTGTGGACCTCAGATTCCAGGAACGATCCAAAGAGGTGTCCCGCGAGAGACGTCCAATACGGCATTCCTCTCCTCCACAGAAGCCCGTCGTACCTCAGTCGGCATCATCTGGCGTCTCTGTCCACGAACCCATGCAGATTGATCGTCTGAGGCAGTCCGACTAACGCCGAGCAGAACGGCTCGCTAAGGGTCTCTGCTTCTACTGCGGAGAGGGCACACACCTGCTACGTTCCTGTCCAGAGAGGCCGGGAAACTCCAAAGCCTAGGGTTGGTAGGAGAGGCCACCCTAGGTGCTGGGACTCTCTCAGACCCGGTTACGTGGACTGTTCAAGTGACAACGGGAGAGACGCGGTTCACGGCCGAGGCGTACCTCGATTCCGGGGCAGCAGGCAATTTCATCCAGCAGGCCACGGTGGACAAGTACCAGGTGCCTGTTACTCCACTCAACAAACCCCTCGTGATTGCCTCTGTAGATGGGAGACCCCTCTCTGACACCATCTCGTGGATCACCAAGCCGGTGGAACTACGTATTGGTGCCCTGCACACCAAGAACATCGCTCTCTACGTCCTCCCACACATGTCTCATCAAATCCTGCTGGGACTCCCCTGGTTACGGACACACAAACCGTCAGTCAGTTGGCGTACTGGTGAAATCACCCGATGGGGCTCCTCTTGCCACGAGAACTGCCTTAAGACTATACAGCCCATCCGACGACCTCCGGTTCCGGAGTCCCTACCGGGACTGCCCTCGGCTTATTGGTCCTTCGCGGACGTCTTTGATAAAAAGGAGTCAAAGGTACTGCCGCCACATCGTCCTTACGACTGTGCCATCGACCTACTCCCGGGAACTACACCACCTCGAGGACGGATATATCCTCTGTCTCCTGCTGAAACAAGGGCCATGTCTGCCTACATCACGGAGAACCTGGCAAGGGGATTCATTCGGAGATCCTCCTCTCCTGCTGGAGCAGGCTTCTTCTTCATTAAGAAGAAAGAGGGCGACCTATGCCCATGCATTGACTACCAGGGATTGAACCAAATCACCGTGAAAAATAAATACCCCCTGCCGCTCATCCCGAATTGTTTGATCGGCTTAGAGGACCTCGTGTGTTTACCAAGTTGGATCTTCGGGTGCCTACAACCTGGTCCGCATCCGCTCTTTTGACGAATGGAAGACCGCATTCAATACTCGTGATGGGCACTATGAATACTGTGTGATGCCCTTCGGCCTGTGTAACGCACCAGCAGTCTTTCAAGAATTGGTGAACGATGTGTTCCGGGACCTTCTCTACGTCTGTGTGGTGGTGTATCTTGATAATATCCTGGTCTTCTCTCCGGACCTCCAGACCCACAGAGAGAACGTGCAGCTGGTACTACAAAGACTGAGAGAGAATCGTCTGTACGCCAAGTACGAGAAGTGTGTCTTCGAGCAGTCTTCTCTTCCCTTCCTGGGTTACGTAATCTCCGATACCGGCCTGCAGATGGACCCGGAGAAGGTCTCTTCCATTCTCAACTGGCCCCCTCCTTCCGGACTGAAGGCAATCCAATGGTTTCTTGGATTTGCAAACTATTACCGTCAGTTCATCCCTCACTTCTCTGCCCTGACTGCGCCTCTCTCCGCCTTGACCAAGAAGGGGGCTAATCCAAAGGACTGGTCACCTGCGGCCGACGCCGCGTTTGGCTCCCTGAAACAGGCATTTGCTTCCTCTCCTGTGCTCCACCGTCCTGAGTTAAACCGACAGTTCACCTTGGAGGTGGATGCCTCCTCCTCGGGAGCCGGAGCAGTGCTCATGCAGAAGTCCTCCTCCGGGAAGATGGTTACTTGCGGTTTCTACTCCAAGAGCTTCTCAGCGCCTGAACGCAACTACACCATCGGTGACCGAGAGCTACTAGCAGTCAAACTGGCTCTGGAGGAATGGTGCTACCTTCTGGAAGGAGCAGTGTACCCCGTGATCATTTACACGGACCACAAGAACCTGGAATACCTGCGGTCCGCTCAGCGACTGAACCCACGGCAAGCCAGGTGGTCCTTGTTCTTTGCCAGGTTCGATTTTCAGCTCCATTTTCGACCCGCGGACAAGAATGTGCGAGCAGATGCCTTGTCCAGGTCATTCATGCCCATGGAACAGGAGGAGGAGACATCCCAGCCCATCATCTGCCCAAGTAAAATCATTCCGGTGGCCCCTGTCACCCTGGCCCAGATACCGCCCGGGAAGACCTATGTCTCTGAGACTGACAGGCAAAAAGTGTTGCACTGGGGCCATGCCTCGAAAATAGCCGGCCATGCTGGTCAGAAGAAAACATGGAGTACAATTGTACGTCACTACTGGTGGCCATCCCTTCGCACGGACGTCGCGTCTTTTGTCTCAGCCTGCTCCTCTTGTGCCAGGAACAAAACGCCCAAACACCTGCCATATGGTCGTCTTCTGCCTCTGCCTATACCCTCTGTTCCATGGCAACACATTGCAATGGACTTTATTACAGACTTGCCCCTGTCCTCCGGACACACAGTCATATGGGTCGTGGTGGATCGGTTCTCCACAATGGCTCATTTCGTCCCTATGGCTGGACTGCCCTCTGCCCAGGAACTCGCTGACGCCTACATACAGCACATCTTCCAGTTGCATGGCTTTCCCTCACATTGTGTCCGACAGAGGAACTCAGTTTACCTCCCGCTTCTGGAGGGCTCTCTGCAAACATCTGGGAGTGACTCTGGACTTTTCTTCAGCCTACCATCCTCAGTCGAATGGCCAAGTGGAACGAGTCAATCAGATCTTGACCTCCTTCTTACGTCACTACGTTAACGCCCATCACGACGACTGGTTCACGCTTCTTCCTTGGGCTGAATTCTCCCATAACCACCACGTCAGTGAGTCCTCCTCCAGCTCTCCCTTCCATGTCATTTACGGACTTCAGCCTTCCATCCCTTTACCTGTATCCTCTTCCTCGGATGTCCCTGCTGCTGATGCTGTAGTCCGTGACTTTACAACAATTTGGGACTCTGTCAAGACGTCCCTTGGACGTGCTTCTCTGCGGATGAAGAGACACACAGACAAGAGGCGTCTGGATCCTCCGTGTTTCTCTCCTGGAGATATGGTCTAGCTTGCTTCCAAGTACGTCCGATTGAAGCTACCATCATACAAGCTGGGCCCTCGCTACATCGGGCCGTTTAAAGTCCTCAGCAAAATAAATGAGGTCTCCTACAAGCTGCAGCTCCCGGCCACGATGAGAATACCCAACTCCTTCCACGTCTCCCTGCTCAAGCCGGTTGTCCTTGGTCCCTTCTCCGCTGCTGCCAGTTCTGCTCCTCCTCCTATTGCTGATGATGACATCTATGCGGTAAGGGATATCGTGGCCATGAAAACCGTACGGGGCCGACAGTTCTTCCTGGTGGACTGGGTTGGGTATGGCCCTGAGGATAGGTCCTGGGAACCCCGGGAGAATGTGGGTACTCCCCTGATACGTGCCTTCCTGTCCCGGTTGCGGGGAGGGGGGCGTGGGGGAGGGGGTACTGTCACGCTCCCCGGCTCCCCTGTCACGCTCTCCGGCTCCCCTGCCACGCTTCCCGGCTCCCCTGCCACGCTCCCCGGCTCTCCTGCCGCGCTCCCCGGCTCCTCTGCCAGGCGTCCCCCGCTCCACAGCCTCCATGCCCCATCACCTGCGGTCCCCAGGCAGCCCGGTTCCCGCTCCCGGCGCCCGTCGGCAACTCTGCTCCAGCCCGGCACTCCTGCCTCCTGTTCACCGCTCCCTGCTCTGGCTTCTGGCACCCGGGCCTCGCGCATGCGCATTAGGGCGCGCGCGCGGTCATTGACCCTCTCTTAAAGGGCCAGTGTCCTCCAACACGATATTGAAGAATCAGGTACAGGGTATATAGGGGGACCCTTTCCAAGTGGGCGGGGCCTGTTCTTCGTGTTTTGCTAAGCTAGGAGTCAGGTCTCCTTGTGTCTTGTGGTATACTTACCTATCTCTCTCGTAGAGCCGCTCCTGCCTCGCTGACGTCCTGACGATACCCGAACGGTGACGGTCTGCCATCCCGTCAGTTCATACCATCTCCGATCCCTGTGGTGACCCGTCTTCTCGCTCCGTTGGTTCCGGACTCTGCCTGACATCATCTCGGCCTCCGAACCTGAGCTCAGTCACCCGGACTACCTTCTGAGACTCCATGGTCCCAGGGACTTCTACACTCCACTCCTCTGAACGGACTGTCCTGCTACCCGTAGTGCTCCGGCTACCGGGCACCTTGCCTTCGGTGAGATGTTCAGCCCAGTGGATCCACCTCCTGGGTCTGCCCGTCCACCTGACCCTAACAGTTAATAACACAGGTTTCCAAGGGTAAAAATTTTTGAAAGATGTGATTTTTTCATACTTTCGATCATTGGACTCAGTAAAAATATTGAAAAAATATCATCACGTACAGTTTTTTCACAAACACTGATTCTATAGGTTTCCAAAAGGTTAGAATTCTGAAAAGATTCCCTCCATACTTTGCTGATGGAAAATGTAACATTAAGTACAATGTGAGCGAATGGAGACACGTTATTGTTTCATCCAAAAAGTCTGAAAGCTGTGCTACTGCTCAATGGCAGTAAGTATTCTTCAGTGTGTGTAGGGCATGTGTCGCGGGCGGAGGGGCCACGCACGCTACGCTCGGGTTCAGGGACTTCTGCTGCTGCTGCTGCTGCTCGGTGGCTCGAGCAGATGGCCAGACCCGGGGACTTGAGCAGCGCTCCTCGCCCACGAGTGAAAAGGGGGTGGTTTGTTTGGGGAGATAGTTCGTGATGCCACCCACGGGTCGTGGTGATAATGGGCACCACCACTGCTGGTGACAGAGATCCCGGGAGCGATGGCAGGGACCAGCTAGGATGTTGGTTCCCCCTCCGTGGGTAGGGGTTAGTGATCCCGGGGCTCGTTGGCGGTACGGGGAGGCTAGATGGCCGGGGTGCAGGGTTGCAGGGGCAGCGCGACGCGGTGCCGGATGGCACTGTTGTACTCACTCAGGCACAGATTCACAGAGTCTCTGGTAAACCAAACGGCTGGATGGACGGGCCCCGCAGCCGGCTGCAGTGTCTTTGCTCTCCCCGGACAGGTTGATGGTGGCTGTCTTTCCCTGCACTTTCGTAGAATGTATTGACTCCGATGGTTTCCCAACGGTAGTCCGCTCGCCGGCATATATGTACCGAGGGAGCCCGTTTGCCCGCAGGCGCTGGCCCTTGGATCTCTAGCCTATGGCGGTGGCTTTTTATCCTCACGGTGTGGACGGTTGCCTTCTGTCAGGTCTTGGGTGTTAGGGAACCCCTGGGGTTCCGGTCACTCTCGGATTTGACCGTTGTCGGCGGCTCCTAGCCTGGTCAGGGTCCAATGGCCCTGCCTTTGTGCTTGGTACAGATCCGCTCCCCGGTTCGGTACCGGCGGGCCACCGCCCGTCCCCGGTCCTACGGTTCAGCTGACTTGTACCACCTCCTGCAGACGGCCACCACCGTCTGCCGACCTTGCTGACAGTGCCTGGGCTCCTACCCAGACACTAACAGTTTCTGTCCTCTCACTTTCCACTACAAACCTAAACTAACTGCTTTTTCCCGCCTCTAGGCCTGTGAACTCCTCGGTGGGTGGGGCCAACCGCCTGGCTCTGCCCCACCTGGTGTGGACATCAGACCCTGGAGGAGGCAACAAGGATTTTGCGTGACTGATGTAGACTATCCAGGGGAGGGGGTGTGTGTGATGTTGTGTTTGTGACTACCTGGCTAGTCCAGGGCGTCACACATGCTATGCACTTGGAAGAAAGGTGTGAGAATTTAGACTTTATTCTCAAGAAACTTAACTACAAGGAGCATGGATGGTCAATATGTGGTGGTCTAAAAATGTTCTCGTTGCTTCTTGGGCAGCAAGGAGGATATATTAAATACCCATGCTGTTCTGCCTCATGGCAGCCTGCTAATAGTCATTCATTGCAATTTCTGTTACAACCCCTAGAGGTCGTTGTTATTCTTTTGAATTGCTGAGTTTCCCTTTAAGCTAAATGTATTCTGGGTAAGGAATGCCTCCCTGAGCTGAGAAGAAGCCTGCAGCCATTTTCTCTTTGGATTTGTCAGGAAAGGACATGCCGACTTACCTCTTTGTACATTCACCCCTCCCTAGTGTAATCCGGTGAGCAAAGCAAATTACATGTGTTAGTGATAGAATCCTAGATGGAAGAGTGTAGTAAATGCATTGTACATTGTACTTCTACACCTTTAGTGTCATCCCTGTCTTGTTTGTCTAGATAAGATTTCTATGTATTGCAGATGCAGTGACCTTTCACCTACATTCTCGTAAGAACTGCATCTCATGTACTGTTATGCTATGTTAACTCTGTATTAACACTGTACTGACTGTAATCATTTTCTTGTTATAGTTTTTACCCGTATAAAACAGTATCTTGGATATACCGTATTCTGTATTCAACTGCATCTTGGATATTCCTATATTCACTGTATATTCCACGTATACTGCAATCAAGTTCACGTTACCAGCTAATAAATCAAGGCTATTGAACTCCACAGTCTGTTTATTTCAAATGTGAACTAGGATTTAGCTTTATGCTAGAGATTCACAGCGCTACGTAAAAGAAGGCAGAACAGTAAAAACGGACACTGACCGCAGGCGGTAGTTGAATAGACTGCATGGGACCGCTATCACCCACACTGCACCGCATATGGGTACTACAGCAGCTGCCATACAGCCGCAGGGATCAAGACCGCAGTCCTCCCCAGCAAGCACGACACCTTTCCCGCCACGCGGAACCCGTTCACGTATAGACCCAGCTTTTCTGCCCAAGTTATCATCAATCCACAGCTGAGTGCATAATGTCTGCATCCCGAGCACCCTCAGTCAGGACAAGGTCCCGAGCAAGCAGCTCTAACAAGTCTTCAGTGAAAGAGTTCGCTGCTCTCGCTCGTGCAGAAGCTGAGGCTGCGAAAGTAAAATCCACCTTCGCTGCACAAGAGATGCAACTAAAGCTAAGACAAGCAGACCGAGATGCAGAAAGTGCACGCCTGGAAGCAGAAAGTGCACGCCTGGAAGCAGACAGAACACGCTTGCTAGCTGAACAAAAAGCTGAAAAAGCACGCCTGCAGGCCTCTCTAGACAAACTTATTGCAGAAAAGGAGGCAGCAGCGGCAATAGCCAAAGCAGAGTTCCTGGAGGCCGTGGAGTATTCTGAATCCAAGGAACGCAGCAACGTACTTGGACCAGACGTAGAGCAACAAGATCCAACCCAACACGTCTCAGAATATGTCCACCAGCATCCCGGAACGGATAACAACCCTGATCCACGACATCGATCAGCTTATATCGACTACCAGAGACTTCATCCCGAACTGCAGTACTGTAAGCAAGAAAGTATGCAGCAGGTCGACGTCGACTACAACTACAGTTCTACAGAACAGAAGGTATCACCTGTATCCCGAATTAGAGGGACACCCTTTGCTTCAGAATGGTATTATACAGACTACCCTGAGACTGAAGTCCCTAAAAGGTATGGTGATACACCACACATTAGACATGACTCTAACACACCAGCTCGCGCCAGCACCAACCAAGCTACCATGGACTTTGCAAAGTTCTTTGCTCGCCGAGAACTGGTTACCAAGGGACTTGTAAAGTTCACTGACAAAACTGAGAACTATAGGTCATGGCGAGCCTCATTCCAGAACACCATACAGGGTCTGGACCTTTCTTGTAGCGAGGAGTTAGATCTCCTAGTAAAGTGGCTTGGGAATGAGTCGGCTGAGCACGCCAAACGACTAAGAGACATTAATATAAAGCATCCAGCCCCAGGCCTACATAAGGTGTGGGAAAGACTTGATGAATGCTATGGGTCCATAGAAGCCATTGAAAATGCTTTATACCAAAGAATTGATGGTTTTCCTAAGATAGGGCCTAAAGGTTATCAAAAACTTAAGAGAACTGAGTGATTTGTTGATAGAGTTACAGGTTGCCCAGGAGGAAGGAAATTTGCCCAGACTGGCTTTCCTGGACACTGCCAGGGGAGTTAGGCTAGGTTCGCACACTGCATCTTTTTGACGCTGCATTTTTGTGCGTTTTTGGCCGCTAAAAACGCACAAAAACGCACCTGCGTCGAAAAAACGCATAAAAAACGCATGCGTTTTTGCCGCGATTTGGTGCGTTTTTGGCTGCGTTTTGCTGCGTTTTTGATCTCTGCGTTTTGCTGCGTTTTTTATCAGTGAACAAAAAAAAAGGTCTGATGTAATTTCCTTCTTCAATGTGTTCTTCATTCTCCACTAGTGTATGCAGAAGATCAGACAGCTGCAGAACTACAAGGCTCAGCATGCTCCATCCAGGACTGAATGCTTGAGGGAGAGTCAGGGGGAGCAGACCTACAAGGCTCAGCATCCTCCATCCAATAGTGTATGCAGGAGAGCAGACAGCAGCTGTCGAACTACAAGGCTCAGCATCCTCCTTCCAGGACTGTATGCAGGATTTCTTTGCCCCCCCAAACAAAAAAAATGACGTGGGCTTCGCCATATTTTTGTATGCTAGCCGGGTACAGCAGGCAGGTACGGGCTGCCCCCAACCCCCAGCTGCCTATTTGTACCCGGCTGGGAACCAAAAATATAGGGAAGCCCTTTTTTTTAAAATTATTTCATGAATTTCATGAAATAATTTAAAAAAAAAATGACGTGAGCTTCGCCCAATTTTTGAGTCCAGCCGGGTACAACTAGGCAGCTGGGGATTGGAATCCACAGTACAGGGTGCCCATTCTTTCTGGGCACCCCCGCTGTGAATTGCAGTCCCGCAGCCACCCCAGAAAATGGCGCTTTCATAGAAGCGCCATCTTCTTGCGCTGTATCCAACTCTTCCAGCTGCCCTGATGCCGGGTGGCTCGCTGGGTAATAATGGGGTTAGGGCTAGCTGTATAGCTGACCCTAAGCCCGAAATTCATGGTGTCACGCCAATATTAGACATGGCCACCATGAATTTCTAGTAAAGATAAAAAAAAAACACAACACACAGAAAAATATTTTTATTAGAAATAAAACACAACACAATTAGTGACTCCATCTTTATTGAAATAAAAAAACCCCCTCCGCAGTAATCCTGGGTCAGGGTCCCGCGCCGTCTAATCCGGATCCAATATCATCTGATCGGTTTGCTGGAAGGCAAAGCGATCAGATGATGTGTCAGGATCAAGTGCCTGAATCCCATCACACATCAGCTGATTGTATAAAAGCCGATTATACAATCAGCTGATGCATCGGTGCAAAAAAAAAAAAAAAAATATACTCACTTATGTGCTGATTACCGGCAGCTCCTGCAGCGATGGGGCGGGAGTCTGATCCCGTCCGATCGCTGCAGCAGCTGCCGGTAATCAGGGATGAAGTCTCCTGACGCATCCGCTGATACCGGCCGGGCGCCCGCATCACCGCGATACTTACGATCAGCTGATGCGTCAGGTGACTGCATCAGGTGATCCATCGCCAGGTCCTGCATCCATCGGAGGTTTCCCGGCCGTCTGCACACAGCCGGAACGGGGGTGGCGATACCGTGAGAGGAGATGGGAGCGGGCATGGCACCGGGAGTCTGCAGACAGGTGAGTATAACTTTTTTTTTTTTTTTCTACTGTTAACTTTTGTTTTCGCAGCCGCTTCCACCTCCTGCCTGTACATGGCGCCGCACGGCAGCAGACATGCACAGGACAGGAGGTGGACGCAGCGGTGACGGTACCGGGAGGATTCACGCTTCTGTATATACTGACAGAAGGAATCCTCTTCCTGTACACGTCACTTTACTACCCACCTCCTGCGTTTATAGCTGCGTTTTTGGTCTTAGAAACGCACCAAAACGCAGCTATTTGCGTTTCTCATTGCGTCTTTCAACATCCCATTGAACGCAATGGATGAAAAGCGCAGTGAAAAACGCGGGAATAATTGACATGCTGCGTTTTTGTGGCACCACAAAAACGCAGCTGAAAAAAAACAGATGTGTGCGGACAGCAAAAATGAAAACTCATAGACTTTGCTGGGGAAGCAAAGTCATGCAGTTTTGAGGCCAAAAACGCACCCGAAAAACGCGCAAAAACGCCGCGAAAAACGCACTGTGCGCACATAGCCTTAATCTGATAGTGCAGAAACTTCCTTACAACCTACAAGAAAAGTGGATCACATGTGGTTCACGGTACAAACAAATTCATAATGTGCCTTTTCCTCCTTTCACTGTATTTGTAAATTTTGTTGTTCAACAAGCTAAAGTCAGAAATGACCCCAGTTTTGACTTCACCCTTTCGTGTCCCACTACCCCCGGTGTCAAACTCAGTGGGACACCCGTGACAGTCCATAAAACTAACATTGTTTCCACAGGACCCTCTCAACATGCTAGTAAGCTACCTCCAGAAGAGAACAGACCTCAAGATGTCAGCAAGCAGTGTCCGCTACACAAGAAACCGCATCCGCTACTAAAATGCAGAGCCTTAAGGGAGAAGTCTTTAGAGGATCGCAAAGGTTTCCTCAAGGAAAACAACATCTGCTTCAAATGCTGTGCTACAACATCACACCTCGCTAGGAATTGTGAAGCTAGCGTGAAATGTGCAGAATGCAGCAGCACGGATCAGAATACAGCCTTACACCCTGGACCACCCCCACGAGTGTTGTCACAAGCAGAGGAGCACAGTAGGCCCCGGTTCTCCCTACTCCTTGAAGACATGCGCAGGTACTGTCGAGACGGCGGGGTGGAAAGCAACCGGATACAAAGTGGAGTCTGTAGATGGCCAGATCTGTCTATCATTACCGACCATACTGGAGTGCAATCAGATTCCCGACAGCAGGTCTGAGATTCCTACACCGGAGGTAGCTGCTCCTCACCCCCATCTGAAGCATATAGCTCACCTGATACCTGAGTTGGACCCAGAAGCCCCAATAGCTTTACTCATGGGAAGAGATATAGTACGAGTTCACAAGACTAGAGAATACATCAATGGCTTCCAAAACGCTCCATATGCACAGAAGCTCGATCTTGGATGGGTCATTATAGGAGACGTCTGTCTAGGAGGAGCACACAAGCCGACCTCAGTCAACAGTATGCTCACCAATACATTAGAAAATGGACGCCAGTCTCTCTTACAGCCATGTAAGAATAGTCTGCTGGTAAAGGAGTTACCATGCAGCACACCTCTGCCTTGCCCTTTCACAGTTCCTTCCAACGAAGAGGTTCTTCTGGTATCGCGACAACGACCCCGATAAAGACATTGCAGAGTACTGGAAGAGGGTACACATCTTCGGGAACAGTCCTTCCCCAGCAGTCGCTATCTACGGCCTCCGAAATTCCACCAAAGCGGGTGAAGAAAAGTATGGGTCAGATGTCAGATCCTTCGTAGAAAAAGACTTCTATGTAGACGACTGCCTGAAGTTCACACCAACAACTGAGGCTGCAATCAGTCTGCTAAAAAGGGCTCAAGAAATGCTTGTTCTGTCTAACCTGAGGTTGCATAAAATTGCCTCCAACAGCCGAGAATTGATGGAAGCCTTTCCCTCTCAAGACTATTCCAATGATCTAAAGGACTTAGACCTAAGCATTGACTCCCTTCCTATGCAGCGGAGCCTACGATTGCTTTGGGATTTGAAGACGGATGCCTTCACCTTTCAGATCAACAAAGACGAGAAACCCTTCACGCGCAGAGGAGTTCTTTCTTTTGTGAATAGCTTGTACGACCCATTGGGATTCGTGGCTCCAGTAACCATCCAAGGCAAGATGATGCTAAAGCCCGCTACACACGCTTCAATATATCTCACAATCCGTCGTTGGGGTCAAGTTGTAAGTGACGCACATCCGGCATCGTTTGTGAGGTATCTGCGTGTGACATCTACTTGCGATCAGGATTGAACGCAAAACCGTTGATCGCAAACACATCGTATCATTCTCTAGAATTGAGCGTTTTGTTGCACAAACCTAGTCAACTGTAACGTGTGACATCCCTCATACGATTTCGGTGTCTGATGCTATGTGCGCAGGTGTGCGCTCTGCACCGCAGCTTAAAAAAGGTCCGCTTCAGAGCGCAGCTGAAAAGCTGCGTTCTGAAGCGCCTCACAATGTCTGTCAGTCACTAATCTCTGTCAGTCGGTCACTATCTCTGTCCCTCACTCTCTGTCCATGTCAGTCTATCCCCCTCTCTCATATACTCACCGATCCCCGATCCCCGGCGCTGCACGGCATTCACACTGCTCCGGCGGCTTTTACTGTTTTGAAAAAGCCGGCCGCCCATTAAACAATCTCGTATTCCCTGCTTTACCCGCCCACCGGCGCCTATGATTGGTTGCAGTGAGACACGCCCCCACGCTGAGTGACAGGTGTCACACTGCACCCAATCACAGCAGCCGGTGGGCGTGTCTATACTGTGTAGTGAAATAAATAATTAAATAATTAAAAAAACCGGCGTGCGGTTCCCCCCAATTTTAAAACCAGCCAGATAAAGCCATGCGGCTGAAGGCTGGTATTCTCAGGATGGGGAGCTCCACGTTATGAGGAGCCCCCCAGCCTAACAATATCAGCCAACAGCCGCCCAGAATTGCCGCATACATTAGATGCGACAGTTCTGGGACTGTACCCGGCTCTTCCCGATTTGCCCTGGTGCATTGGCAAATCGGGGTAATAAGGAGTTATTGGAAGCCCATAGCTGCCAATAAGTCCTAGATTAATCATGTCAGGCGTCTATGAGACACCCTCCATGATTAATCTGTAAATTACAGTAAATAAACACACACACCCGAAAAAATCCTTTATTAGAAATAAAAACACAAACATATACCCTGGTTCACCACTTTAATCAGCCCCAAAAAGCCCTCCTTGTCCGGCGTAATCCAGGATGCTCCAGCGTCGCTTCCAGCGCTGCTGCATGGAGGTGACCGGAGCTGCAGCAGACACAGCCGCTCCGGTCACCTCCACGCAGGTAATGAAGACAGCCGCGCGATCAGCTGCTGTCACTGAGGTTACCCGCTGTCACTGGATCCAGCGGTGGATGCAGCGGTGGCCGCGGGTAACCTCAGTGACAGCTCAGCTAATCGCGCTACTCACCGCCGCTCCTATCACCTCCACGCAGCAACTGAGGTGAGTAGCGCGATCAGCTGAGCTGTCACTGAGGTTACCCGCGGCCACTCCTGTACTACACCTGACTTGCTTTCACTTTCGCTATGCCAGATTCACAGCAAAATAGAAAGAGAGCGTATCTGCTGTTTACAGCCTTGTAGCTGTGATCAGCAGATACTGCAGAGCGATCGGAATGCTGATCGCAATAGCCCCCTAGGGTGACTAGTAAAATAAAAAAAAAAGTTAAAAAAAGTTTTAAAAAATTAAAAAAAACAAAAAAACCTAAAAGTTCAAATCACCCCCCATTCGCCCCATTGAAAATTAAAGGGTTAACCACTTAACGACCTTTGACGTACTGGGTACGTGATGGTGACATGGTGCTAAACGACCCATGACGTACCCAGTACGTCATGGCGAAATCGGGGTCCCGGAGCCGGGGGGAGTGAAATTTGTTTAATTAAACTGTAGATTCGGGAAGGAGGGGACCTCTGCCTAACCTCAGGATGGGTGGTGCCTCCTCCCCGAACATACAGAGGCTGTCATTGGCTGACGAACACCGCTCAGCCAATTACAGTCACTGTAATGTTCCAGCCATTGAATATGGCTGGAACATTGAAATCCAGCCCTGATCAGTGCTGTTGTAGCACTGGCCATTGGCTGGAGCTGGGTGATCGATGCTTCACCCGCCCCCAGCTCTGATTGGAGAGACCGGTCTTGTGACCGATCTCTCCAATTACCGTGGATCTGGTGCCGGTGACCCGTGTCCGTCCCTGAAAGCCGAGGAGAGCGGTCTCTGCGGGTGCCCATCTGTAAGTTGCTGCCCCCGCCGGCCGCCCCTGTCCCCGATCGCCCTGCCAGCCTCGCCGCTGTCTCCTATCGCCCCGTCCGCCACCGCCAGCCCCGCCGCTGTCTCCGATCGCCCCGCCCGCCACCGCCAGCCCCGCCGCTGTGTCTCCGATCGCCCCGCCGCTGTCTCCGATCGCCCCGCCCGCCAGCGCCAGCCCCGCCGCTGTCTCCGATCGCCCCGCCCGCCACCGCCAGCCCCGCCGCTGTCTCCGCCAGCCCCGCCGCTGTCTCCGATCACCCCGCCCGCCACCGCCAGCCCCGCCGCTGTCTCCGCCAGCCCCGCCGCTGTCTCCGATCGCCCCGCCCGCCAGCCCCAGCCCCGCCGCTGTCTCCGCCAGCCCCGCCGCTGTCTCCCATCGCCCCGACCGCCACCACCAGCCCCGCCGCTGTCTCCGCCAGCCCCGTCGCTGTATCCGATCACCCCGCCCGCCAGCCCCAGCCCCGCCGCTGTCTCCGATCGTCCCGCCCGCTACCGCCAGCCCCGCCGCTGTCTTCACCAGCCCCGCCGCTGTCTCCGATCGCCCCGCCCGCCAGACCCAGCCCTGCCGCTGTCTCCGATCGCCCCGCCCACCACCGCCAGCCCCGCCGCTGTCTCCGCCAGCCCCACCGCTGTCTCCGATCGCCCCGAACGCCACCGCCAGCCCCGCCGCTGTCTCCGCCAGCCCCGCCGCTGTCTCTGATCACCCCGCCCGCCAGCCCCGCCGCTGTCTCCGATCGCCCCGCCCGCCACCGCCAGCCCCGCTGCTGTCTCCGCCAGCCCCACCGCTGTCTCCGATCGCCCCGCCCGCCAGCCCCAGCCCCGCCGCTGTCTCCGCCAGCCCCGCCGCTGTCTCCCATCGCCCCGACCGCCACCACCAGCCCCGCCGCTGTCTCCGCCAGCCCCGCCGCTGTATCCGATCACCCCGCCCGCCAGCCCCAGCCCCGCCGCTGTCTCCGATCATCCCGCCCGCCACCGCCAGCCCCGCCGCTGTCTCCACCAGCCCTGCCGCTGTGTCCGATCGCCCCGCCCGCCAGACCCAGCCCCGCCGCTGTCTCCGATCTCCCCGCCCGCCCCGCCGCTGTCTCTGCCAGCCCCGCCGCTGCCTCCGATCGCCCCGCCTGCCACCGCCAGCCCTGCCGCTGTCTCCGCCAGCCCCGCCGCTGTCTCCGATCGCCCCGCCCGCCAGCCCCAGCCCCGCCGCTGTCGCCGATCGCCCCGCCCGCCAGACCCAGCCCCGCCGCTGTCTCCGATCTCCCCGCCCGCCCCGCCGCTGTCTCTGCCAGCCCCGCCGCTGTCTCCGATCGCCACCGCCAGCCCCACCGCTGACTCCGATCGCCACCGCCAGCCCCACCGCTGTCCCCGATCGACCCGCCCGCCACTGTCCCCGCCGCCACGTTCGCCACTGTCCCCGCCACCACGTTCGCCACTGTCCCCGCCGCCACGTTCGCCACTGTCCCCGCCGCCACGTTTGCCACTGTCCCCGCCGCCGTCGCACCCACCTTTTTTAGCCGCTGCTGCCCCCAAATCGGCCCCCACTGTTCCCGAATGTTGCCTCCTTCATCGGCTGCCCCGTCTCCATCGCCACTACACCTCCTCCCCCTCCATGTGCTGCAAGCCACCCTCCCCCCACATGTGCTGCAAGCCACCCTCCCCCTCCATGTGCTGCAAGCCACCCTCCCCCTCCATGTGCTGCAAGCCACCCTCCCCCCTCCATGTTCTGGGGGCTCTCCTCCCCCTGGGGCCCCCCCTCCTCCATGTGCCATCTCTCTCTCCCATCAGACTCTGCCCCCCTCCCCGATCTGCTGCCTGCTCTCTCCCATCCTCTTCATCTACTGCCCCCTCTCACTCTCCTCAATCTGTTGCCTTCTTCATCTGCTGCCTCTTCTGTCTGCTGTGATCCTGCTGGCTAGATCCATCCTGTAAGGTAGGTATCCCCATCTCACCTCCCTCCCCCCCATCCTCCGCCGCTCCTCCATCCACTGCGCCATTTCCCATCATCCATCTGCTGCGCCCTTTCCCATCCTCTGCCGCTCCTCCATCCGCTGCGCCCTTTCCCATCTTCCATCCGCTGCGCCCTTTCCCATCCTCTTCCGCTCCTCCATCCGCTGCGCCCTTTCCCATCTTCCATCCGCTGCGCCCTTTCTCATCTGTCGCCCCGCCCTCTTGCATCGCATTATCCAGCGCAGTTGCTCGCTTCCAGACTGGAGTGGATGATGCGATGCGAGACTCGTGCATTGCTCTCACGTTTGGCACTGGTCTTAGTGGCAGGCGCTCATATTTTTTTTTTTTTATTCTTTTTTTTATTTTTTTTACTGATGTTTGTATTTTTTTTTTCGCCAAACTAATTTTTTTGCATTGGGGGGGGTCTAGTTTCCAAAATGGGATCACATGTGGGGGAGCTCCATTGTTTAGGTACCTCAGGGGGTCTCCAAATGCAACATGGCGTCTGCTAATAATTCCAATCAATTTTAGTGTGAAATGGCGCTCCTTCTCTTCTAAGCCCCGCCGTACGCCCAAACAATTGATTTCCACTACATATGAGGTACCTGTGTACTCAGGAGAAATTGCACAATACATTTTATAGTGCATTTTTTCCGGATACCCTTGTGAAAAAAAGCTACCTGTTTGAAAAAACAATTTTGTAGTAAAAAAAGAATAAAATATTTTCACAGCTGAACATTACAAACGTTTGTGAAGCCTCCAGGGGTTCAAAGTGCTCACTAAACAGCTAGATAAATTCCATGAGGGGTCTAGTTTCCAAAATGGGGTCAATTGTGGGGGAGCTCCATTGTTTAGGCACTTCAGGGGGGTCTCCAAACGCAACATGGCGTCCGCTAATAATTCCAACCAATTTTGCTGTGAAATGGCGCTCCTTGCCTTCTGAGTCCTGCTGTGTGCCCAAACATTTGATTTCCACCACATATGGGGTATCTGCGTACTCAGGAGAAAATGCACAATACATTTCATGGTGCATTTTTTCCTGATACCCTTGTGATAAAAAAAGCTACCTGGTTGAAGCAACAGTTTTGTGGTAAAAAAATTTTTTTTTCTTTTCACGGCTCAACATTATAAACTTCTGTGAAGCCCCCAGGGGTTCAAAGTGCACATCAAACATCTAGAAAAAATATCTGAGGGCTCTAGTTTCCAAAATGGGGTCACTTATGGGGGAGCTCTATTGTTTAGGCACCTCAGGGAGTCTTCAAACCCGACATGGCGTCCGCTAATGAGTGCAGCTAATTTTGCACTCAAAAATTCAAATGGCGCTCCTTGCCTTCCGAGTCCTGCCGTGTGCCCAAACATTTGATTTCCACCACACATGGGGTATCTGCGTACTCAGGAGAAAATGCACAATACATTTTATGGTGCATTTTTTCCTGATACCCTTGTGATAAAAAAAAAGCTACCTGGTTGAAGCAACAGTTTTGTGGTAAAAAAAAATTTTTTTCTTTTCACGGCTCAACATTATAAACTTCTGTGAAAGACCCAGGGGTTCAAAGGGCACATCAAACATCTAGAAAAAATATTTGAGGGCTTTAGTTTCCAAAATGGGGTCACTTATGGGGGAGCTCCATTGTTTAGGCACCTCAGGGAGTCTTCAAACCCGAGAAGGCGTCCGATAATGAGTGCAGCTAATTTTGCACTCAAAAATTCAAATGGCGCTCCTTGCCTTCCGAGTCCTGCTGTGTGCCCAAACATTTGATTTCCACCACATATGAGGTATTTGCGTACTCAGGAGAAAATGCACGATACATTTTATGATGCATTTTTCCTGATACCCTTGTGAAAATACTAATTTTTATTGCTAAAGTAACATTTTTGTGTTAAAAAAGTAAAATTTTCATTTTTTTCTTCTACATTGCTTTAGTTGCTGTGAAGCTCCTAAAGAGTTAATAAACTTCTTGGATGTGGTTTTGAGCAGAGTGAGGGGGGCAGATTTTAGAATGGGGTCACTTTTGGGTATTTTCTTTCGCCTAGGTTTCTCAAATCACTCCAAATGTGATGTGGTACCTAAAAAATTTTCTTTTGTAAATTTTGTTGGAAAAATGAGAAATTGCTGATGAACTTTGAACCCTTCTAACTTCCTAACGGAAATTTTATTTTTTTTCAAAAATTACGCTGGTGTAAAGCAGACAAGTGGGAAATGTTATTTAGTAACTATTTTGTGTGACATATCTCTCAGATTTATGGGCATAAAATTTCAAATTTTGAAAACTGCGAAATTTTCAAAATTTTCGCCAAATTTCCGAAATTTTCACAAATAAACGCAAAACATATTGGCCTAAATTTACCACTGACATGAAGAACAATATGTCACGAAAAAACAATGTCAGAATCGCCAGGATCCATTGAAGTGTACCAGAGTTATAACCTGTCAAAGTGACACTGGTCAAAATTGCAAAAAATGGCCGGGTCTTTAAGGTGAAAACAGGCTGGGGGCTGAAGGGGTTAAAAAAATAAAAAATATACACACATTCGGTATCGCTGCGTTCAGAAACGCCCGATCTATCAAAATATAAAATCAGTTAATATGATCAGTATACTGCGTAGCGGCAAAAAAATTCCAAAGGCCAAAACGTTTTTTTTGTCGCCACAACTTGTGCGCAAAATGCAATAAGAGGCGATCAAAACGTAGCATCTGCGCAAAAATGGTACCGGTTAAAACGTCAGCTCGAGACGCAAAAAATCAGCCATCATTAAGCCATAGATCCCGAAAAATGAGAACGCTACGGGTCACGGAATATGGTGTAAAACGTGCGCCACTTTTTTCGGACAAACTTCCGATTTTCTTTAAACCCCTTATATAAAAGTAAACCTACACATGTTTGGTGTCTACGAACTCGCACTGACCTGAGGCATCACACCCACACATCTGTTTTACCATATAGTGAACACAGTGAATAAAATATCTCAAAAACCATAGTGCTATCGCACTTTTTTTGCAATTTTTCAGCATTTGGATTTTTTTTGCCATTTTCTAGTACACTATATGGTAAAACTGATGGTTTCATTTAAAAGTACAGCTCGTTCCGCAAAAAATGAGCCCTCACATGACCATATTGACTGAAAAATAAAAAAGTTACGTCTCTCAGAAAAAGAATGGCGAAAAAAAAAAACGGAAAGCGAAAAATCGTCCGGTCGTGAAGGGGTTAATTAATGTAAATTTGGAAAATATCATCAAATCTCTAGAACAAGATTTCAAAAACTTCTCTTCTCATTTAAAATGATTTCCCTTCCCACACTTTTATATATTCTTAGAGCCATTCCCCTAATTATTCCTCTTAAGTTTCCTAATCAACTTCAAAATCTCCTTAATAGATTTATCTGGAACAGTAAAAAAACCAGGGTACAAAAGAATCTTCTTTTTAAATGTAAAATTAGAGGTGGATTCGATGTTCTCAATATAATAGCATATTACCACTCTTATTTAATCAATAATAGTAGAGACTGGATTGTCAACAATTCAGAGTCGGCCTGGATTGACCTCAAACTCTCCTAAAACAAATATTCCTCCCTTCGTAGTTTAATTCTCCACCATATAATTAATCCTTTCCTTCCTCTCCCTAAACACCCAACTATTTCGGCTGCCATCTTCGCCTGGAAGAAATTTGCCACTAGAAGTCCAAAGTCCCATTCTTTAAAAATTGACAGTATTAAAGATCATTCTGTTTCGATTGTTGAGGAATTCTCGGATCTCAAAGCTCCCAAAGCATGGATAGACAGGGGCATCAAAAAGGTTGGAGATTTCTTTGAAGAGTCCGATTTTACCTCCTTCCAGAAATTAAAACAGAAATTTGCCTTGTTGAATCCAGACTTTCTCTCATTCTTGTCCATTAAAAACGCCACCCATAACTTGATAAAAAGTAAACATATACCTTCATCTGTGAATTCCCTTTTTTCTAATCCAGACAGCTCTATTCTGTGGAAAACCAGGAATTTTTACGATATCTTTAATGAAGATCTCCAATTTGTGAAATCATCACATGCTCTTAATTGGAAAAGAGATCTTTGTAAAGTTTTCTCAGAAACTAATTGGCAGAATAGCCTTAAATAAGCTTACCGATCAAGTAGTTGTACTAATCTGTTTGAACCACAATTTAAGCTTTTCTCTAGATGGTATTACGTATTATTATACGCCTTCCAAACTGAATAAAATCTCTCCCATGTAAAAAAGTCCCCACAACTATTATGAAATGTGTCATGCCACATTTAACAACACTTATCCTTCATATTGCTGCAGATGGCAGGCTTGGACAAATATATTCCCTTGACATTTTTAAGAAGCTTCCCCTTTCTTTCAGGATGCTCTCTCCCTTCTTTCTTTCCTATTTTAGACTTACTTCTCTATTAATTCTCTCTTCTCTGTTTTCTTTTTTTTACTACAAGTTATATTTTAATACATTGCTATTTATCAACATTTTAGGCTTTTACAGTTATGATTAAGAAGGTGTTACGCAGATTGATCCTCCATTCCCTTCCCTCTCCTCTCCTCCCTTATTAAAATTCTTCTCATTTCCCTTCCCTCCTTCCATTCCCACCCACTTTCCTTCAAGAATTTGACATTGGAAAAATATGTTTTAACTGATAATTTCTTTTCTTTCCTGTATTATCCTACCCCTTTAAAATTAACAAAAATTTCTGGAATATAAAATTGAGAATTAATGTATACAAATAACTGATGTAAAATATAATGAGAAGACAGATCATTCATTTTTGAACACTTTATTAAATACAGTCTCTACCTATACCTAAAGCCATTGATCCAGAAGAAGGCAAAAAACCTGGACACGACAGGGAAAAAATTCCTTCTTGACCCCGAGAAAAGGCAATCAGTTCAAGAACCCTGGACCAAGGCTATACTACAACTAACTTAAAGAACTATAGCACAGTGATATTATATCAGAAGCCTTATGTGGCATTCATAAACTAGCCAACAGAAGAAATGGTATTAGGCCAGTTGCAGTATAGGATGTGTTTAGGCCTGTTGTTTAAATACTGTTTGTTCTGATGTCCAAGATGGGGACCAGGATGTGGACATAATAAAAAATTAGGGAACATGATAGGAGACATTTCTACAATACATATAATCATTCTTATCTATCTAATACGATGACAACAGCTCTCCATACCTGCAGTCCACCATAAGGACCACCCTCTCTAATCCCTGAAAAATGAAATCATCCTCAGTGACGAAGAGAGGGGGCTAAGCGCCCCCCATGGTCTCAGAGCATTGACTCTTCTAAGAGTTAAAAGAGTCCTGCTCCCACTGATGGGTTGCAGCTGTGGGACCCTATTTTCAGAGATGATGTCCTCCACCCAACTCTCAAAAAGCTGAAAGGGTCTTCAGAAGAGATGGATAGTCGAGCTGGGCTATCAGACGGTCACCTCTGTAGCTGTAGTGTCATTTTTCCTATGGTCCAATGTGTAAATTAAACAAAAAAGTGCACGTTTGTTATGATGTCCAAGATGGGGACCAGGATGTGGACATAATAAAAAATTAGGGAACATGATAGAAGACATTTCTACAATACATATAATCATTCTTATCTATCTAATACGATGACAACAGCTCTCCATACCTGCAGTCCACCATAAGGACCACCCTCTCTAATCCCTGAAAAATGAAATCATCCTCAGTGACGAAGAGAGGGGGCTAAGCGCCCCCCATGGTCTCAGAGCATTGACTCTTCTAAGAGTCCTAAGAGTCCTGCTCCCACTGATGGGGTGCAGCTGTGGGACCCTATTTTCAGAGATGATGTCCTCCACCCAACTCTCAAAAAGCTGAAAGGGTCTTCAGTAGAGATGGATAGTCGAGCTGGGCTATCAGACGGTCACCTCTGTAGCTGTAGTGTCATTTTTCCTATGGTCCAATGTGTAAATTAAACAAAAAAGTGCACGTTTGTTATGATGTCCAAGATGGGGACCAGGATGTGGACATAATAAAAAATTAGGGAACATGATAGGAGACATTTCTACAATACATATAATCATTCTTATCTATCTAATACGATGACAACAGCTCTCCATACCTGCAGTCCACCATAAGGACCACCCTCTCTAATCCCTGAAAAATGAAATCATCCTCAGTGACGAAGAGAGGGGGCTAAGCGCCCCCCATGGTCTCAGAACATTGACTCTTCTAAGAGTTAAAAGAGTCCTGCTCCCACTGATGGGATGCAGCTGTGGGACCCTATTTTCAGAGATGATGTCCTCCACCCAACTCTCAAAAAGCTGAAAGGGTCTTCAGTAGAGATGGATAGTCGAGCTGGGCTATCAGACGGTCACCTCTGTAGCTGTAGTGTCATTTTTCCTATGGTCCAATGTGTAAATTAAACAAAAAAGTGCACGTTTGTTATGATGTCCAAGATGGGGACCAGGATGTGGACATAATAAAAAATTAGGGAACATGATAGGAGACATTTCTACAATACATATAATCATTCTTATCTATCTAATACGATGACAAAAGCTCTCCATACCTGCAGTCCACCATAAGGACCACCCTCTCTAATCCCTGAAAAATGAAATCATCCTCAGTGACGAAGAGAGGGGGCTAAGCGCCCCCCATGGTCTCAGAGCATTGACTCTTCTAAGAGTTAAAAGAGTCCTGCTCCCACTGATGGGGTGCAGCTGTGGGACCCTATTTTCAGAGATGATGTCCTCCACCCAACTCTCAAAAAGCTGAAAGGGTCTTCAGTAGAGATGGATAGTCGAGCTGGGCTATCAGACGGTCACCTCTGTAGCTGTAGTGTCATTTTTCCTATGGTCCAATGTGTAAATTAAACAAAAAAGTGCACGTTTGTTATGATGTCCAAGATGGGGACCAGGATGTGGACATAATAAAAAATTAGGGAACATGATAGGAGACATTTCTACAATACATATAATCATTCTTATCTATCTAATACGATGACAACAGCTCTCCATACCTGCAGTCCACCATAAGGACCACCCTCTCTAATCCCTGAAAAATGAAATCATCCTCAGTGACGAAGAGAGGGGGCTAAGCGCCCCCCATGGTCTCAGAGCATTGACTCTTCTAAGAGTTAAAAGAGTCCTGCTCCCACTGATGGGTTGCAGCTGTGGGACCCTATTTTCAGAGATGATGTCCTCCACCCAACTCTCAAAAAGCTGAAAGGGTCTTCAGAAGAGATGGATAGTCGAGCTGGGCTATCAGACGGTCACCTCTGTAGCTGTAGTGTCATTTTTCCTATGGTCCAATGTGTAAATTAAACAAAAAAGTGCACGTTTGTTATGATGTCCAAGATGGGGACCAGGATGTGGACATAATAAAAAATTAGGGAACATGATAGAAGACATTTCTACAATACATATAATCATTCTTATCTATCTAATACGATGACAACAGCTCTCCATACCTGCAGTCCACCATAAGGACCACCCTCTCTAATCCCTGAAAAATGAAATCATCCTCAGTGACGAAGAGAGGGGGCTAAGCGCCCCCCATGGTCTCAGAGCATTGACTCTTCTAAGAGTCCTAAGAGTCCTGCTCCCACTGATGGGGTGCAGTTGTGGGACCCCATTTTCAGAGATGATGTCCTCCACCCAACTCTCAAAAAGCTGAAAGGGTCTTCAGTAGAGATGGATAGTCGAGCTGGGCTATCAGACGGTCACCTCTGTAGCTGTAGTGTCATTTTTCCTATGGTCCAATGTGTAAATTAAACAAAAAAGTGCACGTTTGTTATGATGTCCAAGATGGGGACCAGGATGTGGACATAATAAAAAATTAGGGAACATGATAGGAGACATTTCTACAATACATATAATCATTCTTATCTATCTAATACGATGACAACAGCTCTCCATACCTGCAGTCCACCATAAGGACCACCCTCTCTAATCCCTGAAAAATGAAATCATCCTCAGTGACGAAGAGAGGGGGCTAAGCGCCCCCCATGGTCTCAGAGCATTGACTCTTCTAAGAGGTAAAAGAGTCCTGCTCCCACTGATGGGATGCAGCTGTGGGACCCTATTTTCAGAGATGATGTCCTCCACCCAACTCTCAAAAAGCTGAAAGGGTCTTCAGTAGAGATGGATAGTCGAGCTGGGCTATCAGACGGTCACCTCTGTAGCTGTAGTGTCATTTTTCCTATGGTCCAATGTGTAAATTAAACAAAAAAGTGCACGTTTGTTATGATGTCCAAGATGGGGACCAGGATGTGGACATAATAAAAAATTAGGGAACATGATAGGAGACATTTCTACAATACATATAATCATTCTTATCTATCTAATATGATGACAACAGCTCTCCATACCTGCAGTCCACCATAAGGACCACCCTCTCTAATCCCTGAAAAATGAAATCATCCTCAGTGACGAAGAGAGGGGGCTAAGCGCCCCCCATGGTCTCAGAGCATTGACTCTTCTAAGAGTCCTAAGAGTCCTGCTCCCACTGATGGGGTGCAGCTGTGGGACCCTATTTTCAGAGATGATGTCCTCCACCCAACTCTCAAAAAGCTGAAAGGGTCTTCAGTAGAGATGGATAGTCGAGCTGGGCTATCAGACGGTCACCTCTGTAGCTGTAGTGTCATTTTTCCTATGGTCCAATGTGTAAATTAAACAAAAAAGTGCACGTTTGTTATGATGTCCAAGATGGGGACCAGGATGTGGACATAATAAAAAATTAGGGAACATGATAGGAGACATTTCTACAATACATATAATCATTCTTATCTATCTAATACGATGACAACAGCTCTCCATACCTGCAGTCCACCATAAGGACCACCCTCTCTAATCCCTGAAAAATGAAATCATCCTCAGTGACGAAGAGAGGGGGCTAAGCGCCCCCCATGGTCTCAGAACATTGACTCTTCTAAGAGTTAAAAGAGTCCTGCTCCCACTGATGGGATGCAGCTGTGGGACCCTATTTTCAGAGATGATGTCCTCCACCCAACTCTCAAAAAGCTGAAAGGGTCTTCAGTAGAGATGGATAGTCGAGCTGGGCTATCAGACGGTCACCTCTGTAGCTGTAGTGTCATTTTTCCTATGGTCCAATGTGTAAATTAAACAAAAAAGTGCACGTTTGTTATGATGTCCAAGATGGGGACCAGGATGTGGACATAATAAAAAATTAGGGAACATGATAGGAGACATTTCTACAATACATATAATCATTCTTATCTATCTAATACGATGACAAAAGCTCTCCATACCTGCAGTCCACCATAAGGACCACCCTCTCTAATCCCTGAAAAATGAAATCATCCTCAGTGACGAAGAGAGGGGGCTAAGCGCCCCCCATGGTCTCAGAGCATTGACTCTTCTAAGAGTTAAAAGAGTCCTGCTCCCACTGATGGGGTGCAGCTGTGGGACCCTATTTTCAGAGATGATGTCCTCCACCCAACTCTCAAAAAGCTGAAAGGGTCTTCAGTAGAGATGGATAGTCGAGCTGGGCTATCAGACGGTCACCTCTGTAGCTGTAGTGTCATTTTTCCTATGGTCCAATGTGTAAATTAAACAAAAAAGTGCACGTTTGTTATGATGTCCAAGATGGGGACCAGGATGTGGACATAATAAAAAATTAGGGAACATGATAGGAGACATTTCTACAATACATATAATCATTCTTATCTATCTAATACGATGACAACAGCTCTCCATACCTGCAGTCCACCATAAGGACCACCCTCTCTAATCCCTGAAAAATGAAATCATCCTCAGTGACGAAGAGAGGGGGCTAAGCGCCCCCCATGGTCTCAGAGCATTGACTCTTCTAAGAGTTAAAAGAGTCCTGCTCCCACTGATGGGGTGCAGCTGTGGGACCCTATTTTCAGAGATGATGTCCTCCACCCAACTCTCAAAAAGCTGAAAGGGTCTTCAGTAGAGATGGATAGTCGAGCTGGGCTATCAGACGGTCACCTCTGTAGCTGTAGTGTCATTTTTCCTATGGTCCAATGTGTAAATTAAACAAAAAAGTGCACGTTTGTTATGATGTCCAAGATGGGGACCAGTATGTGGACATAATAAAAAATTAGGGAACATGATAGGAGACATTTCTACAATACATATAATCATTCTTATCTATCTAATACGATGACAACAGCTCTCCATACCTGCAGTCCACCATAAGGACCACCCTCTCTAATCCCTGAAAAATGAAATCATCCTCAGTGACGAAGAGAGGGGGCTAAGCGCCCCCCATGGTCTCAGAGCATTGACTCTTCTAAGAGTCCTAAGAGTCCTGCTCCCACTGATGGGGTGCAGCTGTGGGACCCTATTTTCAGAGATGATGTCCTCCACCCAACTCTCAAAAAGCTGAAAGGGTCTTCAGTAGAGATGGATAGTCGAGCTGGGCTATCAGACGGTCACCTCTGTAGCTGTAGTGTCATTTTTCCTATGGTCCAAAGTGTAAATTAAACAAAAAAGTGCACGTTTGTTATGATGTCCAAGATGGGGACCAGGATGTGGACATAATAAAAAATTAGGGAACATGATAGGAGACATTTCTACAATACATATAATCATTCTTATCTATCTAATATGATGACAACAGCTCTCCATACCTGCAGTCCACCATAAGGACCACCCTCTCTAATCCCTGAAAAATGAAATCATCCTCAGTGACGAAGAGAGGGGGCTAAGCGCCCCCCATGGTCTCAGAGCATTGACTCTTCTAAGAGTCCTAAGAGTCCTGCTCCCACTGATGGGGTGCAGCTGTGGGACCCTATTTTCAGAGATGATGTCCTCCACCCAACTCTCAAAAAGCTGAAAGGGTCTTCAGTAGAGATGGATAGTCGAGCTGGGCTATCAGACGGTCACCTCTGTAGCTGTAGTGTCATTTTTCCTATGGTCCAATGTGTAAATTAAACAAAAAAGTGCACGTTTGTTATGATGTCCAAGATGGGGACCAGGATGTGGACATAATAAAAAATTAGGGAACATGATAGGAGACATTTCTACAATACATATAATCATTCTTATCTATCTAATACGATGACAACAGCTCTCCATACCTGCAGTCCACCATAAGGACCACCCTCTCTAATCCCTGAAAAATGAAATCATCCTCAGTGACGAAGAGAGGGGGCTAAGCGCCCCCCATGGTCTCAGAACATTGACTCTTCTAAGAGTTAAAAGAGTCCTGCTCCCACTGATGGGATGCAGCTGTGGGACCCTATTTTCAGAGATGATGTCCTCCACCCAACTCTCAAAAAGCTGAAAGGGTCTTCAGTAGAGATGGATAGTCGAGCTGGGCTATCAGACGGTCACCTCTGTAGCTGTAGTGTCATTTTCCCTATGGTCCAATGTGTAAATTAAACAAAAAAGTGCACGTTTGTTATGATGTCCAAGATGGGGACCAGGATGTGGACATAATAAAAAATTAGGGAACATGATAGGAGACATTTCTACAATACATATAATCATTCTTATCTATCTAATACGATGACAACAGCTCTCCATACCTGCAGTCCACCATAAGGACCACCCTCTCTAATCCCTGAAAAATGAAATCATCCTCAGTGACGAAGAGAGGGGGCTAAGCGCCCCCCATGGTCTCAGAGCATTGACTCTTCTAAGAGTTAAAAGAGTCCTGCTCCCACTGATGGGGTGCAGCTGTGGGACCCTATTTTCAGAGATGATGTCCTCCACCCAACTCTCAAAAAGCTGAAAGGGTCTTCAGTAGAGATGGATAGTCGAGCTGGGCTATCAGACGGTCACCTCTGTAGCTGTAGTGTCATTTTTCCTATGGTCCAATGTGTAAATTAAACAAAAAAGTGCACGTTTGTTATGATGTCCAAGATGGGGACCAGGATGTGGACATAATAAAAAATTAGGGAACATGATAGGAGACATTTCTACAATACATATAATCATTCTTATCTATCTAATACGATGACAACAGCTCTCCATACCTGCAGTCCACCATAAGGACCACCCTCTCTAATCCCTGAAAAATGAAATCATCCTCAGTGACGAAGAGAGGGGGCTAAGCGCCCCCCATGGTCTCAGAGCATTGACTCTTCTAAGAGTTAAAAGAGTCCTGCTCCCACTGATGGGGTGCAGCTGTGGGACCCTATTTTCAGAGATGATGTCCTCCACCCAACTCTCAAAAAGCTGAAAGGGTCTTCAGTAGAGATGGATAGTCGAGCTGGGCTATCAGACGGTCACCTCTGTAGCTGTAGTGTCATTTTTCCTATGGTCCAATGTGTAAATTAAACAAAAAAGTGCACGTTTGTTATGATGTCCAAGATGGGGACCAGTATGTGGACATAATAAAAAATTAGGGAACATGATAGGAGACATTTCTACAATACATATAATCATTCTTATCTATCTAATACGATGACAACAGCTCTCCATACCTGCAGTCCACCATAAGGACCACCCTCTCTAATCCCTGAAAAATGAAATCATCCTCAGTGACGAAGAGAGGGGGCTAAGCGCCCCCCATGGTCTCAGAGCATTGACTCTTCTAAGAGTCCTAAGAGTCCTGCTCCCACTGATGGGGTGCAGCTGTGGGACCCTATTTTCAGAGATGATGTCCTCCACCCAACTCTCAAAAAGCTGAAAGGGTCTTCAGTAGAGATGGATAGTCGAGCTGGGCTATCAGACGGTCACCTCTGTAGCTGTAGTGTCATTTTTCCTATGGTCCAATGTGTAAATTAAACAAAAAAGTGCACGTTTGTTATGATGTCCAAGATGGGGACCAGGATGTGGACATAATAAAAAATTAGGGAACATGATAGGAGACATTTCTACAATACATATAATCATTCTTATCTATCTAATACGATGACAACAGCTCTCCATACCTGCAGTCCACCATAAGGACCACCCTCTCTAATCCCTGAAAAATGAAATCATCCTCAGTGACGAAGAGAGGGGGCTAAGCGCCCCCATGGTCTCAGAGCATTGACTCTTCTAAGAGTTAAAAGAGTCCTGCTCCCACTGATGGGGTGCAGCTGTGGGACCCTATTTTCAGAGATGATGTCCTCCACCCAACTCTCAAAAAGCTGAAAGGGTCTTCAGTAGAGATGGATAGTCGAGCTGGGCTATCAGACGGTCACCTCTGGAGCTGTAGTGTCATTTTTCCTATGGTCCAATGTGTAAATTAAACAAAAAAGTGCACGTTTGTTATGATGTCCAAGATGGGGACCAGGATGTGGACATAATAAAAAATTAGGGAACATGATAGGAGACATTTCTACAATACATATAATCATTCTTATCTATCTAATACGATGACAACAGCTCTCCATACCTGCAGTCCACCAAAAGGACCACCCTCTCTAATCCCTGAAAAATGAAATCATCCTCAGTGACGAAGAGAGGGGGCTAAGCGCCCCCCATGGTCTCAGAGCATTGACTCTTCTAAGAGTTAAAAGAGTCCTGCTCCCACTGATGGGGTGCAGCTGTGGGACCCTATTTTCAGAGATGATGTCCTCCACCCAACTCTCAAAAAGCTGAAAGGGTCTTCAGTAGAGATGGATAGTCGAGCTGGGCTATCAGACGGTCACCTCTGTAGCTGTAGTGTCATTTTTCCTATGGTCCAATGTGTAAATTAAACAAAAAAGTGCACGTTTGTTATGATGTCCAAGATGGGGACCAGGATGTGGACATAATAAAAAATTAGGGAACATGATAGGAGACATTTCTACAATACATATAATCATTCTTATCTATCTAATACGATGACAACAGCTCTCCATACCTGCAGTCCACCATAAGGACCACCCTCTCTAATCCCTGAAAAATGAAACTGTGGCGCCCCTGACCTGGTCAGGCACCACTGAGTACTGCACCCATGCTGGGGACAGTACAAAACAGGTAATCCAGAAGGCTGACCAAGGTGTGACTACACAGGCGCATAGTGATCAGGTCTCACACATGTACCTTTGGGAGGACCCCTGGGGATCCCAGGAGGGGGCGAGGCCTCCATCTCCACTCAAGGGGTGTGGTAGAGAGCCTGGTTGCTAGGTGACGTAGGCGGGAACAGGAGTGAGGAGTGAGCCGAGAGGAGTTGGGTAGTGAAGTTCAGGGAGAGCAGAAGCCGACCCTGGAGCTCGACACAATTCTGACAACGTACGCGCAGTGACTACCGACGGGGGAGAACGGTCACCTGGTAGTGCTGCCCGAAATCCACCCACGGCTAAAGAGAGAGCAACGGAGTGGGGAGTAAGGAGACTGTCAGGGAGTTACCAGGCCCAACCGGGTAACAGGTCCCAGTGCAGGGATAGATTCACCTGTCCTTTGCCAAACCTGCATGAGGGGGCACTTTACACCCCCAAGACAACACCACAGAGTCCGCAGCCACGTAGCAAAGTGAGGGCCCATAGCTCACAGGAGGCAAGCAGCCGGAGTGACCTGGTCCAGGCTACAAGCAAACGGGCCAAAAGGAAGGGGAGAGAGGCACCAGCAACTTCCCTGGGCGACCCCAGCAGGGCTTCAAGCAGGGGTTACCCCAAAACACAAAGGGCTAAGGAAGGCGAGTCGGTAGCCACCCTCATCAGTCAGCCTGAAGGACACCTGGTTCCAGCCTGGTTCATCCCAGCTACGCCCGGGTTACTCACCCTGCCACCCTCAGTGAGTAAAACCCGTGAAAGACATTCAGCTTGTGCGTGTGAGTCATTCTGCGACTTGTAGTTCCACACATCTACACGGGGCCCTGGGGCATGCCTCACTCTCAGGAGGCTATTACAACTGACTGCACCCACTATCGGCCCCAGGCACCCCTAACCTGCAGTGGCGGTCTCCACTGACCGCAATTCTGAGAGTGGCGTCACGACAATCAAAATAGAGGATTTCCTACCTGTGACAAGATCCAGCCGCGTGGAGTCCCTGAAGGTAATGCACAGCTGCACCGACACCGCACCTCGGGGCCCCACATTCCTGGCGTCACGAACAGGATAAGGACTAGACCTGTTCAGACAGGTGACCATGTGCCTGGGCGGTCCGCTTGAAAAATTGGAAGCGCCGCCATATTGCCACCATGAAAAGCGCGCTGAAAAACAACAGCAGCCCGCGCTGGGAGAAGTTACCGCCCACGAAGAGGTGTGGCTACCCAGAGATCCCCTGCAGGGTCCTGGTCTCGCAAGTGATGAGAGCGGAGGCGTTCAGGGACGTCGGGAAGGAAAGGGAGCCAGAAGCCTGCTGCTGGAAAAGGCAGAGCAGAGACTGATAAGCCTGCTGTTGGGAGAAGAGTTCAAGGCAGTGAAGGAACTGGCACTGAGGCTGCAAGGAAGAGTCGGAGGCCTGCTGCTGAGAAAAGATCTGCAGAGCAGCGACGACGTGGTGAAGATGGCGTCTGAAGATAGGAGCCCAGAGCCGGGTTCCGCTGCCTGGTGGTCCTGGGAGCTTGCCCAGTTCAGTAACCGACTGGAAGCGAGGATCGTGCAGCAGATCCGAGAGGGACGTGCGGAGCTGCAGGAGATGGCTGCGGCGGTTCAGGCCTACGAGAGGGGAACCGCACGACGGGTGCCAGACCGAGCGGCGACGACTCAGGCCCCGATGATGCTACCGATGGGTGAGTCCTGTGTTGCCCCTGCCAGCGCGAGTGCCCCGACCCCTGCTGCCATGCCTGCGGTCCCTGAAGAGGCGCCCGGCGCGGCATTGCTGAATCAGGCCGCAGAAGCGCCCAGCCCGGCCCGCACAGATCCCATCGCAGCTGCGGCGCCAATCCAGGCCGCAGAAGCGCCCAGCCCGGCCTGCATAGATCCCATCGCAGCTGCGACGCCAATCCAGGCCGCCGCAGCGATGCCCTGCCCGGCCCGACAAGATCCGGTCCCTGCAGCGACGCCAATCCAGGCCGCCGCAGCGATGCCCTGCTCGGCCTGCCAAGCCCAGGCCGCCGCAGCGATGCCCTGCCCGGCCCGCCAAGAACCGGCCACAGTAGCGATGCCCGCTAAGACTCCAGCTGCGACCCTGATTGAGACTGCAACAGCGACGCTGATCCAGGCCGCCGCCATGCCAGGCGCGGCCCGCCAAGACCAGGCCGCCGCCATGCCAGGCGCGGCCCGCCAAGACCAGGCCGCCGCCATGCCAGGCGCGGCCCGCCAAGACCAGGCCGCCGCCATGCAGGGCACGGCCCACCAAGACGAGACCGCAAGGTCATCTACCCCGGCCTGCAAGGCCAGAGCAGACATCACTCCCCAGCCCAAGGAAGTCCCTGCTGGGAAGTCCATGCTGGGGGAGGACCCCGAATACTGGAAGCTGAAGGCTGATCTAGAGGCCCACTTCCCAAAGGAGATGGTGGACCGGTATCTGCTTCCCCCGCACACCCACAGGAAGACTCCTGCAACATCCACGCCAAAGAGTCCACCGCCCTGGCCTGCTGATGAACATCCATCCCTAGCGCTGCCACAAGAGGAGTGCTCAGAAGAACTAAGGGGGAGGGGAGGCCAGAAAGCTGAGAAGCTGATCCCAGAGCCGTCAGCAGCGGATGCAGCACCAGTCCAAGAGCCAGAGATGCTGCCGTACTCCCGCTGGGATGAAGAGGGCCCGACATCCTCCGCTGAAGAAGATCTGTCCAGATACATCACCTGGGAGCCTGCAAGCGGTGAGGTGGCAGTCAGGCAGGACCCAGCCCGCAGGACACGGCGCCGCAGTAGGACAAGGGATCCACCTGCACAGCAGTCTCCTGAGGAGAAGGACGAGGTCACGGCCAGAGACTTAGAGGAAAAGCGGTCCTTGAGAAGAGCCAAATCCCAGGTCAGAGGCCCACTTTGTCGAGGAGTTGTAGAAGACTTCAGTCTAAGGTCTGGATATGGCTTTATAGTAGCACCTGGTGTAAAGGAGGGCATCTTTGTGAACAGAAGGGATGTAAGAGCACATTTACCTAGAGGACATCCAGGAAGAAACCTACAGATAGGAGAGCCGGTAGAATTCACCAAACACCAAGGAGAACGCGGATGGTACGCACTAGATGTCACACCATGCCCCAGAAGTCTCTACAGTAAACCTGCTATCTCAACAACAGAAGATGAAGATAGAGATACAGAACAAGAGAAAGAAACAGACGACAGAAACACAGAAAATGTCAGGTGCCAAAGCCCAATAGGCAAAAGCCCTGGTGGAACGGAGTAGAGAAAAGTAAAGAAAAGTACAGCAGTTTGAAAAGTTTTGCAACGTTTACATGTTCAAGAAATGTGCCCACATGAACTAATGTGAGAAACCTCTTTTTGCACTTTAACCCATGAACCTTAAGGCAATGAACTGGCTATAGCCACAAACTCTCGCAGTGTACATAGTTACCCCAGAGGTACAACCACTACCAGGGAGCACGCCTGTTGACGGGGCCTGGCTCTCCACCACAAAAGAGGGTACCTGGTCGGCACCAACTGTGGAGGCCGCCTCTACATCCTGCCAGAAGAGGCCAAAGGCGCGGCTCCACCAGGCCAGGTATACCCTGAAACCACCAGACCATGAAAGCCGCCTCCACATCCTGCCAGAAGTGGCTGAAGGCGCGGCCAACAAGAGAGGCAGATTGGAGGAAAGGTCTGGGGAAACGGATGGCCCAGACCTGGTTACCAAAAGAAACCGGTGACCTGCCTCCTGAGAGGGTTTTGGGTGGGTTAACGGACTTGTGGGTGGAGGGTGGTGATGTATGGTACCTGGTGGTTTTAAAATGTTTTACTGTTTTATGCATTTTAAAATGTTGTCTTGCAGCCCGAGGACGTGCTGGTGATAACTAAGGGGGAATGTGGCGCCCCTGACCTGGTCAGGCACCACTGAGTACTGCACCCATGCTGGGGACAGTACAAAACAGGTAATCCAGAAGGCTGACCGAGGTGTGACTACACAGGCGCATAGTGATCAGGTCTCACACATATACCTTTGGGAGGACCCCTGGGGATCCCAGGAGGGGGCGAGGCCTCCATCTCCACTCAAGGGGTGTGGTAGAGAGCCTGGTTGCTAGGTGACGTAGGCGGGAACAGGAGTGAGGAGTGAGCCGAGAGGAGTTGGGTAGTGAAGTTCAGGGAGAGCAGAAGCCGACCCTGGAGCTCGGCACAATTCTGACAACGTACGCGCAGTGACTACCGACGGGGGAGAACGGTCACCTGGTAGTGCTGCCCGAAATCCACCCACGGCTAAAGAGAGAGCAACGGAGTGGGGAGTAAGGAGACTGTCAGGGAGTTACCAGGCCCAACCGGGTAACAGGTCCCAGTGCAGGGATAGATTCACCTGTCCTTTGCCAAACCTGCATGAGGGGGCACTTTACACCCCCAAGACAACACCACAGAGTCCGCAGCCACGTAGCAAAGTGACGGCCCATAGCTCACAGGTGGCAAGCAGCCGGAGTGACCTGGTCCAGGCTACAAGCAAACGGGCCAAAAGGAAGGGGAGAGAGGCACCAGCAACTTCCCTGGGCGACCCCAGCAGGGCTTCAAGCAGGGGTTACCCCAAAACACAAAGGGCTAAGGAAGGCGAGTCGGTAGCCACCCTCATCAGTCAGCCTGAAGGACACCTGGTTCCAGCCTGGTTCATCCCAGCTACGCCCGGGTTACTCACCCTGCCACCCTCAGTGAGTAAAACCCCTGAAAGACATTCTGCTTGTGCGTGTGAGTCATTCTGCGACTTGTAGTTCCACACATCTACACGGGGCCCTGGGGCATGCCTCACTCTCAGGAGGCTATTACAACTGACTGCACCCACTATCGGCCCCAGGCACCCCTAACCTGCAGTGGCGGTCTCCACTGACCGCAATTCTGAGAGTGGCGTCACGACAATCAAAATAGAGGATTTCCTACCTGTGACAAGATCCAGCCGCGTGGAGTCCCTGAAGGTAATGCACAGCTGCACCGACACCGCACCTCGGGGCCCCACAAAATCATCCTCAGTGACGAAGAGAGGGGGCTAAGCGCCCCCCATGGTCTCAGAGCATTGACTCTTCTAAGAGTTAAAAGAGTCCTGCTCCCACTGATGGGGTGCAGCTGTGGGACCCTATTTTAAGAGATGATGTCCTCCACCCAACTCTCAAAAAGCTGAAAGGGTCTTCAGTAGAGATGGATAGTCGAGCTGGGCTATCAGACGGTCACCTCTGTAGCTGTAGTGTCAATTTTCCTATGGTCCAATGTGTAAATTAAACAAAAAAGTGCCGTTTGTTATGATGTCCAAGATGGGGACCAGGATGTGGACATAATAAAAAATTAGGGAACATGATAGGAGACATTTCTACAATACATATAATCATTCTTATCTATCTAATACGATGACAACAGCTCTCCATACCTGCAGTCCACCATAAGGACCACCCTCTCTAATCCCTGAAAAATGAAATCATCCTCAGTGACGAAGAGAGGGGGCTAAGCGCCCCCCATGGTCTCAGAGCATTGACTCTTCTAAGAGTTAAAAGAGTCCTGCTCCCACTGATGGGGTGCAGCTGTGGGACCCTATTTTCAGAGATGATGTCCTCCACCCAACTCTCAAAAAGCTGAAAGGGTCTTCAGAAGAGATGGATAGTCGAGCTGGGCTATCAGACGGTCACCTCTGTAGCTGTAGTGTCATTTTTCCTATGGTCCAATGTGTAAATTAAACAAAAAAGTGCACGTTTGTTATGATGTCCAAGATGGGGACCAGGATGTGGACATAATAAAAAATTAGGGAACATGATAGGAGACATTTCTACAATACATATAATCATTCTTATCTATCTAATACGATGACAACAGCTCTCCATACCTGCAGTCCACCATAAGGACCACCCTCTCTAATCCCTGAAAAATGAAATCATCCTCAGTGACGAAGAGAGGGGGCTAAGCGCCCCCCATGGTCTCAGAGCATTGACTCTTCTAAGAGTTAAAAGAGTCCTGCTCCCACTGATGGGGTGCAGCTGTGGGACCCTATTTTCAGAGATGATGTCCTCCACCCAACTCTCAAAAAGCTGAAAGGGTCTTCAGTAGAGATGGATAGTCTAGCTGGGCTATCAGACGGTCACCTCTGTAGCTGTAGTGTCATTTTTCCTATGGTCCAATGTGTAAATTAAACAAAAAAGTGCACGTTTGTTATGATGTCCAAGATGGGGACCAGGATGTGGACATAATAAAAAATTAGGGAACATGATAGGAGACATTTCTACAATACATATAATCATTCTTATCTATCTAATACGATTACAACAGCTCTCCATACCTGCAGTCCACCATAAGGACCACCCTCTCTAATCCCTGAAAAATGAAATCATCCTCAGTGACGAAGAGAGGGGGCTAAGCGCCCCCCATGGTCTCAGAGCATTGACTCTTCTAAGAGTTAAAAGAGTCCTGCTCCCACTGATGGGGTGCAGCTGTGGGACCCTATTTTCAGAGATGATGTCCTCCACCCAACTCTCAAAAAGCTGAAAGGGTCTTCAGAAGAGATGGATAGTCGAGCTGGGCTATCAGACGGTCACCTCTGTAGCTGTAGTGTCATTTTTCCTATGGTCCAATGTGTAAATTAAACAAAAAAGTGTACGTTTGTTATGATGTCCAAGATGGGGACCAGGATGTGGACATAATAAAAAATTAGGGAACATGATAGGAGACATTTCTACAATACATATAATCATTCTTATCTATCTAATACGATGACAACAGCTCTCCATAGCTGCAGTCCACCATAAGGACCACCCTCTCTAATCCCTGAAAAATGAAATCATCCTCAGTGACGAAGAGAGGGGGCTAAGCGCCCCCCATGGTCTCAGAGCATTGACTCTTCTAAGAGTTAAAAGAGTCCTGCTCCCACTGATGGGGTGCAGCTGTGGGACCCTATTTTCAGAGAAGATGTCCTCCACCCAACTCTCAAAAAGCTGAAAGGGTCTTCAGAAGAGATGGATAGTCGAGCTGGGCTATCAGACGGTCACCTCTGTAGCTGTAGTGTCATTTTTCCTATGGTCCAATGTGTAAATTAAACAAAAAAGTGCACGTTTGTTATGATGTCCAAGATGGGGACCAGGATGTGGACATAATAAAAAATTAGGGAACATGATAGAAGACATTTCTACAATACATATAATCATTCTTATCTATCTAATACGATGACAACAGCTCTCCATACCTGCAGTCCACCATAAGGACCACCCTCTCTAATCCATGAAAAATGAAATCATCCTCAGTGACGAAGAGAGGGGGCTAAGCGCCCCCCATGGTCTCAGAGCATTGACTCTTCTAAGAGTTAAAAGAGTCCTGCTCCCACTGATGGGGTGCAGCTGTGGGACCCTATTTTCAGAGATGATGTCCTCCACCCAACTCTCAAAAAGCTGAAAGGGTCTTCAGTAGAGATGGATAGTCGAGCTGGGCTATCAGACGGTCACCTCTGTAGCTGTAGTGTCATTTTTCCTATGGTCCAATGTGTAAATTAAACAAAAAAGTACACGTTTGTTATGATGTCCAAGATGGGGACCAGGATGTGGACATAATAAAAAATTAGGGAACATGATAGGAGACATTTCTACAATACATATAATCATTCTTATCTATCTAATGCGATGACAACAGCTCTCCATACCTGCAGTCCACCATAAGGACCACCCTCTCTAATCCCTGAAAAATGAAATCATCCTCAGTGACGAAGAGAGGGGGCTAAGCGCCCCCCATGGTCTCAGAGCATTGACTCTTCTAAGAGTTAAAAGAGTCCTGCTCCCACTGATGGGGTGCAGCTGTGGGACCCTATTTTCAGAGATGATGTCCTCCACCCAACTCTCAAAAAGCTGAAAGGGTCTTCAGTAGAGATGGATAGTCGAGCTGGGCTATCAGACGGTCACCTCTGTAGCTGTAGTGTCATTTTTCCTATGGTCCAATGTGTAAATTAAACAAAAAAGTGCACGTTTGTTATGATGTCCAAGATGGGGACCAGGATGTGGACATAATAAAAAATTAGGGAACATGATAGGAGACATTTCTACAATACATATAATCATTCTTATCTATCTAATACGATGACAACAGCTCTCCATACCTGCAGTCCACCATAAGGACCACCCTCTCTAATCCCTGAAAAATGAAATCATCCTCAGTGACGAAGAGAGGGGGCTAAGCGCCCCCCATGGTCTCAGAGCATTGACTCTTCTAAGAGTTAAAAGAGTCCTGCTCCGACTGATGGGGTGCAGCTGTGGGACCCTATTTTCAGAGATGATGTCCTCCACCCAACTCTCAAAAAGCTGAAAGGGTCTTCAGTAGAGATGGATAGTCGAGCTGGGCTATCAGACGGTCACCTCTGTAGCTGTAGTGTCATTTATCCTATGGTCCAATGTGTAAATTAAACAAAAAAGTGCCGTTTGTTATGATGTCCAAGATGGGGACCAGGATGTGGACATAATAAAAAATTAGGGAACATGATAGGAGACATTTCTACAATACATATAATCATTCTTATCTATCTAATACGATGACAACAGCTCTCCATACCTGCAGTCCACCATAAGGACCACCCTCTCTAATCCCTGAAAAATGAAATCATCCTCAGTGACGAAGAGATGGGGCTAAGCGCCCCCCATGGTCTCAGAGCATTGACTCTTCTAAGAGTTAAAAGAGTCCTGCTCCCACTGATGGGGTGCAGCTGTGGGACCCTATTTTCAGAGATGATGTCCTCCACCCAACTCTCAAAAAGCTGAAAGGGTCTTCAGAAGAGATGGATAGTCGAGCTGGGCTATCAGACGGTCACCTCTGTAGCTGTAGTGTCATTTTTCCTATGGTCCAATGTGTAAATTAAACAAAAAAGTGCACGTTTGTTATGATGTCCAAGATGGGGACCAGGATGTGGACATAATAAAAAATTAGGGAACATGATAGGAGACATTTCTACAATACATATAATCATTCTTATCTATCTAATACGATGACAACAGCTCTCCATACCTGCAGTCCACCATAAGGACCACCCTCTCTAATCCCTGAAAAATGAAATCATCCTCAGTGACGAAGAGAGGGGGCTAAGCGCCCCCCATGGTCTCAGAGCATTGACTCTTCTAAGAGTTAAAAGAGTCCTGCTCCCACTGATGGGGTGCAGCTGTGGGACCCTATTTTCAGAGATGATGTCCTCCACCCAACTCTCAAAAAGCTGAAAGGGTCTTCAGTAGAGATGGATAGTCGAGCTGGGCTATCAGACGGTCACCTCTGTAGCTGTAGTGTCATTTTTCCTATGGTCCAATGTGTAAATTAAACAAAAAAGTGCACATTTGTTATGATGTCCAAGATGGGGACCAGGATGTGGACATAATAAAAAATTAGGGAACATGATAGGAGACATTTCTACAATACATATAATCATTCTTATCTATCTAATACGATGACAACAGCTCTCCATACCTGCAGTCCACCATAAGGACCACCCTCTCTAATCCCTGAAAAATGAAATCATCCTCAGTGACGAAGAGAGGGGGCTAAGCGCCCCCCATGGTCTCAGAGCATTGACTCTTCTAAGAGTTAAAAGAGTCCTGCTCCCACTGATGGGGTGCAGCTGTGGGACCCTATTTTCAGAGATGATGTCCTCCACCCAACTCTCAAAAAGCTGAAAGGGTCTTCAGTAGAGATGGATAGTCGAGCTGGGCTATCAGACGGTCACCTCTGTAGCTGTAGTGTCATTTTTCCTATGGTCCAATGTGTAAATTAAACAAAAAAGTGCACGTTTGTTATGATGTCCAAGATGGGGACCAGGATGTGGACATAATAAAAAATTAGGGAACATGATAGGAGACATTTCTACAATACATATAATCATTCTTATCTATCTAATACGATGACAACAGCTCTCCATACCTGCAGTCCACCATAAGGACCACCCTCTCTAATCCCTGAAAAATGAAACATACTCAGTGACGAAGAGAGGGGGCTAAGCGCCCCCCATGGTCTCAGAGCATTGACTCTTCTAAGAGTTAAAAGAGTCCTGCTCCCACTGATGGGGTGCAGCTGTGGGACCCTATTTTCAGAGATGATGTCCTCCACCCAACTCTCAAAAAGCTGAAAGGGTCTTCAGTAGAGATGGATAGTCGAGCTGGGCTATCAGACGCTCACCTCTGTAGCTGTAGTGTCATTTTTCCTATGGTCCAATGTGTAAATTAAACAAAAAAGTGCACGCTTGTTATGATGTCCAAGATGGGGACCAGGATGTGGACATAATAAAAAATTAGGGAACATGATAGGAGACATTTCTACAATACATATAATCATTCTTATCTATCTAATACGATGACAACAGCTCTCCATACCTGCAGTCCACCATAAGGACCACCCTCTCTAATCCCTGAAAAATGAAATCATCCTCAGTGACGAAGAGAGGGGGCTAAGCGCCCCCCATGGTCTCAGAGCATTGACTCTTCTAAGAGTCCTGCTCCCACTGATGGGGTGCAGCTGTGGGACCCTATTTTCAGAGATGATGTCCTCCACCCAACTCTCAAAAAGCTGAAAGGGTCTTCAGTAGAGATGGATAGTCGAGCTGGGCTATCAGACGGTCACCTCTGTAGCTGTAGTGTCATTTTTCCTATGGTCCAATGTGTAAATTAAACAAAAAAGTGCACGTTTGTTGTTATGATGTCCAAGATGGGGACCAGGATGTGGACATAATAAAAAATTAGGGAACATGATAGGAGACATTTCTACAATACATATAATTATTCTTATCTATCTAATACGATAACAACAGCTCTCCATACCTGCAGTCCACCATAAGGACCACCCTCTCTAATCCCTGAAAAATGAAACATCCTCAGTGACATAGAGAGGGGGCTAAGCGCCCCCCATGGTCTCAGAGCATTGACTCTTCTAAAAGTCCTAAGAGTCCTGCTCCCACTGATGGGGTGCAGCTGTGGGACCCTATTTTCAGAGATGATGTCCTCCACCCAACTCTCAAAAAGCTGAAAGGGTCTTCAGTAGAGATGGATAGTCGAGCTGGGCTATCAGACGGTCACCTCTGTAGCTGTAGTGTCATCTTTCTTACGGTTCTAATGTGTAAATGTGTTATGATGTCCAAGATGGGGACCAGGATGTGGAAATGATAACAAAATAGGGAACATGATAGGAGACATTTTTACAATACAGACCTGCATCCCATCAAATGTTAAGGGCATATAGAGACAATCAACTTGTATGTAGACTAATCCAAGGTCCAGGTTCTATTGGTGCAATGCCCAGATGCCAAAATGTAACATCTTTCTGAACATGCAGATGGATAGGGATTCTTTATGCATGGTGATGTCAACTTCCCGTATAGGAAAACAGAGTAATGGCTGTAATAGAATACCATAAAACAGATTCCAGATTTTGTTCTATATAGTCAGTGTGTGATGACACATAAGGCACCAAATACAATATACCGGTAGTCCTATAATCTAACACTAATCAATATAATGGCCCTTTCTAAATTCTTCAGTCTTCCTTTCTAGATCCCGATATACTCCCTGGAAAAAAAGAAAAAAAGAAAGGGTCAAAGTCCTAGAATTCGGAAGACTAATGTAAAAATGGAAGATGGACTTCAATTGGTTGTGTTTATATGTGATCTGAAGTCCTTAAATTAGATTGTGACTAGATGCTCCATATGTGCACATACGTGAGAACAAATAATGGATAACCATCCCCCACCTACCAATTCTTCAGATTATAATGACATATTACAATGCAGACGTTACAACATTCCAAATTGTAATGGTCCCAGTGATCTAAAATGGCGGAATTTGCTCCACATTTTTCTGTATCACTCACTTCAAAACCTGCCAATCCATATTTTTTCAATTTTGCACCTTAATGATAAATGTGCGGCAATATTATGCCAGTGCAAGTGTTTAAGCATGGCAATGCACTTCCAATGTTAAATCAGATCAATGTGTCAAATAATTCAAGTCAAGTAAAACAAATCTAATTTAGAAAACTGGTATTTTTTATCATGTTAAAAATGATTGTCACAGAAACTTATTTGATGTATGGGTGGCACGGTGACTGCAGCGCTGGGGTCCTTGGTTCAAGTCCCACTAAGGACAACATGTGCAAGGAGTTTGTATGTTCTTCCCGTGCTTGCGTGGGTTTCCTCCGGTTTCCCACACTCCAAAAACATACTGATAGGGAATTTAGATTGTGAACCCCAATTGGGACAGTGTTGCCAATGTATGTAAAATGCTGTGGAATTGATAGCGCTATATAAATATTATTATCTCCAAGTGGATGTCTCCATGTTTGCTGCATGGAGCTTTCTGCGTCCAACATTCCGCCATGTGACCTCACATAGAACCTTCATCACCCAAGTCTACACATTCTAACAGCAAAGACTGAAGCAATGTATAGTGCGTTACAGCCACAATCAGGACATTTGGAGGGTAAAGCTATGTTCACACAGGTTGTTTTTGGTGGGTTTTTTTTTTGCATTTTGTTTTATTTGTTTTATGCAAATACATGGTAACAAAAAACTGCTTGTTATCATACTAGCAAAACCTATGAGATTCCAGAAATCTCCTGCACACACAGACTCACACCGACTTTTATTTTTCCTTACTGAACTGGCAAAATGCTGCGTTTTGTAAAGAAGCAGCATGTGTGTCGCCCTGGGCAAGCCAGGGGTCACAGGTCACAACACCACCACACCCCACACCCCAGGTAGGCACACCTAAGCTGAACCAAAAATCCTTGTTGCCTTCCTCCAGAGGCTGATGATTCACACCAGGGGGTGGGCCAGGCGGTTGGCTCCGCCCACTAAGGAGATCACAGCTCTGGAGGCAGGAAGTACCAGGAGGATAGAGTTTGGAGGAGGAAGTGGAAGGAGTGGAGTTTAGCCCAGGCAGGGCAAGAGTGAAGTCTAGCTGAGGGCTAGAGTAAACAACAGAGAAGTGAAAGTGGAGGAAAGAAGAGTAGTAAAGGAGGAAAGCAAGAAGTGGTGACAGAGCAGAGAGTGTGCCAAGCCGGTGAGCCCAGCTTTGTGTAGGGCCAGAACAGCAAGGTCAGCGACGGCGGTGACTGTCCGGAGGGGGACCGTTTGGAAGTTCCTGGAAGGACCCCGTTGGCTGTGTGCCCGGTGGTCTGGAGCAGTATTCCGAAGGACAGTCAGCACCAGGGCAGGGGCCTCTCGGACCCCGGCAAGGCTAGGAGTCGCCAAATTTGCCGAATCCGTCAGTGAAGGGGACGTAGATTCCCCCAACAACCAAGTCCCGATTGAAGGCAACAGCCCAACCCGTACAACAGAGGCACCGCCACTGCCAGGGCACCAGTCTCTGAGGACCAGCGCCTGCGGGCAAAGTGTAGTGCTCCTCCGGCCCAGCTTGAAGCCGGGGAGCGGGTTACCGGTGGGGACCCATCACAACCAACCATACATACAGGTGCAAGGAAGAGGGACATCACCGTCACCTACCGGGAAAGCAAAGCAGCCGTCTGTGGGACCGTCCTACCAGCCGTTTGGTTTACCGTACAAACTGTGTCCACGTCTCAGGCTGAGTGAGTACCACAGTGCCGCAAGGCACAGCGCTGTCCCCGCGTCCCTGCGCCCACCAAGCCCTGCACCTCCCAAGCCATCACCGGGCCCCGGGATCACCAACCCCTACCCACGGAGGGGCAACACAACACCTGGCTGCTCCCCATCACCATCCCCGGGATCCCCGCATTGAGCAGCGGTGGTGCTACACATCACCACAACAGTTTTTACTGCTAAAAGATCAGGTTTTGCTTCTAATCAAAGCACCAAAAACGCCTTGTGGGAACATAGCCTAAGCGTTCATGTTGGCACAAGTTTAACTGATTGAAAACCCTGTTAGGCTATGTGCGCACAGTGCGTTTTTCGCGGCATTTTTGCACGTTTTTCGGGTGCGTTTTTGGCCTCAAAACTGCAGGATTTTGCTTCCCCAGCAAAGTCTATGAGTTTTCATTTTTGCTGTCTGCACACACGTTTTTTTTTCCTGCGTTTTTGAGTTAAAAAAAAAAATGGACATGTTAGTTCTTTCCTGCGTTTTTCTGCTTTTTCCCCCCCATGCAATGCATTGGAAAAACGCAGCAAAACGCAGAGATCAAAAACGCAGCAAAACGCAGCCAAAAACGCACCAAATCGCGGCAAAAACGCATGCGTTTTTTGATGCATTTTTTCGACGCAGGTGCGTTTTTAGCGGCCAAAAACGCACAATAACGCAGCGTCAAAAAGACGCAGTGTGCGAACCTAGCCTAAAGCTCCTCATTTACCTGTGTTGTTGATCCCGGATCCTCCACTCTCCTCGTCTTCACCTTCTGAGATGAGTCATCAATCCTGGATCCACCGCCCTCTTTGTCTTCACCTCTTGACTTGAACCTCTGAGTCCACAATCCTCGAGCGTCCACTCTCATTATCTTCACCTCCAGACATGACAACGTATCTTCAATCCTGGATCCTCCGCTGTTTGTCTTCTGAGATGACCATCTGTGTCCTCGATCCTTTGCTCTCCTCAACTTCATCTACTGAAATGAGCATTTGTCTCCTGTACACCAACTTCTATAGATTCTCAGTCATTGTGACATCACGCTGTGGGGTAACAATGGCCACCTGTATTAGATGATTTCACATATGTGACCATGAGGGACATCTCCTGTTATTAACATTGATGACAAGTAGTAATTATATAGGAGAACATATTGGTTAGGATCAAGCCTGTGAGGAGCCTGGTGATTAAGAGTCAAAAGTAAAATATGTTTATTTTGTCTGAAAAATCTAAATCTAATATATAACGCTGAATGTGTGTGTGCGTGTGCGTGTGTGTGTGTGTGTGTGTGTGTGTGTGTGTGTGTGTGTGTGTGTGCGCGCGTGTGTGTGTGTGTATGTACAGTACAGACCAAAAGTTTTTTGACACATTTTCTCATTCAAAGAGTTTTCTTTATTTTCATGACTCTGAAAATTGTAGATTGGACAGGACAATGACCCCAAACACACCTCCAGGCTGTGTAAGGGCTATTTGACTAAGGAGGAGAGTGATGGGGTGCTACGCAAGATGACCTGGCCTCCACAGTCACCAGACCTGAAACCAATCAAGATGAAGGCAAAAGGGCCTACAAGTGCTAAGCATCTCTGGGAACCCCTTCAACACTGTTGGAAGACCATTTCGGGTGACTACCTCTTAGGCCCCCTTCACACGTCCGTGAAAATAAGGGTGAACAGGATGAATGACAAGAAAAATTGTGTTTGTGGCAAAAAATGGTGGTGTTGCTTTATAAAATTACATTAAAAATAAAGAAAGAAAAAATGTCTTTATAAAAGTAGTAGTGAAGAAAAAAGTGGAAATAAAAGGGGGGTGTAAGCTATTTTACTAATAAAAATAAAAAGTAAAAATAAATAAAATAAAAATCATGAGTGCTGTGTTATAATAGAAAATGCGGTGTAAGAATGAATATCTGGGTTGAGCGTTCAGCGAATGAGTGATAGAAATTGTTACAAAAAGGAGTGTGTACGGTTTATGCAAAAATCTTCAGAATACGTAAATGAAAATTATATGCATGTGGAATGTCCCCCATGCTTTGTAAAAAATCATTTGTGAAAACATAAATAAAATATATATTATATATATATATATATATATATTAAAAAAAAAAAATATATATATATGTGTGTGTATATATATATATATATATATATATATATATATATGTATAAATTCAACGTGGAAAGGTGCAGCTGGATGGAGACTTCAGGTATTGTAATTAAAATCCAAAATTTATTGCAAATGGATTAAAAAAGTTTCCAGAGTTCAATAGCAAGGTGCAGACATCACGCTAAACAGACTACGCGTTTCGGCGGAGACAATATGCCGCCTTCTTCAGAGTCTCAACGGTTTCCTAGCAGCTATTTTACCATGAAGGCCTGCTGCACAAAGTCTCCTCTTAACAGTTGTTCTAGAGATGAGAAGGTGTGTCCAAACCTTTGGTCTGTAATGTATATATATATACTAGCTGTACTACCTGGCTTCGCCCGGGTTAATAACTGTTGTTAACAAAATAGAATGTATTAACAAAAATGTATTCTGCACACAAAAACCACAAAATAAATATATAGAAATGTAATTATTAAAAGGCAAAAACTAGCTAATAGAAGCATTTCACAACACATATTTCAACACCACAGATATTCCACACAGATTTAACTAAATTGGCCAAGAAATGTGCTCCGTCTGTCTCTTTCCCCGTCTCTCTTTCCCCGTCTGTCTCTTTCCTCTGTCTGTCTCTTTTTTTTGTCTGTCTCCATCTCTCTGTCACTTTCCCCATCTGTCTCTTTCTAGGTCTGTCTCTTTCCCAGGTCTGTCTCTTTCCCAGGTCTTTTTTTTTCCCCGTCTGTCTCCCCGTCTCTTTATCTGTGTCTTTTCCTGTCTGTCTCTTTCCCTGTCTGCCTGTCTCTGTCTGTCTCTTTCCTTGTCTGTCTCTATTTCTCTGTCTTTTTCCCCGTCTGTCTCTATGAAGGTCTGTGTCTTTCCCCATCTATTTTTGTCTGTCTCTCTGGTTGTCTCCTCCTTCCTTGTCTGCCTGTCTCTGTCCCTGTCTGCATGTCTGTCTGTCTGTCTCTTTCCAAGTCTGTCTCTTTCCAGGTCTGTCTCTTTCTAGGTCAGTCTCTTTCTAGGTCAGTCTCTGTCTGTCTCTCTATCTTTCTCTGTCTGTCTCTTTCACCATCTGTCTCTGTCTCTTTCCCTGTCTCTCTGTCTCTGTCTGTCTTTCTGTCTGTCTCTCTGTCTGTCTCTCTGTCTCTCTCTGTCTGTCTCTTGTCTGTCTGTATGTCTCTCTGTCTGTCTCTGTCTGTCTCTCTGTCTGTCTCTGTCTGTCTCAGTCTGTCTGTGTGTCTCTCTGTCTGTCTCTCTATCTGTCTCTGTCTGTCTCTGTCTGTCTCTCTCTATCCGTCTCCCCACCAACATCTTATTACCTCACATATAAGCTTCTTATACTATGAATGTCTTTTGTTCCTATAGCAACCAATCACAGCTCCTACTAATAACCTGTAGTTCCAGGCTCCATTTACTTTAATGGAGAGTAACCATAAAGCGCGGGGTTACATTTTCCTGTCAAAACATAGTCTACGACGTTCCCTGTGTCACATGAGGTGTCTATGCAAAATATCGTGACTGTAAATGCGACGGTGCGGATACACTTTTCGTTTCACTTTTTCCTCATTATGTAGATAGGGGCAAAATTGATTGGTAAATTGGAACGCGCGGGGTTAAAATTTCACCTCACAATATAGCCTATGACGCTCTCGGGGTCCAGACATGTGAGTGTGCAAAATTTTGTGGCTGAAGCTGCTACGGTGCAGATGCAAATCCCGGACATACACACACACACACACACACACACACACACACACACACACACACACACACACACACACACACACACACACACACACACACACACACACACACTCCTTGAACTGACTGCTATGTGCTAAACAAGCAGTCTCATTAAGACATATGAGACACACGCATGGGTGGAGATATGTGGACAGCCAGACCCACCCATCTCTCTAGCTATCCATAAACATGGCCCTTGAACTCCTTAACAAAGCTTGTGGCACTACAGGTACAAGAGTAGAGATTCCAAGTTTATATCCCAGAGGACAACCACATACTGACCATGGGATACATACCGGCCATTTACAATGTAGAGCCTGTCGCCATTTTACAAGTGACATGATCTGAAAGGTCACTGATCATAGAAGGAACTGCAGCTCCAAATCTGCCACAAAAAGCCATGTTTCAGTGGATGGGAGCAATGATCTTACTTTTCTTAAATATCCACTTATCTGACAAAACAAAAATGGACAATACAGCCTAAAAAAAACAAGCAGAGCAGACCAGACCATAGATAAATTGGCACGAGGTTCCCTAGCGCCACTGCCGCTTTATTCTACCAATAAAAAAAGAGTATCTCAGTCCTCTCTCATAAGACATGTGTAGTATATCCTCTCTCTTATGGTAATACAAGCTCTTAAAGGGGATCAAAGTATTTCTGTGCCAGACTCTTCAGTCCTGTGGAGGCCATGTAACATTATATAGACTCTATTTCCGATGGGGCCTAAGACCGTAATGCTGCACAAGTGAGAGGACACATTTTTTCATTTTGTTTGACACATATATTATATCTCCTATCTCTGGCGGGCTGACATAGAAGTTTCATATGAGACTGCTACATGAACAGAGGTCCAGGGTCACATATATTCCATTTGCAGGTTATTGCCAGGTGGCACAGTGCACTCACACTGCAATATTCGGTGATAAATGGCTGAAGAGCCATTCAGTTGGCTGTGATAGATGATACCTGATGGTGTGTTAGACTTCATTGGTCAATCACTTCCATAGCAGTTTTGCAACCTTTTACTGACATTACTAAATTAAACCGTCAGAGGCAGAGTCTCAATCAGCACAATACGAAACACTGAGCCATTCATTCTTATTACTAAGGCAAAGATGGGTTCATGTATCAATCTGAAGGTTCTGGGAAAATGGCACTTGTACATCAGTATAAACATGTGCCACATACTGTATATTTTAAAGTATTTTAAGTACCCCCCAAATCAATGTTATATTATGCAGATAGCGGCACTTTAGGTGGAAAATGCGGTACAAATTCCCTTCAGAGAGATGCAAAATGTTTAGCTTAAAGACTAAAAGCGAAATTCCTTTTGGAGTTGGCAAAGCACAGGCTCAGAGATCCATGGATTGCCAGTGTGGATTTCTATAATTGCTAAATTATTCAGTTGTATCTAATAGCGCCTATTACTATGTGCATAACATGTAATGACTGTGAACCCATCGCAAGGAGCAGGAGGCAGATAATGGTTCATGTCTGTGACACGCAGCATCTGGGCTCTGTCTGAGGCAGGTTACCGTATCTTCTGTCTCCATGCTTTATATTCAGTTTAACATTTTCATTGCCTTAAGTGACAGAATGTGTCTTCTACTGTGTATTCCTTAATAAAAGAAAACCCTACTAGAGGTTAATTATGGCACAAATGTAACGTCTTGTCACCAAATCTTATAATGTCGTTAACGCAAAAAAAAGTATAAGCACCAAAAAAACATTTACAACCATTCTTTACACACCATATACACCCTACCAAAGGCATGTCACTTTAAAATAAATAATACAAATTCATTGAGAATTGAGCAAAAGGGAATATTTTAAGAACATATTAAGAAACATGCAAAATAGGTAATAAAATGGTCCCACTACATACTTCTTTGGCTGTTTCACTTAAAGGAAATCAGTCAGCAGGTTTTTGCTATTTAAGCTGAAGACAGTATGCTGCAAGGGTTAATACAGAGAATTCAGGGATGCCTGTGTGGCGCCCTGGACAAGCCAGGGCGTCATAGGTACTACACCAACACACCCCACACTCCCGTTCAGGCACACTGAAGTCAGACAAAAACCCTTGTTGCCTTCCTCCAGGGGCTGATGTTCACACCAGGGGGTGGGCCAGGCGGTTGGTCCCGCCCACCGAGGATTTCACAGTTCTGGAGGCGGGAAAAGAGAGAGATCAGAGTTTGGAAGTGAAAGTGGAAGGAGGGAAGTAGCAGTTGAGCAGACTGAAAGTGGTCCGGGTGTGTGGCCCGGACGGATCAGCAAGGTTGGCAGACGGTGGTGACCGTCTGCAGGAGTGGCCTATTGGAGCTAGCCGCAAGGACCGTGGACAGGCGGTGGCCCAGCGGTTCCGGACCGGTACGCAAAGAGAAGCCAGCACCATCCGGCAGGGGCTTACGGACCCCGGCAAGGCTAGGAGTCGCCGTGAATTTGTCAAATCCGTTAGCGAAGGGAACCTCCTGGGTTTCCCAGCAGCCAAGTCCCGACAGAAGGCAACAGTCCAACCAAGAGAGGGAAACACAGTCACCGCCAAGGCTAAAGCTCCCAGGGCCAGAGCCTGCGGGCAAAAAGGGCTCCTTCAGCAACCTTCAAGCTGGGGAGCGAGTTACCGGTGGGAACCCATTGGAACCATACACACTACACAGGTGCAGGGAAAGGCAGTCACCATCAACCTGCCGGGAGGAGAAACACCGCAGCCGTCTGTGGGACCCGTCCATCCAGCCGTTTGTTTTACCGGAGACTCTGTGTACATCATTGGCTGAGTGAGTACCACCGTGCCGTGCGGCACAGCGCTGCCCCCGCGACCCTGCACCTCGCCAGGCCCCGTAACCCGCCTGCCATCCATCCCTACCCCATCACCGGGCCCCGGGACAACCAACCCCCCTACCCATGGAGGGGAGAACTAACATCCAGGCTGCTCCCTGTCATCGCTCCCGGGATCCCCGTCCAGAGCAGCGGTGGTGTCACCAATCTCACCAAAACCGTGGGTGGCGTCACGGACAATCTCAAATCCCCACAATCAATCCCCACCCTTTTCACTCACGGGCGAGGAACGCTGCTCGAGTCCCCGGGATCCGGCCCACCACTCGAGCCACCACCGAGCAGCAGCAGCAGCCGGACCCGAACAGTGGGAGAGTTCAGCGTCCCCTCCTCCGCCCGCAACAACTGTTTTGTCAAGGTCTGAGCTGTTGTTTATTTGCTATGGTTGTTTAACCAGCAGGACTTATCATTGCTCGGACTACAATGTCACACGCACGGCAGTCCGGCACACCTCCTCCTCTGATTGATACCTACGGAGGAGGAGAAGTCCGTATGCACCGTGTGACACATGAGTTCAGACCAATGAGTGTCTGATGTTTTCTTGCCAGCAGCTGTTAGCAGTGCAGGTCAGTTGTAGCTGCTTTGAGCCCACGCTGCTTTAGGATTAAATAGTAGGGTTTTCCCAGCAGTCGTTGCGGTTGATAGAATTCATTCTATTCTGGCCATCCTGGTGGAAGCAGCTGCTGGTGAATTGATCTGTGCCCATCCAACTTCTACTTTGGAGTCTGTCTGCAGCTGTGGATCTTGGTGTTTGAATCCTTCTGTTTATTCCCCTGTCTGTCTTTCCTTTTCCCTTCATTTTCCTAAGTGCAGAGGTGGGACAAGTTTCTTCCACCAGCCATCTCATTAACCAGGGACGTTTGCAGGGCTTGTGAGGTATCCGGCTCAGCGACGGGTTGAAACCCCACATATAGAAATGCTAGGGAGCTCAGATAACAGCTTGAGGTGTACTCAGGAGGTGTCCCCTCACCCCTCTCCCTAGCTATAGGGCCCACCATTGTTAAAGTGTCCCTCCCTTTGTTTGTGGCATTTTTTGTAGTGTGTCAGATGCCCTTCAGTCTGAACAAGTGTGTCACGCGGTGCATACAGACTTCTCCTACTCCATGTGTGACAATCTCTATAGAGAGTGTGTACCCCTGTGGCCCGTTACCTTCAGGTCCCCTCAGGGTCTTCAGGGACTCCACATACTGGATAAATCTTCTGGTCACAGGTAGGTTAACTTCAATGGAGGATTCGTGACGCCACTCTCGGTAGTTGCGGTTAGGGCGACCGCCACTGCAGTTCAGGGGACGCTTGGGGCTGATGTTGAGTGCAGTTAGATGTAGTGGCCTCCCGAGAGTGAGGCTGGCCCCAGGGCCTGGTGTGGGTGTGTAGTACCACAGGTCGCAGAAGAACAAACATGTGGAGCAGTAATGTCTTTCAGGGTTTATACTCACTTCAGATGACAGAGGTGAGTTAACGAGGGCGATGATGTGATGCTCCAAGTGGGGAACCAGGCTCCTTCAGGCTGACTTAGGGGTGGCTACTGACTCGCCTTCCTAGCCCTTTTGTTTTTGTGGTGACCCAGACTTGAATTCCTACGGGGTCACCCAGGGAAGTTGCTTCCGCCTGTTCTCCCCTTTTCGGCCCATTTGCTTGCAGCCTGGACCACGTAACTCCGGCTGCTTGCCTCTTGTCACTATAGGCCCTCTCGTTGCTGCGTGGCTCTGGACTCTGTGTTTGTTTGGTGAAGGGCATGAAGTGCCCCCAATGGCAGGTTGAGCAGGCCAACTGAATGGGCCCCTGCTCTGGGGACCTGTAACCCCGTGCGGGCCTGGTTCACCTGGAAGTCCCCGTACTCCACCTCTTTGCACTCTGGCCTCAGGTGGTTTTCGGGCAGCACTACAAGGTGACAGTTCTCCCCCGCCAGCAACCACTGCAGCTTTGGTGTCTGGCTAGTGACAGCCTCCAGGTTCCCTCCTTGCGACTGCTCTCTCTCCCTGAGCTTCACTAACTGACTCGGCTCACTACTCCCTCCCCTCTGTGCCTGCCTCCGCAACTTAGCAACCAGACTCTCTACCACACCCCTTTTGTGGAGATAGAGGCCACACCTCCTCCTGGATTCCCCAGGGGTCCCTTCAAAGGTCAATGTGGGAGACCTGGTTACTATGTGCCTGTGTAACCACACCCCGGTCAGCCTTCTGGATTACCTGTGTTGTACTGACCCATCATGGGTGCAGTACTCAGTGGTGCCTGACCAGGTCAGGGGCGCCACAAGAGCCTATTTGGGGGGGACCGCTTTCTCAGCTCTGCTACATGGCTAAATCTAAACATTCTGTCAGAACGGCTGCACCCAGTAATCTAAGTGATACAGGGTCTCCTTGCCTACATCATGCTGCTCTCAGATGAGGCAGCAAAAACCTGCTGAATGATTCCCTTTAATTGGTGAACCTCTGTAATATGGATCCACAGTGCAGGGATATTAATGGTCGTGCTAGTGTTCTAAGTTCTGTTTCTCTGGGGTGGGGTGGGGGGGGTTTAGTAACAGATAAATATCACACATGTAATAAATAGATCTGTAACTTGACAGACACAAATGGTGCTTAATAACAGACCCTTTTGACTGGAGTCTGCTTGATTTCTGCTAAGTTGTCCATCATTTTTAACAGAAAGGATAGCAGCTTGCAGCATTTTTCTTATCTGGTGAAAATGTAAGAAGATCCTTACCTTACCATTTGTGGCATATTAGTACAGGGGGGGGGGGGGGGGGGCAAAACATTTGAGGCCGGGTGACGCCCATGGCAGCCATCTGCAAAGCCGCCATTTTAAATTCAACTTTACTTTTTTCAATGGGAAGGGGTTCATGTGACACATCAAACACAGAGAATTGCACAAGAAAAACAATGGTGTACTCATTTTTAATGTAGCTTTCTTCATTATCGAGTTATTGACACATTTGTGACATGGAGCAATGACAGTAAACCACTAAAAGATGTGCTCAAAGTGCTGCCCATTGTGTTGAATTGTCAACGTGATTCTCTTCTCCCACTCTAGACACACCGAGAGCAGTACCACAGAAGAAATGCTACCACAGGCCTCCTATATCCATTGTTTCAGGTACCCCACATCCTGGATCCTGGATCTGCAGTACTGCTCTCTCGAGATTATTATATATATATATATATATATATATACAGTACAGACCAAAAGATTGGACACACCTCATTCAAAGAGTTTTCTTTATTTTCATGACTCTGAAAATTGTAGATTCACATTGAAGGCATCAAAACTATGAATTAACACATGTGGAATGAAATACTTAACAAAAAAGTGTGAAACAACTGAAAATATGTCTTATATTCTAGGTTCTTCAAAGTAGCCACCTTTTGCTTTTATTACTACTTTGCACACTCTTGGCATTCTCTTGATGAGCTTCACTTCACTTCACTGGTCATCAGTACTTCTGAGTAGTGCTCATGACCGGAAATACAGATAAGACCTTGATGTTCCTTTGTCAACGGTGTGCAACATATACAAAAACTTTACTACCCGTGACACTGTAGCTAATCTTCCTGGACGTGGACGGCAGAGAAAAATTGATGCAAGGTTGCAGCGCAGGAGAGTCCGGATGGTAGATAAGCAGCCCCAATGAAGTTCCAAAGAAATTCAAGCTGTCCTGCAGGATCAGGGTGCATCAGTGTCAGCGCTTTGAATTAAATTAAACGCTATTGCAACAGACCAAGGAGGCACCCTACTGCTGACACAGAGACATAAAAAGGCTACACTGCAGAATGCCAAAATGTACGTCAGCTACCCAAAATCTTTCTGAGAAAGTGTCTTGTAGATAGATGAGACCAAGATAAAGCTTTATGATAAAGCACATAATTCTACTGTTTACTGAAAATGTAAAAATGAAATGTGGCCTACAAAAGAAAAGAACATAGTTAAATATGGTGGCTTAGTGTTTAGCACTGCAGTCTTGGAGTGCTGGGGTCCTGGGTTCAAGTCCCACCAAAAACAACATCTGCAAGAAGTTTACACTCCCTGACACAAGTTCTGTCGTTTATTCATTTTATGTAAATAAAAGCTTATAACCTGACTTTAAATTCATCCATTGGTTTTATAAATTACTCTTTTGAAAGCTTAAAGCCTCCCAAATTTGGTTTAGGCGATGAAAATAAAGTTGCTGCAAAGCTGAAATATTGATCATTTAATGAACACAGAAAGGTCAGATTTTGGCAAGACAAAAGTTATGTCGCCCACAGAAAGTAATGTGAAATTCAAACCAATAATTAATTTCTAATACAAAGATATGTTGTATAACATGCGGTTCAACAATGATTCATACAATTTATTAATGAAGTCATCAGGAATAGCAAAGAATGCAGTCTTACATGCCTCCCAAAGTTAATGTAGATTCTTTGGTTTTGTATTCCAAGCTTCCTCTTTCATGCTACCCCAAACATCCTCAATGATGTTCATGTCTGGTGACTGGGCTGGCCAGTCCTTGAGCACCTTGATCTTCTTTGCCAGGAGCAACTTTGTTGTAGAGATGGATGTATGAAATGGAGCACCATCCTGCTGCAGAATTTGACCCCCTTTTATGATTGGGAATGTAAGAGGTAGCTAATTCTTCTTGATATTTTAGGCTATTGATATGGCCTTCCACCTTGCAAATGTTTTGCACACCCCCATACTGAATGTAACCCCAGATCATGATCTTTCCACCACCAAACTTAACTGTTTTCTGGGTATATTTTGGATCCATATGGGCTCCAGTAGGTCTCCTGCAGTATTTGCAGCAGCTGTGGTGTAATTCAACAGAAGGTTCATCAGAGAAATCCACGTTCTGCCACTTTTCCAGCGTCCATCTGTTTAGCAGGCTGTGGGACTTGGCAAATGCCACACGGTTTTTTTAATTGCCTTTTGTTTAGTGCTGGCTTCTGGGCACTGATTCGACCATGGAGGCCATTTCAAGACAGAATCCTACAAACTGTTCTAGTTGACACAAGGTCTTGAGATGACCAGGCTTGTTGGCGCTCTGTTGCAGTGGAAGAGGGGCTGGCTTTGGATTTTCTAACCAACAAACGTTCCTCCTGAGCAGTTGTCTTGCGGGGTTTGCCGGACCTGGGCTTGTCAAAAACATCTCCAGTCTCTTCAAATCTTTTTTTAATACTTGACGCTGAAACACATTAAAGATACCAGCCACCTTTGCAGTGGATCTGGTCTTTAGTCTCTTGATAATCAAGGCTTTGGTCACAGGGTGGATTTTTGGCATGTTGTCAGAGGTCAAGTTGCAGTTCAAGTGAAGGTCTGGGGTGCTGGGTTTCTTTTTATACACAACTACTAATTAAGAGATCATTTAGTGAGCACAGGTGACGATGTAAACTAGGATTGTGTGCACCATATGACAGGGCGACAAAACGTTTGTCTTGACAAAATCTGACCTTTCTGTGTTCATTAAATGATCAATATTTCAGCTTTGCAGCAACTTTATTTTCATCACCTAAACAAAATTTGGGAGGCTTTAAGCTTTCAAAAGAGTAATTTATAAAACCAATGGATGAATTTAAAGTCAGGTTATAAGCTTTTATTTACATAACATGGATAAGCGACAGAACTTGTGTCAGGGAGTGTATATGCTCTTACTATGTTTACGTGGGTTTCCTCCCATACTACAAAGACATACCAAAAGGGAATTTAAATTGTGAGCCCTAATGGGCATAGTGTTGCTGATGTACAGTATGTAAAGTGCTATGGTATTAATGATGCTATGTAAGTGAATAAATATTATTATTATAGGTTCAAAGATGTTTTGCTGCCTCTGGGACTGGGTGTCTTGACTGTGTGCAAGGCATTGTGAAATCTGAAGATTACCAAAGGATTTTGGGTTGCAATGTAGTGCCCAGTGTCAGAAAGCTGACTTTGTGTCCTAGGTCAACGATCTTCTAGCAGGACAATGACCCAAATATACTTCAGAAATGGATGTAAACAAAGCTCTGGAGAGGGCTGAAGTGGCCAGTAATGAGTCTGGATCTAAATCTGGATCTGAGCAGGGCAGATCAAAGTATTGTAGTGCGCCTGCGCAAGACCTCAACGTCGGCTAGTGTAGATGATGTAGAATGTGTCATGCACCGAGGTTTCAGAAGAAGGACAATGATGGCTGAAAGAGGAGGCGCCAATACCCAAGAACGGAGACGCCCATCCGACCAGTGTGCTCCGCACTGACCGTTAGGTAAGTATTATAAACATCCAGTGACAGGTTCCCTTTAAAACTGATGAACAATTTGCACAATTTTGAAATTGATGGTGTGAATAAAGCCTTAAATGAAATAGTATGTCATCAATATTTCTGATTAGTAAAAAAAGATGGGTAGGAAAATTGAACTACATAAAACATTTAAAAAAAAATGTATTCAGTACTGATAAAATATTGATAACATACTGATGTAATACTGATCAAATGTGGATACCACACAAAGACACCTGTAGTCTAATCGCTCCCCATAGAATGTAATTAAATATTCACGTTATATTTTCCAGCAATACTCCTTTTCTGTATTCCGTATGGAGATTATATATATATAATATTGGACAAGGGACTCTAAGGGCTGCAATTAACTCTGAAGGCGTCTCCCTCATTAACCTGTAATCAATGAAGTAGTTAAAAGGTCTGGGGTTGATTACAGGTGTGTGGTTTTGTATTTGGAAGCTGTTGCTGTGACCAGACAACATGCGGTCTAAGGAACTCTCAATTGAGACGAAGCAGAACATCCTGAGGCTGAAAAAAAAGAAAAAATCCATCAGAGAGATAGCAGACATGCTTGGAGTAGCAAAATCAACAGTCGGGTACATTCTGAGAAAAAAGGAATTGACTGGTGAGCTTGGGAACTCAAAAAGGCCTGGGCGTCCACGGATGACAACAGTGGTGGATGATCGCTGCATACTTTCTTTGGTGAAGAAGAACCCGTTCACAACATCAACTGAAGTCCAGAACACTCTCAGTGAAGTAGGTGTATCTGTCTCTAAGTCAACAGTAAAGAGAAGACTCGATGAAAGTAAATACAAAGGGTTCACATCTAGATGCAAACCATTCATCAATTCCAAAAATAGACAGGCCAGAGTTAAATTTGCTGAAAAACACCTCATGAAGCCAGCTCAGTTCTGGAAAAGTATTCTATGGACAGATGAGACAAAGATCAACCTGTACCAGAATGATGGGAAGAAAAAAGTTTGGAGAAGAAAGGGAACGGCACATGATTCAAGGCACACCACATCCTCTGTAAAACATGGTGGAGGCAACGTGATGGCATGGGCATGCATGGCTTTCAATGGCACTGGGTCACTTGTGTTTATTGATGACATAACAGCAGACAAGAGTAGCCGGATGAATTCTGAAGTGTACCGGGATATACTTTCAGCCCAGATTCAGCCAAATGCCGCAAAGTTGATCGGACGGCGCTTAATAGTACAGATGGACAATGACCCCAAGCATACAGCCAAAGCTACCCAGGAGTTCATGAGTGCAAAAAAGTGGAACATTCTGCAATGGCCAAGTCAATCACCAGATCTTAACCCAATTGAGCATGCATTTCACTTGCTCAAATCCAGACTTAAGACGGAAAGACCCACAAACAAGCAAGACCTGAAGGCTGCGGCTGTAAAGGCCTGGCAAAGCATTAAGAAGGAGGAAACCCAGCGTTTGGTGATGTCCATGGGTTCCAGACTTAAGGCAGTGATTGCCTCCAAAGGAGTCGCAACAAAATATTGAAAATAAAAATATTTTGTTTGGGTTTGGTTTATTTGTCCAATTACTTTTGACCTCCTAAAATGTGGAGTGTTTGTAAAGAAATGTGTACAATTCCTACAATTTCTATCAGATATTTTTGTTCAAACCTTCAAATTAAACGTTACAATCTGCACTTGAATTCTGTTGTAGAGGTTTCATTTCAAATCCAATGTGGTGGCATGCAGAGCCCAACTCGCGAAAATTGTGTCAGTGTCCAAATATTTCTGGACCTAACTGTATATATATATATATATATATATATACATACACAGTATATATACACTGAAGATAGGAAAATAAAAGTTCCATGCCACCAGACTTAACTGTCAATCATCAAGAGCGCAGCTAAGCAAGACCAGGAAAAAAAACCCCGCTATGATTAGGAACGCAATGTGCATTGGAAACACGTAAGATGTTGTTTGTCCAGCCCAGTGGAATACGTTTAATGGGTTCTTAATTAAATCTGAAGATTCTACCTACCGTTTCCTTTCCTGCATCAGGAGCGCACCATTTCCTAGCAAGCAGGAAGCCAGTAGGCTTGGGAATGGTGCGCTCCTGATGATTGAATGGGAGACAACCCCTACCAGTCATCATGACCCATTTATCCTGCTAATTGGTTGGTGTCCAGTCAATTATACTTTTTTAGCCAACCTCTTTAAACACAATGAAATCTATTGATTTACCACTTTAGAATCTGGTTGATTTTAGTAATATTATTTTGATACCTATATTGCCGGCACATACTTTTTATACTGAGCCAGTTGTCAGTTTGTGAGACCACTTTAAGTCAACATAGCTATTCTTTGTCCCTCATTCTCATGAGAGTCATCAAAAAAATATACTATGATTAAGTAGAATTGTATGAGGTTAATCACAAGAGATTATTGCACCCTCTGCCCAAAAAAAAGCACACTTTTTTCTCTAAAGGAGCATCTCCTCATCAACTGCCCAATTGCTTAATTTCTCTTGGGATCAGAGATTAATCGCTTATCCCATTACATTCCATAGACAAATTAATTGTTTAGAGCTCATGAGAGGCTTGTAGGTTGTAATATTGGCCAATTGAAGAAGACCATTGTACTGTTCTTTTAAGTGGAGACAATTAGTATTACAACAAAAGATAGATGTTAGACGATAACATGATGAATAGGGCATTCGGGGTCCACTGTATCAATGTGTCGTATACCGCGAAGCAAGACCCAGAGTGGGGGAAGTATTTCTCAAGGTACTTTCATAATAACGACCTTGTGTTTTGATAGATTTAAACTGTTCCTGTGTGACATATTGGTGTGCTGCCCCTTTATTACAGTGACATCCACACAAATGTGATTGTGTAGTATAACTGAATTGAGTAGACATACCAGTGCTGGGTCCTACCATAAAGGGTTTGGTACTCCATTGTTCTTCTGATGGTTGGGGATCCTTAAGTTCAGGCTCCCATTAACCAGTAATATTGTATCTTTAAAGGGGTGGTACACTACTCAGCATAATGGCGACAAATCGATGTAAATCTCATAGAGAAGGCTTTTTTCAAATACATTGTTTAGTCAATTGTGCCTCTCAGTGGCGCTATTGCAGTCCACTCATCCCCATCATGTGACCCCCCAAGGCTATGTGACCTCTAAGATCCGGTGATGTCACGTCAACTTCCAGTTGACCCGTCATCACCAAGGCCGGCCCCAGTCTCTGTGTGACTGGGCTGTCATCATCGCCCAGCATCGCTCCTGCTTGTAGCGCTCTGCAGTGAAGGAGAGAGCAGGAGCGATGCTGGCTGTGATGAGCGGTGAAACTCCGCCCACAGCCCAGTCACTCAGGGAGACTGGGGCACATCTCAATGATGTCGGGCCAACTACTGGACAATGATGTGACATCACAAGATCTCAGAAGTCATATAGCCCGGTGGTCACATGATGGGGATGAGCGGACCACAATAGCGCCGCTCAGAGGCACGATTGACTAAACAAGGTATTTCAAACAAGCCTTCTCTATGAGGTTTACATCGATGTGTGGCTACTATGTTGAGTAGTGTTCCACCTCTTTAAGAAAGGTCATGACTGAAAATGTCTTAAATGTCTAAATACTGTAGCTATTGATGTTCATTGTTAAGAAAGACTACACCAAAAGATTTACTTTTTGTTCCCAACTGAAAAGGCAATACATTTGAATACTGTATCTTGATATAAACCAGTTATATGACTGGTTATATGAATGGTCTGTCACCAAGTCAAAAGTAACAGTCCAAGTAATGGTCTGGCTCACTGTGCAGTGGTGCTCAGGAGAAAAAAACGTTTCATATAAGAAAAAACTCCGGCACTCTTGTATTGTGAAAATAATCTTGTTATATTTTTATTTCATATTCAGTATTATAATTAATTTGACGTTTTGGCTAATGCCTTTTTCAAAAACTAAATGCTGGAAAAAAAAATTCTCTCTAGAAAGAAACGTCAAGTGTGCTGATATATAGAATATCTAATATGAGAGTGGTAATAGAGTAAATTATACTGATGTTTCCAAAGGTGAAGTTATAACATCGCTATGGTGATAGCTGTGCAGCTGGTGGTCAGCGGTGAAATGTGTCTGTGTGACTAATTATGTGTGATTAATTATTTTATTTATTTAAAAAAAAAATTACGTGGGGTCCCTCCCATTTTTCAAAAAATAGTCATGGTACAGCAAACAACTGGAGGCTGATATTATTAGGGTGAGAAGGGCCATTGTTATTTGGCCCTTTCCAGCCTAAGAATAGCAGTCCACAGCCGCCTCAGAAGTGGTACATCCATAAGGTGTGCTAATTCTTGTGCTGGATCCAGCTCTTTCCGATTGCCCTAGTGTGGAGGCAATCAGGGTAATAATGAGTTAGTAGCAGTCCACAGCTGCTACTAAGGGCCACTTTACACACAGAGATAAATCTGCAGCAGAGCTGTGGTTACAATGAAATTGTGGACAATCGGTGCCAGGTTTGTGACTGTGTACAAATGGAACAATATGTCCATGATTTCACTGCAACCACCGATCTGCCAAAGATTTATCTCTGTGTGTAAAGTGGCCTTAAGCCCTAGCTTAGTGATGACAGGCATCTATGAGACACCCCCCATCACTAATCTGTAAGTGAAAGTAAATAAACACAAACACCCAAAAAAATCCTTTATTTGAAATAAAAGACAAGAAAGCACCTTCTTTTACTACTTTATTATCCCCCCCAAACATCCCTCTGACGTAATCCACACGAGGTCCCATGGTGATTCAGCTCTGCAACATCCCTGTCCTGTCACAACGAGAGTCATAAACAGGACTGCCCACTGTGAGCTCCACACAGCAAGTGAAGAGAGCTGTGCAGTAAGCGGTGACGTTACTCAGGTGATTTGCAGTCACAGCGGAAGTCCATGTGTCTGTCCTGCAGTCCGTGACTGAAATGAGCCACAGGTGGGAGACTCACCTGAGTGATGTCACCTCTGATTGCACAGCTCACTTCATTCGCGGCAGCCTGATTTACGATCACAGGTGTAGGACTCCAGCTGTGACTGGAAATCACCTGAGTGATGTCACAGCTTATTGCGCAGCTCACTTCACTTGCTGCGTGGAGCTCACAGTGAACAGTCTTGTTCTATGGAGCTCGCTGCGAATTTCAGATTTAGCAGTGCTGGAAGTATTGTGGGATGTCGTGTGCATTATGTCGGACCTGGACGGGCATATGGGGGGGTTAATAAAGTGAAAGATGGTGCTTTTTTATCTTTTATTTCAAATAAAGGATTTTTTAGGTGTTTGTGTTTATTTACTTTCACTTACAAATTAGTGATGATGGGGTGTCTCATAGACACCTGCCATCACTAATCTAAAACTTAGTGGCAGCTATGGGCTGCCATAACTCCTTATTACCCTGATTGACACCGCACCAGGACAATAGGGAAGAGCTGGATAAAGTGCCGGGACTGTCGCATCTAATTCTGGGCAGCTCCTGGCTATTTTTAGGCTGGGGAGAGCCTAATAACCATACGCCTTGCCAGTAGGGGAATACCAGCTCCCAGCTGTAGGGCTTTATTATGGCTGGGTATCAAAATTGGGGGAACCGCACGCCGTTTTTTTTAAATGATTTCTTTTACTGTATGATATAGGCCTGCCCACCAGCGTTTGTGATTGGTTGCACTCAGACAGCTCAGCACAGTCAGACTCAGCATGGGAGTGTGTCTGATTGCAACCAATCACAGATTCCGGTTGTCGGGAGAAGCAGTGAATATATAAGAGCTTAATGAGCGGCCAGCTCGGGAAGAACAAAAAGCTGCCGCAGGAGCTGTGTGACAGCCACCCCAGTGATCGGTGAGTATGTAGCGCTTCGAGAGACAGAGAGAGAGACCCTGACTCCCCAAAATCACTCCAGCATTGATTTTGTCATTCTGAAACTGTTGGTGAGCTGTGTTTTTGTTGACAAAACCGCGGGTAAAACGTATGCAAAACACAAACAATTTATGACCATGTGTTTTTGTGACGCCCTGGCCAGCCAGATAGTCATAGAAAGAGTTAAACCTCCTTGGTACCACCACTGGTACAGTGAGGCAGCCTCCCCCTCCCCCCAGTGTAACAAAAAGAGCAGGAGGGGAGGAGTTGAGTCAGTCAGTGGAAGGAGAGAGGAAGGAGAGCAGACAAGGGCTGCAGCTCTTGTGCTGCTGGGGAAGTGGAGCAAGGAAAAGGCAGGGTCTTGGAGCTGAAGTCGAGAGTAGGCTCAGGGGTACCCGTAGTGGACCGGGGCAGGGTAGTGGCCCGCCAGTAGTGTGTCAGGGACCCCGGACTTGTGCAGAGGGAGGACTTCCTCCGTCCGAAACGGAGAAGGTGACTCATAGCTGGAGTGCAGGAGAGAGAGAGGGCCCTGCTTCTTGTACCGGGTGTGGGATCCGAACACTCCCGTACCAAAGGCCTACGGACACAGGCAATTTCTGGTTTCCTGACCCTACACATGAAAGCAGCCTCATCCAACACCAGGACAACCGAACTGTGAGTTTCCTGCTCCCTGCAATCCCTGCCATCACCACAACTCCCACTGGGCCCCGGGACTACAACTCCCCTACCCCTGGAGGGGATCCCACCTTGCTGCCCCACACCATCAGTCCCGGGCACGGTCCCCAGAGGCAGCGGCGGTGCCACCATCTCATCACCGTAACCCACGGGTGGCGTCACAGACAATCCCCCTTTACATATTCCACTTTTGTTGTGGAGCCTGGTATCACAGACCGGGTCACGCCACCGTGATACCTCTAGAAGCGACCCCATTGGTCCGGCTCTGAGTACCCCCTATCCCTGGGCGACACAATTTGCCATCCGTTTTTCAACCCCTCATTGATTTAAATGGGTGACAAAAGTTGACAAAAACGCAAATAGAATGAACATGCTGCTTATTTTTTGTCATAAACTGTTTTCAAAAAACTGCTGACAAACTGCAAGGTGCGCACAGCAAATCTGACTTCTCATAGGCTTTGCTGGGAAGTCAGAAGTGAGAAAGTTCTGATAAAAAAACTGCACCAAAAAAACTCAACAAAAACTGCAGCGTGTATATATAGCCTAAAGGCTACTTTACACGCTGCGATATCGGTACCGATATCGCTAGCGTGGGTACCCGCCCCCATCTGTTGTGCGACACGGGTAAATCGCTGCCCGTGCCGCACAACATCGCCAAGACATGTCACACATACTTACCTGCCCGGCGACGTCGCTGTGACCGGCGATCCACCTCCTTTCTAAGGCGGTTCGTTCAGCGTCACAGCGACGTCACAGCTGCGTCACTGAACTGCCACCCAATAGAAGCGGAGGGGCGGAGATGAGCGGGACGTAACATCCCGCCCACCTCCTTCCTTCCGCATTGTGGCGGGAGGCAGGTAAGGAGAGCTTCCTCGTTCCTGCGGCGTCACACGGAGCGATGTGTCCTGCCGCAGGAACGAGGAACAACCTCGTTACTGCTGCAGTAACGATTTTTGAGAATGGACCCCCATGTCACCGATGAGCGATTTTGCACGTTTTTGCAACGATGCAAAATCGCTCATAGGTGTCACACGCAACAACATCGCTAATGCGGCCGGATGTGCGTCACCAATTCCGTGACCCCAACGAGTTCGCATTAGCGATGTCGTAGCGTGTAAAGCCCCCTTTAGAGAGGCAGTGTGAGGGTCATATTTTGTGCAGAGAGTACAATGAGGGGCAATTATTTTTTCAGGAGCATTATAATCACACTGACACGGTGTTAGGATATGCTGCAAAAGACCAGAGAAGATGGAAAGCCTACACAGACGAACTGCGAAAGTGGTGTGGATGACGTCTAGAAAAGTTGGAGAAGAAACGAAAGGAAACAACTCAAAATCAGAGAAATGCAACCTGTAAGTTAATTGGTTGTAAATTTTTATTTGATACTGATTATGTAACATCAGTACTCTGGTTCCTATATGCGTTCCTCTTCCCGTTCAGTGGTTCTGTCGGGGCTTCCGTCCGAATCCCCCGCATAATGGGTTTTGGACATATGCCATAGGCCATTGACTATAATATTGCAGATAGAGTCACCTTGTGCTGTCATGCACCATTTTCAGGAGCATACGCCAATTGGAGTTGGACATCCAGATGTAGTAGACTGCATCTAGGTGTCCGCTTCCAGTAAGCATATACTCCCGAAAACAGTGCATGACAGAGCACAACGTTGACTTCATCTGCAACATTATAGTGAATGGCCCCATCGCCACATACGTCAAGATCTGCTTTGTAGGGGGTGTGGAGACACGGGGGGTCAGTGGGTGCTCTCTTCCGCTGGCCTGGCCGCCTTTAGAAAGACAGCATGGCCCAGGGCTCATCCCAACTGAACGCCCTTAAGGCCTAAAACACACTTCCGCAAAAAAACGTCCGTGTTACACGGTCCGTTTTTCGGGTCTGTGTTCCGTTTTTTTGGGGCGTTTCTCCGGTACGTATGGCATTCGTGTGATGGCGTATGCGAGCCGTGTGTACGTGTAAAATGTCCGTGTTTGTGTGTAAAATGCCCGTGTATGTGTACGTGGAATGTCCACGGGATCGCGCTATTGCCTTCATTAGCTGCGTGGAGGTGACAGGAGCGGCGGTGTCTTCTGCTGCTCCGGTCACCTTCATGCAGCACAGCTGGAAGCGACGCTGGACCATCCTGGAGTACGCGGACATGGAGAGCTTTTTCGGGCTTATTAAAGTGGTGAACCAGGGTATATGTTTGTGTTTTTTATTTCTAATAAAGGATTTTTTCATGTGTGTGTATTTATTTACTGTAATTTACAGATTAATCATGAAAGGAATCTCGGGGAGACGCCTGACATGATTAATCTAGGACTTATTGGCAGCTATGGGCTGCCAATATCTCCTTATTACCCCAATTTGCCAACGCACCAGGTCAAATCGGGAAGAGCCGGGTACAGTCCCAGAACTATCGCATCTAATGTATGCGGCAATTCTGGGCGGCTGCTGACTGATATTGTTAGGCTGGGGGGCTCCCCATAACGTGGGGCTCCCCATCCTGAGAATACCAGCCTTCAGCCGTATGGCTTTATCTGGCTGGTATTAAAATGGGGGGGGACCGCACGCCGTTTTTTTTAATTATTTATTTATTTATTTTACTGCACAGTATAGACACGCCCACCGGCTGCTGTGATTGGGTGCAGTGAGACAGCTGTCACTCAGCGTGGGGGGCGTGTCTGACTGCAACCAATCACAGGCGTCTGTGGGTGGGGAAAGCAGGGAATACGAGATTGATTAATGAGCGGCCGGCATATTCAAAGTAATTGTTGCCGCGTATTCTCTGCACAGCTTTTCCTCGCCGCGCTGGTGATCGGGGAGCGGTATGAGCCGGGGGAAGAAAAAAACCGAGCGCCAATGTAAGTATGACTGAGAACAGCAGAAAAAAAGGTAAGTATACTGAATTTAATTAAAAAGAAAAAAAAAATAAGATTGCTAGTGTAAAAATGCACACGCACGAAACATGCTGAACACGGACATACTCCGTGTGCGGTACGTGCAGGCACGGACCCATAGACTAAAGCGGGTCCATGCCTGCGTGCTGCCGGCCAAAAACGGACATGTCGTCCGTGTAGAAAAGCGCACACACGTACTTACCACACGATCACACGTTCCGTGTGATTTTACGTGTGTGTGCCATCTACCATTGATTAACATGGGTCTCCGTGTGTACGTGTCTCCGGTACGTGCAAATACGTACCGCACACATACAAGTTAAACGGATGTGTGTTGCAGGTCTAACAGTGGGCGGAACACTACTCAGACAACACAGGGTGAGGGAATCACAATATTAAGACTTTATTGGATCCCCAAACAATTAACGGCACATAGCACTTAACCAGCAAAACACACAAATGTAACAGGCAACAGAGTCTCACCCTTCCGCTGGCTCACCTGGGATTAGATTGTTCATGCCTCGGGGTTTCCAGGGCCAGCTACTCCGAGAAAAGAATAGTGGCAAGCGTAGGAAGCTTACCGAGCACAGAAACGTCTGTAGCCAGGTGACCAAATTGTCCCAACCTGAGTTTCTTCCTTAAGTAGTCTCTGTTATGATGATATGATATAATCCTGGCAGCCGGAGTCGAAATCCCTAGACTGCGATTATGGTCTCCAATTGGAATCGGAGAAACTAGATTGAAGCCATGTAGCCAAGTGATCCTCTAGTCGGAGCCAAAGTCCCTAGACCGAGTCCACAAGGCATCCTGGTTCTAAACCCCTAGCCAGCTCCTAAGAGCTTAGACTGGATCATGCAACATCCATCAACCCCGGTGACTCCAAGAAGTCCCCTTTTATAGCCATAGCCTTCCCTTAGGATATAAAGTGACCTTATCGGATTGGTTGTATAAGGCTGCTTCTCTTAAGGTCCAGTCACACTAAGCAACTTACCAGCGATCCCAACAACGATAGGGATCGCTGGTAAGTTGCTAGGAGGTTGCTGGTGAGAGGTCACACAGTCAGACGCTCCAGCGATCCCACCAGCAACCTGACCTGGCAGGGATCGCTGGAGCGTCGCTACACGAGTTGCTGGTGAGCTCACCAGCAACCAGTGGCCAGCCCCCAGCGCCGCGTGGAAGATGCTGCGCTTGGTAACTAAGGTAAATATCGGGTAACCAACCCGATATTTACCTTGGTTACCAGCGCACGGAGCTACAGGTGCAGAGAGCAGGGAGCAGCGCACACTGAGCGCTGGCTCCCTGCTCTCCTAGTTACAGCACACATCGGGTTAATTACCCGATGTGTACTGCAGCTAAATGTGCACAGAGCAGGGAGCAGTGCACAATGCTTAGCGCTGGCTCCCTGCTCTCCTAGCTACAGCACACATCGGATTAATTAACCCGATGTGTCCTGCAGCTACATGTGCACAGAGCAGGAGCCGGCACTGACAGTGAGAGCGGCGGAGGCTGGTAACAAAGGTAAATATCAGGTAACCAAGGACAGGGCTTCTTGGTTACCCGATGTTTACCGTGGTTACCAGTGTCCGCAGAAGCCGGCTCCTGCTGCCTGCACATTTAGTTGTTGCTGTCTCGCTGTCACACACAGCGATCTGTGCTTCACAGCAGGAGAGCAACAACTAAAAAATGGCCCAGGACATTCAGCAACAACCAACGACCTCACAGCAGGAGCCAGGTTGTTGCTGGATGTCACACACAGCGACATCACTAGCAACATCGCTGCTACATCACAAAAGTTGGTCGTTAGCAGCGATGTTGCTAGCGATGTTGCTTAGTGTGACGGGGCCTTAACTCTGTATACAGAATATCTCAGTAATAATGGTCAATAGCAGAGACAGCTAAGTTAAATCGCATCCAGCAAACACATCGTAATACAATGGGTATCTGGCCTTCAGTGGTCAAAACAATTACATGAGTCAACAAAAACTTCAATACTAAACTCCCAAGAGTCTTGTAGAACAATGAGGGATTATCCCCCATCTGTAAACAAACTTTCTTCATGTCTGGCTGAATTTTAAGAAAGTTAACCCATGCTAGGCACTGAGAGTCCATGTCGTCACAGGGGGTTCGGACAGAAGCCCCAACGGAACCACTGAACAGTGAGAGGAATGCAATGTGAAAGGGGCCTAAGGCCAGTTTCATACATCTTGCATTTCGCCGGATCTGGCAAGCATACAGTACAGTACATTCATTTACAGTGGAAGCGCGACACCATGCGGACAAATATGGTTGTGCATGAAGCACACAACCGCATGCTGTCATGCTTCCACTGTAAATGAATGTACTGTACTGCATGTGTGCCGCCTCCGCGACAGCCGACGGGCTGCTCGGACCCGGATCCGCTGTGGCTCGAGGGGTCTCCGGATCCGAGGCGGCGGCGCGCAGCACCCTCGGAAATAAAAGGGGGGATTGTTTGTGGTTTTGGGATTATGTTCGTGACGCCACCCACCGTGTGTGGTAACATGAGGGACCACCGCTGCCGGTTTGGGGAGCCCGGGGACGCTGGTGTGTGACAGCTTGAGATGTTAACCCCTCCGTGGGCAGGGGAGTGGTGTCCCGGGGTCCGGTGAAGCATGGCGTGGGGAACCCGTCGGGTGCAAGGGGGGTAACATGTACTCACACAGTCAAAAGTCACTGACGCTGACACCAGGTAAACCAAACTCTTGAGCACTCTGTGGCCCTTGGGCGGGCACGCTGGGTCCGTGTCCTCTTGGTGTTGCCTGTTGACGTGAAGCTTTGGCCTTTTGCACTGTGTGTCCTACGTGTGGATCCCTTACACTTGAAGCATTTCGGATCCCGATCACCTGCGTGGCTAGCAGGGTGATCTTGCTCTCAGGATTCATGCTTGGGATTTTCTGGACGGTTGTGAGAAGTTCTATCCCCCTCGTTGCGCTAGTACCCCGATTCTGGAGCGGGTGGGGAATGGTTCCTGAAGACTCCCTTCCCGTCGGGTGAATTATTGGGCTGCGTGAAGCTACTTCCCAGCCTAGGGTCGTCGTGCCCTGGTCCCTGCCCGATTGTAGCACTAGGCAGCCGGCCTGCTCTCTGTAGCAGCACCGTGCTCCCTGCCACTACCCCCTGCGACCGGGGTTCCAGCTCCTTCTGGCCAGGCCAACGTCTGACACCTGGGACGGGTACAGGAGCCCAGCTCCACAGCGTGACCTTGACTGTCACCGCTGTCTCTCTCCTCTCCTACTTCTCAACTCTACTGCACTGACACTTCTGCCCTCCTTCTACCAGCCGTCCATCTGGGTGGCCCTATTCCCCTCAGGCTGCCCAATGGGTGTTTGGTGGGTGTGGTGCAGAGTGTTCCTCAGGATTTGTATAAACCTTTTGGTAGCAACACCAAAGTGACAGGACCCGTAACCAAGGAGGAGCGGCTACCATGCAGAAGGGTAGATTGCACGGCACCTTTGTGACGACCTGATAGGCCAGGGCGTCACATTCCCCCTCGTTTAAACGTGGCTCGTCTGTGAGCCATAGAGACCAAAGCGACAAAGGTCGTCACACATGCATGCCAGATCCGGCAAAATGCCAGATCCGGCAAAATGCCAGATCCGGCAAAATGCCAGATCCGGCAAAATGCCAGATGTGTGAAATAGGCCTAAGTGTGCAAATTGCATATGTGCGGTGATTTGATGATTATTCAAGCAGCTTACAGGGAACCTGTCAGGTTAAAAAAGCGTTCTAACATACAAGCAGGAGCCTGTGTGAGCTATTAACCCCTTCTTACCCATCCTCGTGTTGTAATATTGTGTAATATTAAAGTAATAAAATACGTTTTATACCTTACATATTCCCTATGTAAATGAGCAGGGGCTGTAGCCCCATGGGCATCGCATCGCCCTGTGGGCATTTGCATGCTTTCCATGGTATCACGCCCCTGTGGGCGTGATACCATGGATTTACATGAGCGACGTCATGTCTGCTTCTTCTGAATTCTGCGTGTGCGCACTTACCCTTCTCACCACCTTCTCTTCCTGTTGTTTACTTGCTGGGTTCAGACGCGCGAAGCGCATGACCGGAACCGCAGGAGTCTTCTGAGCACGTGCAGTGCGCGTCTGAAGCCAACAAGCAACCAGGATGAGAAGGCGGCGAGAATGGTAAGCGCGCAGGATTCTGAAAGAGCAGATGTGAGAGCGCTCATGTAAATCCATGGTATCATGCTCACAGGGGCATGATACCATGGAAAGCATGCAAACACCCACAGGGCTATGCAACGCCCATGGGCCTACAGCCCCTGCTCATTTACATAGGGATTATGTAAATAATAAAATGTATTTTTATTACTTTAATATTACAAGAAAGGGATGGGTAGGAAGGGGGTTAATAGCTCACACAGGCTCCTTCTTGTAGGTTATAACACTTTTTTGACCTGACAGGTTCCCTTTAAGTGGTGTTTAGGAGCGGAACCAATCTGAATTTTTGACCCAAGTGTCAGAAAACTTAGATTCACCTTTGCTGTATGTCATGTTGTGGGGGCTCTTTCCCAATCACAAAAAAAGTCAGGAAGGAGTTACCTGTGATAGATGGGGGCTCTGTTGACGTGTTTGCATTAAGGCCACAAGCTTTAAAGGAGTTCTCCAGGCAAGTCAATAAACGGATAGTTGAATCATGTTGACAATATCTGTGGCTTCTACTTGGATTCCATGTTTCATTGAAAAATGAAAAATCACGTTTTAATAGAGCGTTACATAGTTGCTGGATGAATGTTGTGTCCACTGGTGTAGACATCGGTGTGAGGCACATGATACTAAGCAAACCTTATTTTAGGAAAAAGCAGTAATCCTCGCAGCTCTCTTCTTGACACTTCTTCTGTTTTTTTTAGTTTCGTATAAAAACCATGAAATCCTAAAGCATTAATAAATTGTATTTCACATGATAAAATCAGTGTTTAGAAGATATAGGCATTGCTGCCTCCTGCTGGACGGATCAAGAAATACACTTTTGCTATTAATGATTAAACATGGTGAAAAAGGAAATGCTTGCATCATACGCCATTGGGCTCATAGAAATATAATATATGGTCACATACACTATAAGGACAAAAGTATTAAGACACCCCCACATGACATCTACCCAAGATTGTAACTTCACAGGCATTAATATGGAGATGATGCCAAGTTTGCAACAAAATAGCGTTCACTCTAAGGCTATGTGTGCACTTACCGGATTTTGCCGCGGATTTTCCGCGGATTTGCTGCATGTTTCGCTGCTGAAAATGTTCATAACATCTCTGCAGTGAATCACCAGCAAATCCTATGGAGAAAAAAAATCCTGTGCGCACTATGCGGAATTTAACAGCTGCATGTTTTGCTGCGGAAATCCCGCAGCAAAAACAAGTGCATGTCACTTCTTTTCCGCACATCGCTGCGGGATTTCACTCCATTGACTCCAATGTTAATCATGAAATCCCGCAGGGAATAACGCAGGCAGCAAATTCTGTGCGGTTCACTGCGTTTTCCTGCGTTATTCCCTGCGGTATTTCGCGGTTTACCTCCGGTAATGTGCATCGCTTGTCTGCGGTTTTGCAGGGAAGTGATGTCATTACAGGAAGAGGAAGCCGTGCAGAGAGTAAACACACACATCACAGACACACACACACATCACAGACATAGAACACATAGACACAGACACATAGAACACACATAGAAAGAAAACGGAAATATAGAAAACAAAGAACGTGGGCTCCGCTGCATATTTACCGTCCAGCCGAGGTAAGCACACAGCGGCGGCCCGGTATCCTCAGGCTGGGGAGGGAGAGGGGCAGGGGTAATGTCCCCCGGCCTCACTCCCCCTCCGGCAGCCGAGAATATCAGCCGCAGCTGCCCCGGCACTGTCGCATGCATTATGCGGCACTACCGGCGTGTCCTCGGCTTTTCTTGCCACCGTGTAGCAGTGGTGGCAAGGTAATACAAGGGGTTAATGATGGTGGGGGACCACCGCCATTAACTCCAGGCTTGATCATGGCAGCGTCTATGTGACAGCTGACATGATCAACCCGTAAGTAAAGTGAAAAAAACACAGACACCAAAAATCCTTTATTTTAAGTAAAACCAACAAGCCTCGTTCACCATTTTATTAACCCCTCCCAAACAAAGCTCCGACGTAATCCACAGGGTCCTGCATAATCCACAGCTCCGGCTCCGACGTCCTGCACTGCTGACATCCAGCCGCGACTGTCACAGACACAGGCTGAAAGCAGCAGACAGCAGAGGTAATTACCGGTCATTTCCCACGGCCGGTAATGTGAACTCACTGCCGACCGTGGGAAATGCAGCGATCTGTCCTCTATCTATCCCTCTATCTATCTGTCTGTCTATCTATCCCTCTATCTATTCTTCTGTCTATCTACTATCAGAATTAAATGTATTTTTTTTTTTTTCTTCAATGTGCTTTATTGCATTGAATGCAATAAAGCACATCCCAACCCGCACGCGGCAAAACCGCGGCAATACCGCGAATAATACCGCGGTAAAACCGCGGCAAACCGCATGCGGTTTTCGGGTGCGGTTTCCCGCGGTTTTTTACCGCGGGTGCGGTAATCTTTGAGAGCATGCGGAATTCTCTCAAGGAAATTTCATTTCCCAGTGCGCACAGAGCCTAAGGCTATGTGTCCACGGTAGAATGTACCTGCGGATTTTTCTGCCTGAAAATCCGCGACTTTCGCGGCAAATCCGCACCCGCGGATTTGCCGCGGATTTTTTTTTTTTTTCCCCATTCAAAACCAAAAATCCGCACCAAATCTGCACCAAACAATTGACATGCTGCAGATTTTTCCGGATCAAAATCCGCGGCAAATCCGCAGCATGGACACAGCATTTCCAAAATGCCATTGAAATGGCTTGGAAGTGCTGCTGCTGCAGATTTTCGGGAAATCCGCGGCAAATCCGCGGCAAAATCCGCGCAAAATCCGCAGCGTGGGCACATAGCCTAGGCTGCTTTCACACCTCCGGTTTCTGCAATGCGGCACAATCCGGAACTTTGCAGAAAAATCGCACCAGTTTTCTTTTTCTGCTGGTTGCGTTTTTTCTGCATAGACTTTAATTAGTGCCGCATGGCCTTGCGTTCCATCCGGTTTTTGCCGCATGCGGCAGATTTAGCCGATGCGGCGGCCGGATGGAACGTTGCCTGGCACGTTTTTTCGTGCGGCAAAAAAACCCGCATCTGGTGCTTTTTTCAATGCATGCCTATGGCGGCCGGATGCGGCGTGATGCGGCAAAAACCGCATTGGGCCGCCGCATGCGGTTTTTGCCACTGCGCATGCTCAGTAGCATGCCGCAAGCGGCAAAAACCGGACGGGCCGCATGGAAAAACTTATGCAAAGGATGCGGGGTTTTCACCACATCCGTTGCATAGCTTGCACAGCCGGATTGAGCCGCACAGCTCAAGCCGGATGTGTGAAAGCAGCCTTAGGCCTCATTCAGACACCAGTGATTTTTCTCCTATGCAAAATCATAAACCATTGTTCATCAATGTTTTGGTCCCAGTTTTTGTAGTGTCAGTTTACGCCATCAGTGATTTTCATTTATGGGTAAACAGGTAAGTGACAACGCTCCTATACATTACAATGTGAATCACACGGATTCCATCCGTGTGCTGATAATGACTTCCACGGACCCATGGATTTCAAAGGGCAAAAAGGCAACATTGTCCGCACAGCAAGGTTCAGTCTCTTCTATAGTGCAGAACTAGGAAAAGCCAACATCACTGAATAAAATCACTTTATTTTCTTCTTGTTAAAATAATTCACAAGAAATTCAGTGTATACTTTCTCCTGGGGTTTTAGGTGTTTGGTACCTCACTTTAATAAGAAGTGGATTTATTCAGTAATTCTGGCTTTTCCAATCTGGATTATTCAAAAGATAAAAAAAAAAAAACTGTGGAAAGAAAAGCACAATAGTGTCTTACCCTAATATATACGGGGTAAACAATGAGCAATCCTACTCACCAAATGGAGTTGTGAAAGTCACAACTCCTGTAAAAGGCACGTAAAATCCAGATCACGGCAGCAGTACCCCAGGCGGTTGATAACAGAGGTAGAAAAGGGCTTTTGGTCACCGCGCCAATGATCACTGATGAAATTGTAGGATTAATGTAACTTTATTTTGCACAGGTCTATGCGTTTATGGAGGCTCAGCTCCCTTCCTCAGGACCGACAGGCACAAGAAACATCAAATCTCAATTTGATGTTTCTTGTGCCCGTCGGTCCTGAGGAAGGGAGCTGAGCCTCCATAAACACGTAGACCTGTGCAAAATAAAGTTACATTAATCCTACAATTTCATCAGTGATCATTGGTGCGGTGAACAAAAGCCCTTTTCTACCTCTCTCTGTTATCAATCTGGATTATTCGGGAGATTTGTATCGGAATTTTTTTTCGGGATGCCAAAAAAAAAAAAAAACGAACATGTGAACTGCCCCATAGACTATAATGGGTACAAGATCTTTAAGTAAACTCCAAGGATAGATCATGTGCATGATAAACAGACATCTGATCGAGTCCTCATAGGAAGACCTTTGACAAGATTGTGAAGTGTTTGTGGAAGTTTTTACCCATTCACCCAGAAGAGCATTTGTAAGGTCAGACACTGATGTGGGAGAGGGTCGGGCACACAATTCACTCTAGATCATTCCAAATGTGTTTAATGAGGTTGAGGTCAGGGCTTTGTGCAGTCAGTCAAGTTCTTCCTCCCCAAACTCACCCAACTAGGTCTTTATGGACCTTGCTTTGTGCACCGGGGCACAGTCATATTAGAATAGAAAAACTGTTCTGGAAAGTCATACAATTATCCTAAATGTCTTGTTATGCAGACAGACAGAAAAGGGCCCCTATGCAGTCCAATAGCTAAGAATAAAGCTGGCTTTACACACAGTGACATCGCTAGCGATGTCACTGGTGAAAGCACCCTCCCCCATCGGTTGTGCATCACAGGCAAATCACTGCCCGTGGCGCACAACATCGCTAGGACCAGTCACACATACTAACCTGCCTAGCGATGTCGTTGTGGCCGGCGAACCGCCTCCTTTTTCTAAGGGGGCAGTTTGTTCGGCGTCACTAAGCGGCTGCCCAATAGAAGCGGAGGGGCGGAGATGAGCGGGTCGAACATCCCGCCCACCTCCTTCCTTCCTCATTGCGGGCGGCCGCAGGTACGGTGATGTTCCTCATTCCTGCGGTGTCACACATAGCGATGTGTGCTGCCGCAGGAACAACGAACAACCTGCGTCCTGCAACAGCAACGATAATTGGGATTAGAACGTCGTGTCAACGATCGATACGTTGAGTATTTTTGATCGTTAACGGTCGTTCCTGCATTTCACACGCAACGACGTCGCTAACGAGGCCGGATGTGCGTCACGAATTCCGTGACCCCAACATCTCGTTAGCGATGTCGTTGCGTATAAAGCCCGCTTAAGATTTGTGGAGAGGCGCACACCACTTTTAAGAGGTGCCTGATTTATATGCCCCTTAATGAATCAAGCACCTCTTACTCCAAGAAGATCCTGTCATCAAGACCAGGTCCCACATGTGTAGATTGCATTAATGGATAGAAGTTCATATGTTGAAATCAGAGTTCAGATATTAGAGGCACTGCTGCCTCCGATGGAGGGATCTGGAAATACGTTTTTCTATTAAAAAAAAGGTTTTCCCCTTCTAATGTGACCTCCTTTCATTTGTCCTAATTCTTCCTAACACTTTCCCAATATACGTCTGCTACCTACCCTGCTCCTGTAAACTAATCTCTCTGTGGCACGTATATTCCAATGCTTATGTTCTCACTTTGATTCTTCCGATCTGGAGATCGGAATAGGAGAAACTATGAATGGCACGTCACTGGTGGGGGAGGGTCTTCCTCTCAGTAAATAAAAGCAGTCTCGGCAAGCATGTCCATATCACACTTCAATCTCCTCTCAGCCTGCTTTAAACAAGAAGGATCAACATAGGAATATAGGAGCCAGAGTGATCTGCTTACAGAAGCAGGGGTAGGTAGAAGTATATTGGGAAAGTGTTAGTTAGGAAGAGTTAGGACAAATGAAAGAGGTCACATTAGTAGTGGAAAACCTCTAATGATTTATTAAATAAAAATGTATTGAGATAAAACAAACAGTTTGGATTATGCGCAATTGTCTTCAAGTGGAGGCAACATGTCACCACATTCATGGGAATAACACTAGTCAAAGCAGCTGCTGCAATGCTTAAAAGCAGAGTAGGGACATTCAAGTGCAGGTTGCATCTCCAGTAATAGGATTAATTATGCTGTTTGTATTAGCACAGTATGGTGGCCTAGTGGTTCCCAAACTACAAAAACATTCTGGTAGGTTAAGGGTATGTGCGCACGTTGCTTTTTACCTGCTTTTTTGCTGCTTTTTCTTCTGCGCTGTTTACTGCCAAAATGGATGTGTTCTTCTATTCAAGCAAAGTCTATGGGAATTTGGGTTTCTTGTTCACACTATGTTGTTCAAAATGCTGCCTTTTTGTGGCCGAACTTTGGTCAAAAACTTAGCTTTGCAGTGCAAAACCCAAATGGCAAAAACAATTGACATGTTGCTTCTTTGAAAAGCTGAGTTTTTGACCAAAGTTCTGCCTCAAAAAGGCAGCATTTTGAACAACATAGTGTGAACAAGAAACCCAAATTCCCATAGACTTTGCTTGAATAGAAGAACACATCCATTTTGGCATTAAACAGCGCAGAAGAAAAAGCAGCAAAAAAGCAGGTAAAAAGCAGGTAAAAAGCAACGTGCGCACATACCCTAACTGGTCCAAAGGAATGGGACCTTTGATTGCTCCTTGTCCCTAGTAGACTTACAATGTGCATGGTGGGACTTTTGGGGTTAAAGATAGTCTCGTTAGCTCCTAGTTTGCATATTGCTCTTCCTCAGGCACCATATACTGTAGCTCCAGGGCCATTACCTGCAGAACAATGATTATACATAAACAGGACCAAGATATTAGGCTAAAAAATTTGATTTTTATTAATATTAAATACACTTTAAAAGACAAAAAGCAAAAAAGGTAATTAAATTATAAATAAATAACACTGCATAAAATCCAGACCTGGTGCAAAACAAATATATATATATCAAAGTTGATTTAATGGAGGGTGGATCTAGATGGCAGCAAGATAAGCCCTAAAAAACAGGCAAAAAAGGTCAAACATGCAAAAAAGCTAAAAAAGACCTTAGTAAAGTGCCCAATGCTGAAAAATATTGCACTACTTTAAACCAAAAAGAGTTTGGTATTTTGTGTTTGGGTCAAAAAACGAGAATCCCACCCAGTACATAGTGTAAACAGGTGGGTCCCGATAGAATGGAAAGACCAGTGCAATTACTAAATGCAAGCAAAGTATACATAGAAAGGGCAGAATTAGTCAAAAAGGATCCATTACCTCAGAGAGTAGAGCACCAGGACTGGCAACCTCAACATATGTTTCCAAATGGGTCTTCGTCAGGAGGTGTGGCTTATTAGTGTAACGCAGGTTTATTTATACAATTAAGTAACCAATCCAAAAGTCAAAGGGCTATCATATGACCCAAATCATTAGAAACCATCTGGGGCAGACAAAGGGTGTTAGGAAAAGAACCAATAGCAGCAGCTAATAATGCCTGCGTTTCATTGACAGCGGGGGTGAGCCGCAAACGTCATGTAGAAAAGGGAATCCCATTTAATCCGATCACGTCACTGGCGCATGCGCACTGGACCGCAAACCATAAAACAGGAAGTGCCGTGCTTCGGGTAGTGCAGCCTCTGCGTCCCATGTCGCTAAGTGACCGGTGGGCGTGCACCTGTATAGAGCCGGAGCACAGACAATTCCATGGAAGGCAGGCCAGCTAGACGCGCTCTGTGATCGGACAAGAGGCATAGCCCAATGGTAAAAACCAGGGAATCCCACATGGCTGTCCAAAGCACACAGTATTATATTGTGTGCACACCGGATCGCAGACAGCTACATGTTAAAGGAATGCGCCCAGAGTATTCATAGATCATAAACATAGATGAAGAAAGGACAAACATGTTTTCCAAACAAAACGGCCCTAGGAGATATATTTAGTAAAATACAGCCATATATAAAGTATACAGGGAGAAAAAGAAAAAAGAAAAAAGCAGAGGGACAAATAATTATGAACCACTGGCAGAAAAGATTTTTTTTCCTCTTTTACTTCTTCCTTTTCTTTTTCTTTCTCACAACGGAGAGAGGCAAAATACAATACAGAATATTCCTGCACAAGCCATAAGATGACGACATACGATCCAAAGGTCACAGATCAAGCACGTTCAATGATGGAAATGGTACTAGGAAAATAAACATAAGAAAATTAGGAACAAAAATACAAGACAACGTTAAAACCTGCAAAGAAAGAGAACAACCTAGCAGATCCTATGGAACCCAAAAATATGAATTACAGAAAGGAAGCAAACCCAAAATTTTCGTTTAGACCTTTCGGAGAAACTGTATCCAGCCTATAAATCCAACGACTTTCCACCTGGGAAAGAGACCTAAACAAATCCCCACCCCTACTACCCAGCGTAACCTGGTCAATTCCCCTTATCTGTAGTAAACTCGAATCACTGTTGTGATATGTCCTAAAATGTTTTGCCAAAGTTTTAAGTTGTTCGAAAGATTCCGCTGTCTTAGCCTTATCTATATCACGAACATGCTCCCGCACTCTTATCTTTAATTCGCGAGTAGTCATGCCTACGTAGATTTTTTTACAAGGGCAAGTGGCGTAATAAATTACGCCCTTCGAAGAGCATGTAAGATGATGAAGAATTTGGTAAGTGCGGCTCGAGGTAGAATTTGTAAAATCCTTGCATTTGACTAAATTCAAGCAGGCTTTGCATAACCTGCAGGGAAAAAAGCCTTGGTTATTGACAGGTGTTCTTTTAGTAGGAACTGCCTGATAATGGCTTCTTACAAGGATATCACCTAGATTTTTTGATCGTCTTGCAGTGATCGAGGGTCTTTGGGGGAGAATCCTTCTGAGAACTGGATCAGTGAAAAGAGTTTTCCAATGTTTGTATATAATTTCTTGAAAACCTTTCCATTGACTATGGAAAGTGGTTATAAGTCTAACCGTGTCCTTGTTTGTTGAAGTATTAGACTGTTCCCGATACAGTAGATCGTTTCTGGACGAATTTTTGGCGATATTAAAGCCATGACGTATCGTCCTATGGCTATAGCCCCTAGCCCTAAAACGATCATAAAGATCTCTTGATTGTTGCCGGAAATGCTCATCTGATGAGCAGATTCTCCTTAGTCTTAAGAATTGGCTGGATGGAATCCCTCTAATTGTGCCAGGTGGATGAGCAGAATCGGCACGTAATAAGGCATTACTAGAGGTAGGCTTACGGTAAACACATGTATCCAGATAGCCCCGTTCCGTCCTCTGAATATCAATATCCAAGAAACTGAGCCTGGTACCAAACTGGTAGGTCAGTTTTAAATTAATCGTGTTGGAATTAAGACAGTCCATAAAGGCTTGCAGTTCCTGTATGGTGCCCTCCCAAAGAAACCACACATCATCGATGTATCGAAGCCAATTGTGCACCCGTTCCGTCTGTTGTAAGGGATTGCATACAAAGATTTCCCTCTCCCCTTGGAGCTTGGGAGAGGGAAATCTTTGTATGCAATCCCTTACAACAGACGGAACGGGTGCACAATTGGCTTCGATACATCGATGATGTGTGGTTTCTTTGGGAGGGCACCATACAGGAACTGCAAGCCTTTATGGACTGTCTTAATTCCAACACGATTAATTTAAAACTGACCTACCAGTTTGGTACCAGGCTCAGTTTCTTGGATATTGATATTCAGAGGACGGAACGGGGCTATCTGGATACATGTGTTTACCGTAAGCCTACCTCTAGTAATGCCTTATTACGTGCCGATTCTGCTCATCCACCTGGCACAATTAGAGGGATTCCATCCAGCCAATTCTTAAGACTAAGGAGAATCTGCTCATCAGATGAGCATTTCCGGCAACAATCAAGAGATCTTTATGATCGTTTTAGGGCTAGGGGCTATAGCCATAGGACGATACGTCATGGCTTTAATATCGCCAAAAATTCGTCCAGAAACGATCTACTGTATCGGGAACAGTCTAATACTTCAACAAACAAGGACACGGTTAGACTTATAACCACTTTCCATAGTCAATGGAAAGGTTTTCAAGAAATTATATACAGACATTGGAAAACTCTTTTCACTGATCCAGTTCTCAGAAGGATTCTCCCCCAAAGACCCTCGATCACTGCAAGACGATCAAAAAATCTAGGTGATATCCTTGTAAGAAGCCATTATCAGGCAGTTCCTACTAAAAGAACACCTGTCAATAACCAAGGCTTTTTTCCCTGCAGGTTATGCAAAGCCTGCTTGAATTTAGTCAAATGCAAGGATTTTACAAATTCTACCTCGAGCCGCACTTACCAAATTCTTCATCATCTTACATGCTCTTCGAAGGGCGTAATTTATTACGCCACTTGCCCTTGTAAAAAAATCTACGTAGGCATGACTACTCGCGAATTAAAGATAAGAGTGCGGGAGCATGTTCGTGATATAGATAAGGCTAAGACAGCGGAATCTTTCGAACAACTTAAAACTTTGGCAAAACATTTTAGGACATATCACAACAGTGATTCGAGTTTACTACAGATAAGGGGAATTGACCAGGTTACGCTGGGTAGTAGGGGTGGGGATTTGTTTAGGTCTCTTTCCCAGGTGGAAAGTCGTTGGATTTATAGGCTGGATACAGTTTCTCCGAAAGGTCTAAACGAAAATTTTGGGTTTGCTTCCTTTCTGTAATTCATATTTTTGGGTTCCATAGGATCTGCTAGGTTGTTCTCTTTCTTTGCAGGTTTTAACGTTGTCTTGTATTTTTGTTCCTAATTTTCTTATGTTTATTTTCCTAGTACCATTTCCATCATTGAACGTGCTTGATCTGTGACCTTTGGATCGTATGTCGTCATCTTATGGCTTGTGCAGGAATATTCTGTATTGTATTTTGCCTCTCTCCGTTGTGAGAAAGAAAAAGAAAAGGAAGAAGTAAAAGAGGAAAAAAATCTTTTCTGCCAGTGGTTCATAATTATTTGTCCCTCTGCTTTTTTCTTTTTTCTTTTTCTCCCTGTATACTTTATATATGGCTGTATTTTACTAAATATATCTCCTAGGGCCGTTTTGTTTGGAAAACATGTTTGTCCTTTCTTCATCTATGTTTATGATCTATGAATACTCTGGGCGCATTCCTTTAACATGTAGCTGTCTGCGATCCGGTGTGCACACAATATAATACTGTGTGCTTTGGACAGCCATGTGGGATTCCCTGGTTTTTACCATTGGGCTATGCCTCTTGTCCGATCACAGAGCGCGTCTAGCTGGCCTGCCTTCCATGGAATTGTCTGTGCTCCGGCTCTATACAGGTGCACGCCCACCGGTCACTTAGCGACATGGGACGCAGAGGCTGCACTACCCGAAGCACGGCACTTCCTGTTTTATGGTTTGCGGTCCAGTGCGCATGCGCCAGTGACGTGATCGGATTAAATGGGATTCCCTTTTCTACATGACGTTTGCGGCTCACCCCCGCTGTCAATGAAACGCAGGCATTATTAGCTGCTGCTATTGGTTCTTTTCCTAACACCCTTTGTCTGCCCCAGATGGTTTCTAATGATTTGGGTCATATGATAGCCCTTTGACTTTTGGATTGGTTACTTAATTGTATAAATAAACCTGCGTTACACTAATAAGCCACACCTCCTGACGAAGACCCATTTGGAAACATATGTTGAGGTTGCCAGTCCTGGTGCTCTACTCTCTGAGGTAATGGATCCTTTTTGACTAATTCTGCCCTTTCTATGTATACTTTGCTTGCATTTAGTAATTGCACTGGTCTTTCCATTCTATCGGGACCCACCTGTTTACACTATGTACTGGGTGGGATTCTCGTTTTTTGACCCAAACACAAAATACCAAACTCTTTTTGGTTTAAAGTAGTGCAATATTTTTCAGCATTGGGCACTTTACTAAGGTCTTTTTTAGCTTTTTTGCATGTTTGACCTTTTTTGCCTGTTTTTTAGGGCTTATCTTGCTGCCATCTAGATCCACCCTCCATTAAATCAACTTTGATATATATATATTTGTTTTGCACCAGGTCTGGATTTTATGCAGTGTTATTTATTTATAATTTAATTACCTTTTTTGCTTTTTGTCTTTTAAAGTGTATTTAATATTAATAAAAATCAAATTTTTTAGCCTAATACTTTGGTGTTCTTTTGCGTTGCAATATCTATCCAGTTTGACAGGCTATGTACTCTATTTACAAGGTTTTGTGTTTAATAAACAGGACCAAGTCTGCATTTTACTTACCTGGTAAATGGACAATTCATGGCAAAATTTGAAAATGTCCACACATCAACTATCAACTGCGTTTTAAAAGGTTTATTCGAAACATAAATAGCAAAAGTTGCAAAATGCTTGTAAAAATATGCAACTTTACAATTTACTTGTTCTTAAAAATCCTCTTGGCTTTCCAGAATGAAGGGCTTTTTAATATAAAAACGCTTAGGTTACCGGCCACTGTTGCAATCTATAACACGACTAGTCTCCAAAGAGCATACATAAATATAACACTGCACTCTCAATGGGCAAGAATGAATAAAGATATAACTCTTTTTCTCAATGCTAATAGATTTTTAATACTGAAGGCAAGATAGCAACAATTGAAAAACATGTGACACTTGCGACAATTTTGCGACAATAACGTTTCGGTCCTCCAGGACCTTGATCACATTATTCGCTAAATTACTGTGAAGAAAAGTGTTTTTTTGGGGGTTTCTTTAATGATTATCAGGCAGTAGCCTCCTTACTCATAGGCATATGTATAAAGACGTTCGTCCAGAAATAAAAAAAAAATGGCAATACGGTGAGGTCTTTCCTGTTCCCTCCACAGTGGAGTTCAGGGTAGGAATATCCTGTCCTTCCTGGCCAGTTAGGGAAAATTAATCACCTGTATAGAGGTGCAGGAAGATCCTTAAAGTGAATAATGCATGTGTCTTGTGAGTGGACTCATAGAATGAGTTTGTGCTCCAGACCCTCCAGGGTTAATGCTGTATTTGCCTCTATACACGTTAAAGCTGAATTGCAGTCTGCGTCCCCAGGAGACACATGGCCACAACTCCTGGGGACGCAGACTGCAATTCAGCTTTAACGTGTATACAGAGGCAAATACAGCATTAACCCTGGAGGGTCTGGAGCACAAACTCATTCTATGAGTCCACTCACAAGACACATGCATTATTCACTTTAAGGATCTTCCTGCACCTCTATACAGGCGATTAATTTTCCCTAACTGGCCAGGAAGGACAGGATATTCCTACCCTGAACTCCACTGTGGAGGGAACAGGAAAGACCTCACCATATTGCCATTTTTTTGGATTTCTGGACGAACGTCTTTATACATATGCCTATGAGTAAGGAGGCTACTGCCTGATAATCATTAAAGAAACCCCCAAAAAAACACTTTTCTTCACAGTAATTTAGCGAATAATGTGATCAAGGTCCTGGAGGACCGAAACGTTATTGTCGCAAAATTGTCGCAAGTGTCACATGTTTTTCAATTGTTGCTATCTTGCCTTCTGTATTAAAAATCTATTAGCATTGAGAAAAAGAGTTATATCTTTATTCATTCTTGCCCATTGAGAGTGCAGTGTTATATTGATGTATGATTTTTCAGGGATTTTTTGATCCTCTTACACTAGCACCTCCCCCATACTTCTTATTCTAAGTGTGTGCACACTATTTTCTTATTTTTTAGTCTCCAAAGAGTGCAGCACTTAAAAGCTCTTTGCTACAGTTTGTAAGCGCTGCTTTCAAGCTGGCCAGATTCAGAATTCTCGTGCTCCTCTGATGAGGCCGAGGTAAAGCTGTGACAGCTTGCAGCATTTGAGCATGCAGTTCGGGGCAGCGGTGTGACCATTGTGCTGGTCAGGACTGTCAAATAGCGCAATGTGGAGAACAACCCTTTACAACAACTTTCCACTGTGATATAACATGCTAGGGATTGTGCAATTTTAGGCTCCAGTGTATATGAAGGACACAGTTGAATTACAGCAGGTACAGAGACAAGTGACCAAGGTTATTAAGGGCACATGTGACCTACAGCACAAAGAAAGGTCAAAATTTGGGGTATTCAGTTTGGAGAATGCTGGAGGAGAATGAACACCTTAATAACTGGACAGTAACACTTTTTGGGCTGCAATAAGTTCCTTTATTACATAGGTTGAAGAAAAAAAAAAAAAAAAAAAACCTAGGTCCATCTAGTTAAACCTTCCTCCACCAAATATACATTTTATCACTAAATTATATCTATAACCAACAATGTGTGTACTGAGGAAATCATCCAGCCCTTTTTTAACCCCTTCAGCCCCGGGGCACTTTCCGTTTTTGCGTTTTTGTTTTTTGCTCCCCTTCTTCCGAGAGCCGTAACTTTTTTATTTTTCCGTCAATCTTGCCATATGAGGGCTTGTTTTTTGCGGGACAAGTTGTACTTTTAAATGAAACCATAAGTTTTACCATATGGTGTACTGGAAAGCAGCAAAAAAATTCCAAGTGTGGAAAAATTGCAAAAAAAAGTGTGATGGCACAATAGTTTTTGGGATGTTTTATTCACGGTGTTCACTATATGGTAAAACTGATGTGTGGGTATGATACCTGAGGTCGGTGCGAGTTTGTAGACACCAAACATGGATAGGTTTACTTGTATCTAAGGGGTTAAAAAAAATTCACAAGTTTGTCCAATAAAAGTGGCGCACGTTTTGCGCCATTTTCCGAAACACGTAGCGTTCTTATTTTTTGGGATCTATGGCTCAGTGACTGCTTATTTTTTGCGTCTCGAGCTGATGTTTCTAATGGTAGCATTTTTGCACAGATGCTACGTTTTGATCGCCTGTTATTGCATTTTGCGTAAAACTTGCGGCGACCAAAAAACGTAATTTTGGCGTTTGGAATTTTTTTGCCACTACGCCGTTTACCAATCAGATTAATTGATTTTATATTTTGATAGATCGGGCATTTCTGAACGCGGCGATACCAAATGTGTATATTTATTTATTTTTTAACCCTTTAATTTTCAATGGGGGGAAAGGGGGGTGATTTGAACTTTTAGGTTTTTGTTTTTTTTTTTAATTTTTTAAAACTTTTTTTTTACTTTTTTTATTTTAGTTTACTAGTCCCCCTAGGGGGCTATAGCGATCAGCAATCCGATTGCTGATCGCTATCTGCTGATCACAGCTATACCGCTGTGAACAGCAGAAATAGTCTCTTTCTTCCTCTGCTCCGTGCTGAGGAAGAATGAAAGTGAAACTTCGTAGCACCAGGCGTCATCACATGACCCTGTGCTACGATGGCAACCACTGAACGTCACGTGATCACTCACGTGACGTCCGGAGGGGGCGGCGGTAAGTAAAAAATATGGCCGCGCGCATATAGATCTCGCTGCCAGACTTTGGCAGCGAGATCTAAGGGGTTAATGTTCCGGGTGGAATGCGATTCCACTCGGAACATGTAGGCACACGTCAGCTGTTGAAAACAGCTGATATGTGTGCCGATCCACGCCGCCTACCCGCGGCAGGGGGCGGGGCTTACCGGGACACGATCCATGACGGAAAGATCCGTCCATGGTCGTGAAGGGGTTAAAAGCTGTTATAGTATCTGCCATTACTACCTCTTGTGGTAGAGCATTCCAGAGTCTGACTGCTCTTACTGTAAAGAACCCTTTCGGAATCGCTTTTCTTCCACTCGCATCGAGTGCCCCCTGGTCCTTAGTATTGTCTTTGGAAGAAATAAGTCATGTGCCAGTCCTTTATATTGACCACACCTGTATTTATACATCTAAATGAGATCTCCTCTGAGATTTTTTTTCTAACCTAAACACATCCAACTTTTACAATTTCTTATGGATCAGAGGCATATTTCATGTACATCTAGATATATATATATATATATATATATATATATATATATATATATATATATATATATATATATATATATATATATAGTGAACGTTGCTTACCGCAACCCGGGGGTTTTACTCGCTTGCAGCGGTGCAGGGTAGCTTAGGCATACACAGGCAACACAGTCTCTCTCAAAAATGCAGCAGTTTATTAGTAACCAACATAAACTGCCCTTCCAAAACACAATGAAGCCTCTCCTGGCTTAAAGGAAAATATAACATCCACATACCGTGGGCTTCCAGTCCAATTAAGTGTCCATAGTGGATTCTCCACTCTCTGGCTCCAGCCAGCGAACACAAGTCACTGTGGTTGCTTCCTGCAGCCTCCAGCCCTCTCCAGCCAGGCTGCAGTATTTTTCCCAGTCATCACCGGGACTGATTTCCAGGAGTCTCTCTTCAGTCTTCACACAGACTGAGATCTCCAGCACACATCCTCCATGTGCAGCACTCTCAGGCTTCCCCCTGTTTCTAAAACTAACAGTCTCTTAAAACCCAACCGGATACACCCACAGGTGGAGGTATGTGATTCTCCAGCTCTGTCTATCACACTGGTCACAGTTTAAAGGGAACCTAACCCTTAATTACAACCCAAGTTCTGTGGAACTACAAGTCCCACCGTCACACCTTCAGTTCAATATCACAGGGGGATCCTTCTCCACTGCGACCATCCACAACATTGGTGGTCGCTACCTCACAATATATATAATTTCTATCCAATCTGTGCTTTCTTCTCATGTCAATGTAAATATGGCTTTTTTATTTTGGATACCATTGTGACATTAACACTAGAACTACTGGACTCGTGACACCTATATAGAAATACATAGTGCAAAGTAGTCAAAATGACTGCCTCAGTAGTTCTAGTGTTAAAGGTTGGCACTTTGTACATTTCAATGGTGTTTTTATTGGTAGGTTACAGATATCCTATCATTTACTGAAGGTAGAGTACAGGTCTAATACTAGTGTGAATGCAAACCCATATATTATGCAATATATATGATTAGTACAGTACCTGGTTTGTTACAGAATGACCTAGGCATCAAAGTATGTAGTACAAAATACAGCTTAAAAAGTGTGTATGTGTTAATAGTTTGGAGTTCTAGTTTAATAAACGGGCCAAGAAATCAAAGAAAACGGGCGATCTGATCTGTAAGATGTGATTTGTACAATCAGGGCAACAGAAGATGAAGAATAAGGAGCACAATGTGCCGATGACACTCAGATCTACCTCTCTGGCCCAGATGTCACATCTCTGCTGTCCAGAATCCCGGAGTGTATCCGCTATATCCTCCTTTTTCACCTCTCGCTTCCTAAAGTTCAATGTGGCCAAAACTGAACTAATCATCTTTCCTCCATCTCACCTACACTCTCCACCTGATCTATCTATTACAATAAATAACATCACGCTCTCGCCAGTACCCAAAGTTCGGTGCCTCGGAGTGACCTTTGACTCTGCCTTGTCCTTCATACCACACATCCAATCCCTCACCACCTCTTGCCGTCTTCAACTCAAAAATATTTCCAGAATCCGTCCTTTCCTCAATTCGCAATCTACAAAAATGCTAGTGCATGCCCTCAATCTCCCGCCTCGATTATTGTAACTTCCTCCTCTGTGGCCTCCCTGCTAACACGCTTACCCCTCTCCAGTCCATCCTTAATTCTGCTGCCCGACTGATCTACCTCTCGCCTCACTACCACCCCGCTTCTCCTCTCTGCAAATCCCTCCAATGGTTCCCAATCTTCCACCGTATCCAATTCAAACTACTAACACTGACCTACAAAGCCATCCATAATCTGTCTCCTCCATATATCTCTGAACTAATCTCCCACTACACCCCAACACGTCACCTCCGGTCCTCCCCAAGATCTCCTTCTCTCCTCCTCTCTCATTCGCTCCTCATGCAACCGACTCTAAGGCTATGTGCCCACAGGACTCTGTATCTGCGGATTTTTCTGCATCAAAATCCGCACCTTTTCATAGGTGCGGATTTGACGTGGATTTTGTTGCGGATTTTGCGATTTTTTAATTCAATTGAATAGGCAAAATCCACAACAATAATTGACATGCTGCTGATTTTTCCGCGCGAAAATCCGCACGATTTCCGCTGCGGAAAAATCCGCAGCGTGGGCACAGCATTTCCCAAATGCCATAGAAATGGCTGGGGAGTAGCTGTGCTGCAGATTTCTGGAAAATCTCGCAGAAAAGCCACGGAATTCCGCGGCAAAATCCGTGCATTTTCCGCAGCGTGGGCACATAAACTAAGACTTCTCCCGAGCATCCCCAGTCTTCTGGAACTCGCTGCCTCAACACACCAGATTATCTGCTACACTTGCAAGCTTCAAACTGAACTTGAAAATTCATCTGTTCAGAAATGCCTATAATCTACAATGACCTCACTTCACCACCATGCGGAGCCGCCGCCCGACCACCATGCGGAGCCGCCGCCCGACCACCATGCGGAGCCGCCGCCCGACCACCATGCGGAGCCGCCGCCCGACCACCATGCGGAGCCGCCGCCCGACCTACACCCCACCTACTGTCTCCTCCCCAAAATCCGATAGAATGTAAGCCCGCAAGGGCAGGGTCCTCTTCCCTCTGTACTAGTCTGTCTACTGCAACTTGTATATGTATTCTGTATGTAACCCCTTCTCATGTACAGCTCCATGGAATTAATGGTGCTCTATAAAAATGAATAAAATAATGTGATGAATTATAAAATAAAAAAAAAAAAAAAAAAAAAAAAAAAAACAATATTGGAGGCGAGTAAAGCATCAGATGAAAACCTCTTCTACCATAGGTGGGCACTACGTGGATCAACAAGGGGTTAAATATTAACCCCTTTTTCTATCCTAGACTACCAGGGAAGGAAGGAGTACACTAGTCGCCCCAAACGGTTAGCGCTCCGGCCCCAACAGGTTAGCGCTCCGGCCCCAACAGGTTAGCTCTATGCCTTCCAGTTGAGCTGTACTGCAGTATCAGACACCATCCATACTCTGGTGTGGTGCTGGTTCCAGAAAAACAAAGCTATCTTGTCCAACCATGGTGGATCAGCTTTATCCTCTTCACTACCCTTGACCACTAGGGAAGTCAGAATTAGTTAGACAACAGAAATCAAGGAGAAAATGATTGCTATGTGAATACCTCTACAGAGACGACTAAAGACAATCTGCATTTGTAACATTTATTTTAGGAAATACATTTTAAAACACATCTTTATTATTTATACAAAAAAAAAAGACTAGTTTATCATAATGCATATAAATCAAATAAAAGGCCACTTTAGGAAATCTTGGATCTTTTTAGCCCTAAATAAAAAAAAAAATAAAAAAAAAAAAAAACGAAAAAAAAGAAAATCACAAATAGTCAAGAAAACAAAAAAACAAAACAAAACAAAAAGACCCAAAAAAACATTTAGTTTCCTCTTAAAGGACAGTACAATAACATCACAGACAGGGTGGCATCTTTTCAAGTGCATTAAGCATCCTGCCTCTTCATACCTTTTATCCTTAGTATGTGAAATATATATCTTTCAGTTGATATAGTCATTTATTTGCTAAAATATAGCAACTCGACAAGAATTATTTTTTTTTATAATTTTTATATATTTTTTTTCTGTTTAATCGAATGCAGCTTAGCGAGTAGAAGGCTTTTTAGAAATTGGAGATCATTACAGTAAATGACGATTCACAAATGACAGGGGGGAGGGAAGAAAAAATGTTTTAAAAAAAAAGTTAAATACACAAGAGACAATTTATTTTCCTCTCATTCGGAAGGGAGCGCATTAGTTTTCCCACTCAGTGTAATCATTTTCCATTACTTCCAGCAATAAAGTTGTGAAAAGGGGGTGGTGGTTATAAAGTAAATGAAATGTAATAGGTAAAGGAGGTCCAAAAGTGAAAAATCAGAAAAACATAAGTTAACTTCAGAAAAAAAAAAAAGAAAAAAGAAAAATTGAGTGGAATGTAACAGAAAAAAAAAAGAAAAAAGGAAGCAAATTGAGATAAATAAGTGAAGCCTAAAATTTCGGTGGGGGGGGGAAACTACCCCCTTTTATGAGAAGAGCATTAATAGACGATTAATAACCTGGTAAAGGAGAAACTGCAAGGAAATCAGCAATACATAAAAAACATCTAATAGTCTAAGGCCTTATACACTGTTTAATGGACATTCTGGTTTCCATCTAGGTTCCCTGCCTGCCATTCATCCTTACAGGTGTAATAAATACTGTATCTAACCTATAGTTCAGCAGTGGGATGCAATACTTTCACATTCGTGGTTAATCTTCGGCACATAGGAATTTGGCAATTTGTAGGAAAGGTGACTGGGAAATCTCTCGCACCTTCTCTTAGGTGACTCGGACCGAGAAGGGTTAATTTTGTATCCTATACTTACTAAAAAGTGACTGATGGATTATCATAGGCCAATGAATGGCTTGACGAGTACCACCCTACAAATTGTGGCATCACTATTTCCCAGTCCCACCCCCCAATTTCTTTAACTGCGTCATTACCCTCTCACTTTTATGGCACATCCTTGCAGATCAAAGACCAGGTCAAATAGGAAGGGGTCTCTGAAAATTAATGGGCTAGCCTTCCCAATTTTCCTTCCCAAAGATCCCTCCCGCGGAATGTCGCAGGAGTAGAAAACACATGAAAGGAAAACTGAAAAACAGGATGGATCGATAACGGGAGCGCTAGGCCTCGGAGTTACATCTCGTTGGAGGAGTAGTCTTTTTCCGCTGTGCCGTTGGACAGAACGTTTCCTTCTTGGAGCCGCTTGACGCGGTACGCCTCAAAGTGAATACTGCTTGTGATGTCTTTGATATTCTGCATGTGCGTCCTGCAAAGAATGAAAAACAAAAACGGAATTATACACAGGCCACATCGAAGCCTTCAGTCTATCAGACGTGGAGGAGCAACATCGCTCACAGCTAGAGCCGGATAAGCAACCGTGCAGCCAAATATCACCGGAGAAATGAGTGACGACATCATCGGAAGAGAGGAAGGAAGCCGTGGGTGTAAATGAGCTCTACGCAAGGCACAGCTATTGTTCCTAGTGAGGCAAGAAGATGTCATTCAACAGGAAGCGGCAATTCAACCGCAATATCCAGCACTTCATCATTAAAGCAGATCGGAGAAAACATGATGGGAAAATTACAAGGCACAATAGCAAACCTAATCACATCACGAAACATAGCCAGACTGACAATAGAGAACATGTACAAATCACAAGGAGTTAAAATTGGGAAAAATAGCGCTCTATGGGCATGAAATGGTCTCTAGGATCATAAGAACCAAGAATGGCAGAATGTAAGAAGTAACTTTAAAGGGAACCTATCAGCAGAAATTTTGCACTAAACCTAAAATATTCCCCGTCTGCAGCTCCTGGGCTGCATTCTAGCAAGGTTCCTATAGTTATTGTGCCCCCTTTTAGTCCAAAATAAACACTTTATAAAGTGGTACCTTTTCCTATGCAAATCTTGTTAATCGTACACGGGGGCGGGCTGTTGTCCGTTATTCTGCCTCCTGCTGCTTTACGCCGTCCCCCATCGCTCAATTTCATACCTCAGGACACCGCCCAGTGCACCCGAGGTCTCGCACATGCGCCGTGACACTCTAGCGGGACTGTGCACAGTGTGACTGCTGGTGACGTGTAGCGCAGGCGTGAGATTATGGGTGGTGCTGTGATTTTCATCAGCAAGTACCTACCAATAAACTCGTGCCCGCGCTTTTCACTCTGCCTCCACCGTTATGCTGCTCCGCTCCTCCCATCTATTTCCTGTTCCAGGGCAAGATGGGAAAGGGGTGACGTGGGGTCATCTGGCCAGCGCTTTCGCAGAACGGTAGAGGCAGAGGGGAAAGCGCGACCACGCGTTATGGGCGGGTACTTGCTGATGAAAATCACAGCGCCGCCCATAATCTCACGCCTGCGCAACACGTCACCAGCGGTCACACTGCACAGTGCAGGCCCGCTAGAGTGGCACGGCGCATGCGCCAGATCTCGGGCGCACTGGGCGGTGTCCTCAGGTATGAAATTGAGCGATGGGGGACGGCGTAAAGCAGCAGGAGGCAGAATAACGTACACCAGATAGCCCGCCCCTGTGTACGATTAACAAGATTTGCATAGGAAAAAGGTACCACTTTATAAAGTATTTATTTTGGACTAAAAGGGGGCACATAAACAACAGGAACCTTGCTAGAATGCAGCCCAGGAGCTGCAGAGGGGGAAACTTTTAGGTTTAGTGCAAAATTTCTGCTGACAGGTTCCCTTTAAATGCAAATAAAACGTCTTCAATGAGTATGTCTATTTGAAGATTAAAAGGGTGATCCTATGATTAACATTTATCACCGGTACAGGTTTGTTAGTGGGGTCTCCTGTCCGTACAAGGACACACAAGGCTGTGGCATGGAGTAGTAACTGGGCACACTCTCTGCTGCTCTATACAACTGTGCGGGAAATAACTAAGCAAGTACATTTTTCACAAGTTGTGGGGGTCCCAGTGGTTGCATTCAGACAAAACCAATATTTTGGACCTATGCTGGTCCAAAACATATGCTAGTTTTCTCTTAGGTTCCCATTGGGTGCAGAGAATGATTTTAGTGAGGACAAGGTCTGCACAAAGCTGTGGGATATGTTGTACTTATATACGCAATAGGGTGCTAAGTTCACATTACTTTTGATGTTACTGTTGGGCGTAAATGCTCATCCATGGCATCATCAGAATGAATGGCTGGCTGTTGTGCCATTTACCTACCAGAGGGCTTCTTGGATGGATGGATGGCTGGATGGTTGTGCCAGTTGCCTATATGGCCTGAGAGATGGACGTCGTGCCATTTGCCTACCATAGGGCCTGATTGATCGATAGATGTCATGCCATTTGTCTCCCATAGTGGTTGATGGATAGCTGGATGGATGGATGGATGGATGTTGTGCCATTTTCTTACCATTGGGCCTAATGAATAGATAGGCAAATGGCACGACATCCATCCCTCTATTCATCACGCCCTATGGTAGGCAAATGGCACGACATCCATTCATCTATCCATTAGACTCTATGGGAGGCAAATGGCACGACATCCATTCAGCTAAAATAGGGGCTGATGAATGGATGTTGTGCCATTTGCCTACCATAGGGCCTGATGGATAGATGCTGTGCTAATTTCACACCATACAGCCTCATATTTTTGGTATTTATTTATTTTTAAAGCAAAGTATACTGCCCAGTATAGTTATGTCAGTGTCCTACTATAAGGAAATACAGCCTATTTTTGCAGGTATACGTTTGGGTAAAGGCAGGGAAGCAGTGTGCATGTGGTCTTGGTATATCAGGACTTTAATATAGAGCGCTTTGTCTGTTGGATATTATCAGTGAATGTTTTTGCTCTGGATGTATGCAGAAATTGGATGATCTGACCATGATGTATACAGAAATATTTTTACATATTGACAGCAAGCAGATGTGAAAGTGAGCTGCTCCTAGACACCTCAGACAATTACAAAGGCTGGTCTGATGAAGCTTACCGATCTTCTCAGCAACAGAAGAGCAAGATTAAAGGGTGCTTTACACGCTGTGACATCGCTAGCGATTGCTAGCGATGTCCAGCACGATAGCACCCGCCCCCGTCGTTGGTGCGATATGTGGTGATCGCTGCCATAGAGAACATTATCGCTACAGCAGCGTCACACACACATAGCTTGTCAGCGACGTCGCTGTGACCGCCGAACAATCCCTCCCTCAAGGCGGAGGTGCGTTCGGCGTCACAGTGACCGGCCAATAGAAGCGGAGGGGCGGAGATGAGCCGGACGTAGCATCCCGCCCACTTCCTTCCTTCCGCATTGCCGGTGGAGGCAGGTAAGCAGATGTTCGTCGTTCCTGCGGTGTCACACACATAGCGATGTGTACTGCCGCAGGAACGACGAACATCGTTCCTGCAGCAGCAACGATATTAAGGAAAGGAGCAACGTGTCAACTTGCACCGTTTTTGAACGATTTTGCGATCGTTGCTCCTTGGTGTCACACGCTGCGATGTTGCTACCGGCGCCGGATTTGCGTCACTAACGACGTGACCTCGACGATATATCAGTAGCGATGTTGCAGCATGTAAAGCACCCCTAAGTGTCTGGCAGACTCTAAAAATGTTCTTACCCGACGTAAATGCTATCGTTTTCCTGAATATAGCGGTGTCTTGGTGATGCTCCTCTGATCCACAGATATGGCCCCCTCTTCCATTTATTTATTTATTTAGTCTTATTAGCCAAGTGGGTGTGGTCATCTACTCTTCCATTTGAGGAGCACGCAACAGCTCCTAACAAGACTAGCTTTACATACAGGGAAGAAGCCGCCATATCTAAAGGACTGGAGAGGCACAAAACAAAAAAAAAAAAAACACACCATAGAAAAGCAGCATTTAGACAGGTAGGATATAAAATGACCTGTCATTTGCAGGAAATCTGGAATATAACAGGAGGAGACCCCTGTGAAAGGCTATATAATCTACACACTCACCTGATCAGGAGGTCTCGCAGGCAGGCAAATTCACAATGAGCTATGTTTTCAACTAGAAAGATTAAAAAATAAAATAAATCAGTTACTATAGGCATAAAACAACCAATGGATGAAACCACGTAACAACAAATCTCTGCATATAGCAGAGCCAACATGGTCATCAGCATCTGTGCCTAATGCGCTTACGGACAAGGACTAGTGGTATTGGTTGCATGCTAGATTAGGAGAATTTACAGATCATTAAACATCAAACTAATGGAATTTTTTGCAGATATTTTTCTTTACTAAACATTTTTTTCTGAAAGCTGAACATTGAGTCTGTCGCCACCAGGTGGCAGCGATGAGCCATGTGTAAACTAAACCCATAAACCCCAAGAAAGCCTGCAGCACAGGGGAAGCCGAAACCAACAAAAGCAAACAGTCTGAGACTTCCGCTGCACAACTCGGAGGTGTTCACACAAAAAATGCGGACTCTCGTCCTCTGGTTCTAGTTAGTAAAGTGCATATAAGACTGTGCCTCAGGTTTTGGACACGCTGCTTGTCTGAGGCCAAAAAACAACGTGAGCCTGCAGGGTGGAAAGAGGGGGTGGTGGGAGGAGAGGGGTGCGTAAGTAACCTCGATCTGAACAGAAAAGTACAGACGTGGCAGGAGATGCAAGCCGCAGATCATGTGTTAGGCTGGTTACAGCACACGAGCACTACGAATAGGAGAGTCACAATGATGGGGGCAGAGGACCAATCGGGACATGTGAACCTCTATATATCTCTATAACCTGTCCACTATTCATCCTTACCTGATCAGGACGGGTAGATTATGTCCTTCAAGAGGTATTAAAGGGATACTGACAGTTGTCCTAATCCTCAGGATAGGGAATAAGTTTCCAATCACTAGGTGTGTGACCACCATGGCACTGGCGATCCCAAAAGCCACGGCTCTGAAGATTCCCATGTGAAGGTCAATCACGCACACTACCGCTACATTCATTCCTATGGGAGTGTGAAAAGACCAGTGTTTCACTCAGCACTCTCCAGGGGTCTCATTAAGAATTAATGGAGCGTCAGTGGTCATGATCAACCTCCGCTGCTTTCAGGAGGTGGCATTTCATTCTAGGCATTGCTGGGGACCATGGCAGTTGGAACCACCAGTGATCAGAATTTTATCACCTATCCCGAGCAGCTGTTACAAGCGTCAGAGGCAGCCGGATGTGCTCATTTCTAATGGAGCTGAAAAGCGCAACTCCATCCAGTGTGTAGAGGATACTGCCAGGTATGACAGAAGAGCGCCTACTACTGGTCAGTTGTTACAAGCGTCAGAGGCAGCCGCATGTGGTCATTTCTAATGGAGCTGAAAAGTGCAATTCCATCCAGTGTGTAGAGGATACTGCCAGGTATGACAGAAGAGCACCTACTACTGGTCAGTTGTTACAAGCATCAGAGGCAGCCGGATGTGCTCATTTCTAATGGAGCTGAAAAGCGCAACTCCATCCAGTGTGTAGAGGATACTGCCAGGTATGACAGAAGAGCACCTACTACTGGTCAGTTGTTACAAGCATCAGAGGCAGCCGGATGTGCTCATTTTTAATGGAGCTGGAAAGTGCAATTCCATCCAGTGTGTAGAGGATACTGCCAGGTATGACAGAAGAGCGCCTACTACTGGTCAGGTGTTGCAAGTGTCAAAGGCAGCCGGAGGTAAACCGTTTGACCCGGATTCATCAAAAGTGGCGTTTTTCACACTAGTCTTGATGAGGGGGCGGGTTGGAATGTGGGTACCCGATTCTTGAAGAAGCGCATGCATGAATCAGGCAAAGTGTGAGAGTGTCCTTAGACTGAAGATCTGTAGCGTATGAACATTATCGCTCGTCAAAAATTTGACGAGTTGGGTTGCCATACTCCTAACCCCAGCTACGTCTACTTTGTTGTAGCTAGGCAAAAGCGGCATTTAAAACAAAAAAAAAACAAAACAAAAACAACTTAATGCCGTAAAAGCTTTGATGAACTGATGCCTTTGAACAGAGGAACAGGGCTGCAAAGCACCGCTGCATTCAGTATGCAGTGGCTACTGACACTGCACAATAGAAAAAAAAAAGGAAATCCAGCTCTAATGCGGTAAAAAAATTTTTACTTTACGACAGTTTATATGGCTAAAATCCAAATATCAAAAAATGAAAAAAAAATTAACTGCCAAAGAACACCAAGTCTGAAACACGTAGATTTGGTTTGTTGGTCCTCTAGGTTTCCCATGGGATTTTTAATTTTTTCATATTATGCCATTTGGAGTTTAGGCATATAACTTGTAATAAAGCCTAATTTTTACCGCATTGGAGCTGGATTTTTTTTATTTTCTACACCCAGGAGGGTGTTGTCCTTGCTCCACAAAGGGAAAGTGCTATTCAGGTGAGCTGGCATTGTTCCATTTTGATTTACTGCATAAGAGAAGCCTGCGTTATGCAGGTCCATTAAAATATTACATCTGGCCACCTAAGTAGCTTGGAAGAGCTGATGAGGGGTGCCAGCCCCCACCGATGTCATAATGATGGCATACAGTTCCTTGTGAAAGTATTCAGCCCCTTGAATTTTTCAACCTTCTCCCACATTTCAGGCTTCAAACAAAGATAAACATTTTAATGTTATGGTGAAGAATCAACAAGTGGGACACTATTGTGAAGTTCAATGAAGTTTATTGCTTATTTTATACTTTTATAAATAATAAACTGAAAATTGGGGCCTGCAATATTATTCAGCCCCTTTAAGTTAATACTTTGTAGCGCCGCCTTTTGCTGCGATTACAGCTGCAAGTCGCTTGGGGTATGTCTATCAGTTTTGCACATCGAGAGACTGAAATTCTTGCCCATTCTTCCTTTGCAAATAGCTCGAGCTCAGTGAGGTTGGATGGAGAGCGTTTGTGAACAGCAGTTTTCAACTCTTTCCACAGATTCTCGATTGGATTCAGGTCTGGACTGTGACTTGGTCATTTTAACACCTGGATACATTTATTTGTGAACCATTCCATTGTAGATTTTGCTGTATGTTTTGGATCATTGTCTTGTTGAAAGACAAATCTCCAGCCCAGTCTCAGGTCTTTTGCAGACTCCAACAGGTTTTTTTTCAAGAATGGTCCTGTATTTGGCTCCATCCATTTCCCCATCAATTTTAACCATCTTCCCTGTCCCTGCTGAAGAAAAGCAGGCCCAAACCATGAGGCTGCCACCACCATGTTTGACAGTGGGGATGGTGTGCTGTGTTGCTTTTACGCCAAACATATCGTTTAGCATTGTGCCCAAAAAGTTTGATTCTGGTTTCATCTTACCAGAGCACCTTCTTCCACATGTTTGGTGTGTCTCCCAGGTGGCTTGTGGCAAACAAACACTTTTTATGGATATCTTTGAGAAATGGCTTTCTTCTTGCCACTCTTCCATAAAGGCCAGATTTGCGCAGTGTATAACTGATTGTTGTCCTATGGACACTCTCCCACCTCAGCTGTAGATCTCTTCAGTTTATCCAGAGTGATCATGGGCCTCTTGGCTGCATCTCTGATCAGTCTGCTCCTTGTTGGAGATGAAAGTTTGGATGGACGGCCAGGTAGATTTGCAGTGGTATAATACTCCTTCAATTTCAATATGATCACTTGCACAGTGCTTCTTGGGATGTTTAAGTTGTGGAAAATCTTTTTGTAACCAAATCCGGCTTTAAACTTCTCCACAACAGTATCATGGACCTGCCAGTTGTGTTCCGTGGTCTTCATGATGCTCTCTGTGCTTTACACAGAACACTGAGACTATCACAGAGCAGGTGCATTCATACGGAGACTAGATTACACACAGGTGGCTTATATTTATCATCATCAGTCATTTAGGACAATATTAGACCATTCAGAGATCCTCAATGAACTTCTGGAATGAGTTTGCTGCCCTGAAAGTAAAGGGGACTAATATTACACGCCCCAATTTTCAGGTTTTTTTTTTTTTTTTACAAAAGTTTAAAATAAGCAATAAATTTCATTCAACTTCACAATTGTGTCCCACTTGTTGTTGATTCTTCACCATAACATAAAAATGTTTATCTTTATGTTTGAAGCCTGAAATGTGGGAAAAGGTTGAAAAATTCTAGGGGGCCGAATACTTTTGCAAGGTACTGAATCTCATGGATATGGACAAGTCAATATGGTGTAACGGACCACTATTATACTACTGGCATGCTGCTATAGTGCTTGTGAACAACATTCTCCGTTTGGGCAATGCCATCTTCCCATTGTTGACATCATACAGTTACCACTCTGGGTCCAAATCCACAAGCACATTAGGTAGTCTATCGAAGCAGAAAACAAAAGCAACCAGCAGGGACATTGACACACAAATTGTCACCAGCCGGATGACTACTGGTAAACAGCAGTGGTATCAGAATGACTCTGCAGGCATATATAATACATTGGCAATCAGCTTTTTAGCTCAATCACATTAAGACCAGTGATAGGTACCCTTTAAAGGTGGTGTCACACATAGCGACGACGACAACGACGTCGCTGCTATGTCACTATTTTCTGTGACGTAGCAGCGACGTCCCGTCGCTCTCGCTGTGTGAGACATCCAGCAACGACCTGGCCCCTGCTGTGAGGTCGCCGGTCGTTGCTGAATGTCCTGCTTCATTTTTTCTCGTCGCTCTCCCGCTATGAAGCACACATCGCTGTGTGTGACAGTGAGAGAGTACGAACTGAATGTGCAGGGAGCAGGCGTCTGACAGCCTACGGTAAGCTGTAACCACAGTAAACATCGGGTAACCAAGAAGCCCTTTCCTTGGTTACCCGATATTTACCTTAGTTACTAGCGTCCGCCGCTCTCACGCTGCCAGTGCCGGCTCCCTGTTCCCTGCACACGTAGTTGGCGTACACATCGTGTAATTAACCCGATGTGTACTCTGGCTAGGAGTGCAGGGAACAGGGAGCCGGCACTGGCAGCGTGAGAGCGGCGGACGCTAGTAACTAAGGTAAATATCGGGTAACCAAGAGAAGTGCTTTCCTTTGTTACCTGATATTTACCTTAGTTACGCTTCCACGCGTCGCTGCTGGCTGGGGGCTGGTCACTGGTCGCTGGTGAGATCTGCCTGTTTGACAGCTCACCAGCGACCATGTAATGACGCAGCAGCGATCCTGATAAGGTCAGATCGCTGGTGCGTCGCTATGTGTGACACCACCTTAAGGCAAGAAATCTTCAAGAACACAATTAGGAGCATGGGTATAGTGGACTGTGCCAGGAATGCTCAATGCCACATTGCCTCAAGTCTTTCAAATGGGCCAGGATCATAACTGGGGCAGTAGGTTGATGGATTCTCCGACATAAATTTAATATTTATAGATCGGGCACGTCTTAAGGCTTTTTATTATTGACATTAAAATTGTTGTAGGGAGATTGGGAACACCACTGGTACTGAGATATTCAGAGCCAAGTAGGGAAATTGTGCTTTTCTTTTAATGAGGGCCATTCACAGGATATTTTTAAGATAATCTGTCAGCAGGTTTTTGCCATCTCATCTGGGAGCAGCATAATATAGGAAAAGAGACCCAGATTCCAGTGATGTATCACTTAGTGTACTTTTTGCAGCCATTGTGACAAACAGTGTTCTTAAATGCAGCAGAGCTCGGAACGTTAACCCCACCTAAACCATAGTTGTGTGTACATTGTATATTCACAGTGAGCTGCTTATCAGAGACGTGGGTGTGGTTGGATGACTTGGCAGGAGGCTAGTCCCAGCAACGATAATGTCAGAATGATAAAACCTTCATTGCAAGTAAACAGCACAAAGCTAAATATAGGTTATCACTGAAATCGGTATTTCAGCCCCCATCTCCTGCAGTTTTCAGATTACATAGCAAAAACCTGCCGACAGATTACCTTTAATTAACACAGTACCTCCTCCAACGATTCTTTCTGTATCCCCATATTCCAAAGTTATGCACCCAGGTAATAAAGTACAAGTTTTCCCTTCAACCAACTGGGTGTATGCCACAAATTGTGGGTGTGGTCTTTTCTAATTGGTCAGCAACAGGAGAAAGGAAAAAAAACAAAAACAAACATCCAACGAGCTCTGTGGTATACACCCAGATAGTGGATAGACAAATGTAAACACTATCAGGGGACATAGGAACATGGAAGAAATAAAAATTATATACCTGAATCAGTGGAGCACCAATTGGAGGAGGTACTCAAAATAATAAAAAGTAGGCCTCATACCCATTCATCAGTATGCCATTGGATTAGGAGTGAAGAAACCTGTATAACACGGGATTAAACCTAAGTTTCGCCTCCCATATTTCACCCCTCATTGGAAATAAATGAACCAGAGGACATTAAAATAACAGCTGTTCCACCTCCCATAACTACAGGCAGGCTTTCGAGACACTGCACCATTCTGTCACAAATCCATTAAATCGCCCTTCTAGGTTTTGATTCCTTCCCTTTCCTTTTACATTCACCTCTGAACTTTTATTTTACAGTGTCCAAAATAAATTAGGCTACATGAAAATAGATTATAGCAAAAAGTGGTTATGGATGTGTCTAATGTAAAGTTCCTTCACGGTTTACGATGGCGACAGGCAGAATTGTGAATGCAGCTCTGGAGGCTGCATCTCTGGATCAGTGCAAGGTATGCAGTTACTCCACTGTTTGTATAGATTTCATCTCTGTATAAAGTGTGAAATGGTGCTCAAAGATTAATATATGGTGCAGTGACACAGGGAACAAGAGCGGGTCTTGGCTTTTCCTGCGGATAAAGAAAGTCTACAGGAAATATTTTAGGAGACAGTAACAATAAAAGCATCTAATAAAACAGAACTGATGAGAGCGCTTTCCTCTCCTCGTCCTCAGCACATGATGTCCTTGTGCTTCCTCCGTTTTATGGCTGTCAAATTAATGGCTTACTATTTAAGGAATGACCCTAAGCTATAGAGACTGTAGAAACCTTCTAGGATTTCCATGACAACCATACAAAAACATAAGTCATGTCTTAAGGTGGCCGTACACATTATATAATGCTCAACCAAACCTGCCAATTTCATCAAGACTGTTGAGGGAAAAAAGGATCGGGCATGTTCAATTACAATATACCCAATCCCTTGTTTTCAAGGAAGATGAGCCATAAATAAATAAATAAATAAAGGGAACCAATCACCAGGAGATAGAGATATAGATATATAGATAGATATATCTATATCTCTCTCTAATTAATATATATATATATATATATATATATATATATATATATATATATATATATATATATATATATATATATATATATATATATATATATATATATATATATATATATATATATATATATAATATTATATAATATATATCTCCATCTATCTACATCTATAAAAATCCTGGTGATTGGTTCCCTGTATTATTAATTATAGATATATAAATACACACACGTGTATGTATGTATGTATGTATGTATGTATGTATGTATGTATGTATGTATGTATGCATGCATGCATGCATGCATGTATGCATGTATGCATGTATGCATGTATGCATGTATGCATGTATGCATGTATGCATGTATGCATGAATGAATGAATGAATGAATGAATGAATGAATGAATGAATGAATGAATGAGATATAGATCTATCTATCTAGCCAGTGCAATACTGGCACTATCAGGCTGATTCTACACATACCTGTAGTGGGCAACTCTGATGTTTAGGTTTTGAAATCCAAAAAAAGTAAAAGTTTATTAAATGAGCAGCTTCTTGAGTGACAGTTGCACTGGAGCAGATAATATATTCATAGTTACCCCCCCCCCCCCTGTTAGAATTAGCATAAGCATTATACAAACGATTCCCTTTATCTAGCAGGACCTGTGGTGAGGTTACACCCATGTGGCCAGAAGGGACGGGACCTCAGCCACCAAAGCTGGATACCAGGTCACATGGGTATGACCTCACACAGGTCTGCAACAGACAGTGAATCGTTTGTATAATACTTATGCTAGTTCTAACAGGGAAAGGGGATAACTATGAATTAGCGTTTGGCAGACTCTTGCTCCCCTCTATTAAGAATATATGCATGCTCAGCCAAGTAGTGCATGCACGTGTATGGGAGGCTAAGGTGTAATATCTGTATTTTTTATATATTTTTTTATTTATTATTTATTTTATTTATCAGTGCATGGCCAGCTTTGTGCATCAAAGAAGGGAATTTTGTTTACTTACCGTAAATTCCTTTTCTTCTAGCTCCTATTGGGAGACCCAGACAATTGGGTGTATAGCTTCTGCCTCCGGAGGCCACACAAAGTATTACACTCAAAAGTGTAACCCCTCCACTCTGCCTATACACCCTCCCGTGCATCACGGGCTCCTCAGTTTTGGTGCAAAAGCAGGAAGGAGGAAACTTATAAATTGGTTTAAGGTAAATTCAATCCGAAGGATGTTCGGAGAACTGAAAACCATGAAACAATTGAACATGAACAACATGTGTACACAAAAGAACAACTAGCCCGAAGGGAACAGGGGCGGGTGCTGGGTCTCCCAATAGGAGCTAGAAGAAAAGGAATTTACGGTAAGTAAACAAAATTCCCTTCTTTTTTCGCTCCATTGGGAGACCCAGACAATTGGGACGTCCAAAAGCAGTCCCTGGGTGGGTAAAAGAATACCTCGATAACAAGAGCCGACACGACTCCCTCTTACAGGTGGGCCACTGCCGCCTGAAGGACTTGCCTACCTAGACTGGCATCTGCCGAAGCATAGGCATGCACTTGATAGTGCTTTGTGAAAGTATGCATACTAGACCACGTAGCTGCCTGACACACTTGTAGAGCCGTTGCCTGGTGCCGCAATGCCCAGGACGCCCCCACGGCTCTGGTAGAAAGGGCTTTCAGCCCCGAAGGAATCGGAAGCCCCGAAGAACGGTAAGCTTCAAGAATCGGTTCCTTGATCCACCGAGCCAAGGTTGACCTGGAAGCTTGCGAACCCTTACGCTGACCAGCCACAAGGACAAAGAGCGCATCTGAACGGCGCAGGGGCGCTGTGCGAGACACGTAGAAACGGAGTGCTCTCACTAGATCTAATGAGTGCAAATCCTTTTCAAAGCGGTGAATTGGATTAAAGCAAAATGAAGGTAAGGTGATATCCTGATTGAGATGAAAAGGCGATACCACCTTAGGGAGAAATTCCGGAACAGGACGGAGAACCACCTTATCCTGGTGAAAAACCAGGAAGGGGGCTTTGCATGACAGTGCTGCAAGCGCCGACACTCTACAGAGTGAAGTAACTGCTACTAGAAATGCCACTTTCTGCGAAAGACGTGATAAGGAGACATCCCGCAGCGGCTCAAAAGGCGGTTTCTGAAGAGCCGTTAGCACCCTGTTAAGGTCCCAGGGTTCAAGCGGGCGCTTGTAAGGTGGGACTATGTGGCAAACTCCCGGCAGGAACGTGCGGACCTGCGGAAGCTTGGCCAGGCGCTTTTGAAAGAATATTGAGAGTGCCGATACTTGCCCTTTGAGAGAACTAAGTGACAACCCCTTATCCATTCCGGATTGAAGGAAGGAAAGAAAAGTGGGTAAGGCAAAAGGCCAGGGAGTAAAACCTTTATCAGAACACCAGGACAAGAAAATCCGCCAAGACCTGTAATAGATCTTGGCGGACGTCGGTTTCCTGGCCTTTCTCATAGTGGCAATGACATCCTGAGACAACCCTGAAGACGCTAGGAGCCAGGACTCAATGGCCACACAGTCAGGTTGAGGGCCGCAGAATTCAGATGGAAAAACGGCCCTTGCGACAGCAAGTCTGGGCGGTCTGGCAGCGCCCACGGCTGACCCACCGTGAGATGCCACAGATCCGGGTACCATGACCGCCTCGGCCAGTCTGGAGCGACGAGAATGGCGCGACGGCAGTCTGACCTGATCTTGCGTAGTACTCTGGGCAGCATTGCCAGAGGAGGAAATACATAAGGCAGTCGAAACTGCGACCAATCCTGAACTAATGCGTCCGCCGCCAGAGCTCTGTGATCTTGAGATCGTGCCATGAAGGCTGGGACCTTGTTGTTGTGCCGTGACGCCATGAGATCGACGTCCGGCGTTCCCCAGCGGCGACAGATCTCTCGAAACACTTCTGGGTGCAGGGACCATTCCCCCGCATCCATGCCCTGACGACTGAGAAAATCTGCTTCCCAGTTTTCTACGCCCGGTATGTGAACTGCGGAGATGGTGGATGCTGTGGCTTCCACCCACTGCAGAATTCGCCGGACTTCTTGGAAGGCTTGACGACTCCGCGTGCCGCCTTGGTGGTTGATGTATGCGACGGCAGTGGCGTTGTCCGACTGGATACGGATCTGCCTACCCTCCAGCAACTGCTGGAAAGCCAATAGTGCCAGATACACTGCCCTTATCTCCAGGACATTGATCTGAAGGGAAGACTCTATCGGAGTCCAGGTTCCCTAAGCCCTGTGATGGAGGAACACCGCTCCCCACCCTGACAGGCTCGCGTCCGTGGTGACCACAGCCCAGGTTGGGGGCAGGAAGGATTTTCCCTGTGATAGAGAAGTGGGAAGAAGCCACCACTGAAGAGACGTCTTTGTTGCAAGGGAAAGAGAGACGTTCCTGTCGAGAGAGTTCGACCTCCTGTCCCATTTGTGGAGAATGTCCCACTGGAGCGGGCGCAGATGGAATTGCGCGAAAGGCACTGCTTCCATCGCTGCCACCATCTTCCCCAGGAAGTGCATGAGGCGTCTCAAGGGGTGTGACTGAGTCTGAATCAGAGATTGCACCCCTGCCTGCAGTGACAGCTGTTTGTCTAGTGGTAGCTTGACTACCGCTGACTGAGTATGAAACTCCATCCCTAGATAAGTCAGAGATGGGGTCGGTGTCAACTTGGATTTTGGGAAGTTGATGAGCCACCCGAACTGCTGGAGGGTCTCCAGGGCGACGGTAAGGATGTGTTGACACGCCGCCCGAGAAGGTGCCCTGACTAGGAGATCGTCTAAGTAGGGAATCACCGAGTGCCCCTGAGAATGCAGGACCGCCACAACGGATGCCATGACTTTGGTGAAAACCCGTGGGGCTGTCGCCAGGCCGAAGGGCAATGCCACGAACTGAAGGTGTTCGTCCCTGATGGCGAAACGCAAAAAGCGTTGATGTTCTGGTGCGATCGGCACATGGAGATAAGCATCCTTGATGTCGATCGATGCGAGGAAGTCTCCTTGTGACATCGAGGCGATGACCGAGCGGAGAGATTCCATCCGGAATCGTCTGGTGCTCACGTGTTTGTTGAGCAATTTGAGGTCTAGAACGGGACGGAATGATCCGTCTTTCTTTGGCACCACGAATAAGTTGGAGTAAAAACCGCGACCCTGTTCCTGAGTGGGAACGGGGGTCACAACTCCTTTTTTCAGAGCGTCTACTGCTTGAAAAAGTGCGTCTGCCCGCGCGAGGGGCGGGGAGGTTCTGAAGAAACGAGTCGGAGGACGAGAGCTGAACTCTATCCTGTAACCGTGAGACAGGATGTCTCTCACCCATCGGTCTTGAACATGTGGCCACCAGGCGTCGCGAAAGCGGGAGAGCCTGCCACCGACCGAGGATGCGGTTCGGGGATGCCGTGAGTCATGAGGAGGCCGCCTTGGGGACAGTGCCTCCGGCGGTCTTTTGTGGGCGTGACTTAGACCGCCACGCATAGGAGTTCCTCTGGCCTTTGTCCTGTCTATTGGACGAAGAGGACTGTGGCTTGGCGGAGGGACGAAAGGACCGAAACCTCGATTGTATTTTTCGTTGCTGAGGTCTCTTGGGTTTGGACTGGGGTAAGGAGGAGTCCTTTCCCTTGGATTCCTTAATAATCTCATCCAATCGTTCGCCAAACAATCTCTCGCCAGAAAACGGCAAACCGGTTAAGAACCTCTTGGAAGCAGAGTCTGCCTTCCATTTGCGCAGCCACATGGCCCTGCGGACTGCAACAGAATTAGCGGATGCCACCGCTGTATGGCTAGCAGAGTCTAGGACTGCGTTCATGGCGTAGGAAGAAAACGCCGACGCCTGAGAGGTTAAAGATGCAACCTGCGGGGCAGACGTACGTGTGACCGCATTAATCTCAGCCAGACAAGCTGAGATAGCTTGGAGTGCCCACACGGCTGCAAAAGCCGGGGCAAAAGACGCTCCCGTGGCCTCATAGATGGATTTCACCAGGAGTTCTATCTGCCTGTCAAGTGGCACCTTTTAGTGATGAGCCATCTGCAACCGAAACCACAGATCTAGCCGCCAATCTGGAGACTGGGGGATCCACCTTGGGACATTGAGCCCAACCCTTAACTACGTCAGCGGGGAAGGGGTAACGTGTATCAGTAAGGCGCTTAGTAAAGCGCTTGTCCGGAACCGCTCTGGGCTTCTGGATGGCACCCCTGAAGTTAGAGTGATCAAAAAATGCACTCCGTGTACGTTTGGGAAACCGAAACTGGTGTTTCTCCTGCTGAGAGGCCGACTCCTCTATAGGTGGAGGCGGGGGAGATAGATCCAACACCTGATTGATGGACGAGATAAGATCATTTACTAAGGCGTCCCCTTCAGGTGTATCAAGATTGAGAGCAACATCAGGGTCCGAGCCCTGAGCTGCAACCTCCGCTTCGTCCTCCAGAGAGTCCTCAAGCTGGGAACCCGAGCAGCGTGAGGAAGTCGGGGAAGATTCCAAGCGAGCCCGCTTAGCTGGTCTGGGACTGTGGTCCGTGGAGGAGTCCTCCACGTGAGACCTAGGGCCCACCCCGGCCGGGGTGGACCGAGAGGGACCTGGAGGCGCCGATCTAACAGGGTCCGGGGCCTGTGTAAGGACCGGTCTGGACTGCAGGGCTTCCAGCAACTTGGCAGACCATTTGTCCATAGACTGAGCCATGGATTGTGAGAGTGACTGAGAGCTTTTCAGCAAACACTGCAAACTCTGTCGCTGCTACCTGGACAGTGGAAGCAGGGGGGTCTGCCTGAGCCGAGGGGCCCACTAGTGACCGAGGCTGCGGCTGAGCAAGCGTAACAGGGGTCGAGCATTGCTCACAGTGAGGGTAGGTGGAACCCGCAGGTAACATGGCCCTACAAGAGGTACATGTCGCAAAAAAAACCTGTGCTTTAGTGCCCTTGCTCCTTGTGGCCAACATGCTGTTGTGTCCTAGGAGCGTGATCACTGAGGGTATATAGAAAAAAGGGTATACAGCCCGGCCGAACAGAAATAAGTATATATATACACGTATCTATACCGGCACCCAGGGGGACCAACACCGAGTGACCGGTGCGGCTTACCGACCGCTAAAAAGCGGTGTGTGTGTGCTCCAGATTCCCTGCCTTGGTCTCCCAGAGCTGCAGAGCTGTTCTCTGTGATTCTCCACCGGCAGAATGTCCTAAAGATGGCTGCCGGAGCTCTCAGGGGAGGAGTGAAGCCGTGGGCGGCGTTAGGAAAAGTGCGGGAATCTGGGGTCCCCACAGTGATCAGTGAGGGGGGAGGGAGCATACAGGATGCCCCGGCCCTCACATCCGACGTCAGGTCGGCTGTCCCGTCCCTATCTCTGATAGACAGGCCCGGGGGCGGGAGTTTTGCCACTAGGCCGCAATGAAGCCGGGGACTAAATTTAATACCGCGGCCGACAAGCAGGCGCGGTCGGCGCGGTAGTCCCCGGTCTTCACAATTCAGCAGTCAGTTGCGGCGTCCGGGAACCAGGCGCTCCATACACAGTCCCCATGGGGACACAGAGTACCTCGTGGATGCAGGGCCCTGTCCCTGAGGATAGATAAGCTCCTGTCCAGCAGATTCCCTCAGGGGCTGCGGAGGGAGCACGGTCCCAGAACCTGGATGACCGCTTCGGATCCCACTTCTACCAGAGCCCTAAGGGATGGAGAAGGAAACACGGCATGAGGCTCCGGCCGTCGTACCCGCAATGGGTACCTCAACCTTAACAGCACCGCCGACTTAGTGGGGTGAGAAGGGAGCATGCCGGGGGCCCTGTGGGGGCACTCTTTTCTTCCAACCGATACAATCAGCAGCTGCTGCTGACTAAAATGGAGATGTGTGAGTGGATGTGTGCCTCCTTCCACACAAAGCATAAAACTGAGGAGCCCGTGATGCACGGGAGGGTGTATAGGCAGAGGGGAGGGGTTACACTTTTGAGTGTAATACTTTGTGTGGCCTCCGGAGGCAGAAGCTATACACCCAATTGTCTGGGTCTCCCAATGGAGCGACAAAGAAAACTAGAACGTCTCCACCTTCTCCTTAAAAGGGGTTATCCAGCGTCTCCCTCAGGAGGTGGAGAATTATGTAGGATCAATGGCCACTTGCCAGGTGTTGTCTACAGACTGTAGATACCAAGCACGTGTCCGTCCCACTATAATTAATTGGGCAAGTGCACAATACCAGTGGGTGCACCTATGACCTGCAGATACCTGGCTAAGAGAAGACAAAAAGATTTTCTGGAAAGACTGTCAACAGGTTTTTGCTACACCGTCTGAGAGCAGCTTGATGTAGGGGAAGAGACACTGATTCCAGTGATGATCACTTAGGCCTCATGCGCACCCTGCATCTTTTGTCACGGTTTTTTTCTGCATTTTTTGGGTGCAGTTTTGGTACCAAAACTGCATGCATTTCCTTCCCCAGCAAAGCCTATGAGATTTCAGTTTTTGTCTGCACGTTGCGTTTTTTTTTTTTTGGCTGCGTCTTTGTGGGGAACACAAATATGCAGCATGTCAATTCTTTCTGCGTTTTTGAGCCCTTCCAGCCAATAGATTAACTTAAAAAAAAAACACATGGGGCAAAAGCGCGGTAAAAAAGCTTTCTGGGCTAAAAACGTGCATCTTTGTGGTCACCACAAAGCTGCAGCGTGCACATATAGCCTTACTGGGCTGCTTGCTGCAGTTTTGATAAAATCACTTATCTGCTGCAGATCTAGCAGTTCTCTGGGAGCTGAGCTCTGTATAACTCCGCCCACACCACTAATTGGCAGCCTTTTGTGTACACAATACATAGGCAGAAAGCTGCCAATCAGTGGTGGGGGTGTGATTATACAGAGCTCATGAACATGGAGGATTACATGGCAACAGGTTTACTAGATCTTTAGTGAAATCTCCTGCTGATAAAACCGTATTTTTATCAAAACTACAGCAAGCAGCACAGTAAAGGACATCACTGGAATCAGGATCTCTGACTCTACATTATGCTGCTCTAAGATTAGGTGGTGATAACCTGGTGGCAGATATCCTGTAAAATACAAACATTTGGTTGCTCACTACCAGTTATAGGGCAAATAAAAGCTTATTGTGAGCTGTAAACTTCTAATCTGAAGATCCTCAAGAAAAAAAAACAAAAAAAATCACTGTTTTATCAGCAGGAGATCATCAAAATTACAGCAAGCAGCCCAGTAAGTGACAAAGTACTGCAATCCGGATCTCTGCCCCTATATGATGCTGGTGGGGTAAAACTGGTGCCAGATTCTTATTAAAAGGCAAGTGGCCGCAAAATAACCCTCTCTCTCCAGTAAGACTGTCTAATCCAAAACTAGGATTTCAGTTTTTTGGGGGGGCCCCAAGATCAATGTCTTTGGTAGCTTGTCAGATATTAATGGAAAGGCTCGGATGGAAATAGTGTCCAGCTCTACACAATGCAGCAGACATTGTGGGTAACCAGTATTATCTGCTCACTTTCATCACTTACCTTCTCATTTACTGTCTTGTTTAGGGTCAATACTCCACCAATAAAGTCTCAGCTTCCCCTTTAGGGGTACAGATGTCTGGGGTTGGGGGTAGACAGCAGTAAGGATAACTACAGGTATGAAAGACCCAATCTAACCGACAAAAAAACGACATTTCGAGGTAGAGATCCCACCAAGAAAACGTCCCCCGAGAAAGAAAACCACATCTAGGGTCTGCCCAGGAGGGAAAAAAACAAATATGGCTGCTTTCTTCCAGACATCACCATCCCTTACCATGGTCTGGGACAACACTTTGGAGAGGATAACGGGTAAAGTCTAAGAGTATCATACAGTAATCTCACCTTCAATGGTTCCCCACTTTGTTTTTCGGCCCAGTATCCTTCTGCCATTGATCTGGTATTCTTGGTCACTGCCTACCACTGCAAAAGGAATCATTTCCTAAAAATAGAGAGATTCTTGGTAAAGGAATGAGTCATCAAAAAGTGGCTGTTTAAATTGAGCTCTTTTTTTCTTTTTAAAAAATCCTGTTCCGGTCCAGAATCCGATCCCTATATAAAAAGTCAATGGGGATCAGAATCTGGAGATTAAAAAATGTTGGTAGAAGGGATACGGGGTAGGAGCGTGCACGGCAATCTGCTTCCAGATCCCTTCCAAAGACTAAAATTAATCCTGATTGAATATTCACTACTTTCCCCGCCCACCGGCGCTTGTAATTGATTGCAGTCAGACACCCCCCCATCCTGAGTGGCAGCGTGTCAGCTTACTGCAACTAATCACAAGCAACAGGACAACTGGTGGGCGGGGAAATGTCTGTAGTTCAGTATCATGGTATAAAAGTAAAATGAATAAAAACAATCGGCGTAGGGTTTCCCCGTATTATGACGCCCAGCACAGATTGAGCTCACAGTTACGGGCTGCAGCCCCCAGATGTCGGGCTTTATCTTGGCTGTTTGTCAAAATAAGGCCGGAGTCACACTTGAAGGACTCGTGCAAGTCTCGCATCGCATAACCCAGCACAACCCGATGCTCTCCGGACACGAGCATTTCTACCGCATAGAAATACATGCAGCTGACTTGGTCCTGAGCGGCCGTGCCGGGAGATGCTATGCGAGAGTCCCTTGCAAGTGTGACCCCGGCCTTACAGGAACTGCATGAGGCTTTTTTTTGTTTATAAATTTAAATATATATATATAATATTATTATATTATATATATACACAACCCCCCCCCCCCCTTCCACAATTTTGATACCCAGCCAAGATAAAGCCAGATAGCTGGGTGCTGGTATTTTCAGAGTTGGGAGATCAATGCTTATTGAACTGCCCCCAGCGTAAAAATAGCAACCTGCAGCCTCCACGGAATTGTCGCATCCATTAGATGCGACAAGCCTGGCACTTTACCCAGGTCGTCCCGACTGCCCTGGTGCAGTGGCAATTGGGGCAATAAGGAGTTAATGGAAGCCCACAGCTGTCACCATGTCCTGGATTAGTAATGGCAGTGTCAATGAGACACCCCAATCACTAATCTATAAGTGAAAGTAAATAAACACAAACGGGAAAAAATCCTTTATGTGGAATAAATTACAAAAAGCATCCTCTTTCACCACTTTATTAACCCCCAAACACCCCTGAAGGTCCAACGTAATTCACACCAACGATGATCGCGGGTCAGTCATTCAGTGTCTGCTGTCACAGCGGACAGCCATGTTCAATGGCCGCTCCCTGTGACTTACATGTAGCAGAGCTGAATAGTCGTGGGGACCTCGTGTGAATTACATCGGACCTGCAGGGGTGTTTTGGGGTTAATAAAGTGATGAAAGAGGCTGTTTATTGTATTTTATGCCAAATAAAGCATTTCAGTGTTTGTGTTTATTTACTTTCACTTACAGATTAGTGATGGGGGTGTCTCAGATGCCTGCCATGACTAAACCAGGACTTAAGCTGGGTTCACACTAAACGACAGCGACAACGACGTCGCTGTTACGTCACCATTTTCGGTGACGTAACAGCGACCTTGTAAGTCGCTGTTATGATCGCTGCTTAGCTGTCAAACACAGCAGAAGCAGCGATCATAACGTCGCTGTGCTACATGTGCAGAGAGCAGGGAGCCGCGCTTAGCGCTGGCTCCTTGCTCTCCTGCAGCACACATCGGGTTAATTAACCCGATGTGTGCTGCAGCTACATGTCACAGTTCAGAGAGCAGGGAGCCGCGCGCACTGCTTAGCGCTGGCTCCTTGCTCTCCTTGCTACAGTATACATCGGGTTAATTACCCGATGCATACTGCAGCCACATGTCACAGTGCAGGAGCCGGCACTGGCAGCGAGAGCGGCGGAGGCTGGTAACCAGCGTAAACATCGGGTATCCAGGGAAAGGTCTTCCCTTGGTTACCCGATGTTTACGCTGGTTACAGCTTACCGCAGCTGCCAGTGCCGGCTCCTGATCGCTTCATTTCGTCGCTCTCTCGCTGTCACACACAGCGATGTGTGCGTCACAGCGGGAGAGTGACGACCAAAAAATGAAGCTGGACATTCAGCAACGACCGGCGACCTCACAGCAGGGGCCAGGTCGTTGCTGAATGTCACACACAGCGACAGCGACGGGACGTCGCTGCAACGTCACAGAAAATGGTGACGTAGCAGCGACGTCGTTGTCGTTGTCGCTGTGTGTGACACCAGCTTTAGTGGCTGCTGTGGGCTGCCATTAACTCCTTATTACCCAGATTATCACCAAACCAGGGCAATCAGGAAGAGTCGGGTAAAGCACTGAGCTTGTCACATCTAATAATGCAACAATTTCTGGGTGGCTGCAGGTTGCTATTTTTAGGCCGGGGGCATTCCAAAAAGTGTGGCCCTGTGGTCTGAGAATACCAGCCCCCAGCTGTCGGGCTTTATCTTAGCTGGATATCAAAATTTTAAAGGGGTGTGACCGCATTTCGTATAATAATAATAATAATAATAATTATTATTATTATTTAAAAAAAAAAAAAAAAAAAAAAAAGCCGCATGTGGTTCCTCTTATTTTATACACAGCAAAGATGAGCGCAGAGCTGGAGGCTGCAGCCATGGGCTTTATCTGTGTTGGGTACCAGAATGCGAGGGATCCTATGCCAAATTTGTTTTATTTTTAGGCCTCGGTTTCACTTGCATATAGCTTCCGATGTGAGCACATCCGAAGTGATATGCTAATGACACTCTGCTGCGAGTGTCAGACGAGGGTCATGTGACTGTGATGCGATCTTGCAATCGCATAAATCTATATATCTATATATCTATATATCCATACATATATACATACATACATATTTTTTTTTTTTTTTTGTAAATTGTGAAATTACATGTATTAATTTCACATTTAAACATTTTAAACATCAAAACCACAAAAGTCAAAACATGTACAGTCTAGCATGCATATTAGCTCCTTTTTTAGGCTCTGTGCGCACTAGGCCGTTTTGCCCGCGGATTTACCCGCGGATTTGCTGCAGAAATTTCTTGAGAAATGTGTGCAATCTTTATGCAGACATTTCCCAGCAAATCCTATGAGAAAAAAAAAATAGCTGTGCGCACAGTGCGGATTTTTCTCAAGAAATTTCATTGAGAAATTTTCTCGAGAAACTTTCTTGAGAAAATGTGCATGTCCATTATTTTCCGCAGGTACCTGCGGTATACCCCCGGAATTTCACTCCATTCACTGTAATGTAATCGCGAAATTCCGGGGGTATACCGCAGGTAGCAAATGATGCGCGGAATAGCCCCGGTATAGCCGCGATTTACCTGCGGTAATGCTCATCGCTGCCTGCGGTTTTGCAGGAAGCGATGTCATTATGCCAGGAAGAGGAGGCGGAGCAGAGTAAACACACACGTCACACTGCCTGGACGCCGCACAGAAGCACTTCCGTGTGACCTCCAGGTGCCCGTGCAGTCTGTGTCCCGCTCCAGCCTCGCGGCTGCCTGCACTGCAGGGTGTCAGTGTCTGCCCGCAGTGTCAGCAGCTTGTCACGCTGCAGCGCAGGCAGACACTGACACCCTGCAGTGCTGGGAGCCGCGGGGATGACGATCGCTGCTGTCAGGAGGTGAGATCATTACCTGCTGTGACGATCTCCTGCCTCCTGACGTCACCGCTGTCACTGCTGTCTATGCCCGTCTCGCGAGCGGCCCGAGACTGTCACTAGCGGTGACGTCACGGGCTCTCGCGATACTTCTGACAACGCGGCGGGCATAGAAGTCAGTGACAGCGCTGACGTCAGCAGTACAGGAGATGATCACAGAAGGTAATGATCTCATCTATGCTCCTGATGGCAGCGCTCGGCATCCCCTGCAGTGACCTGGGCTATTGATGTTAGCTCAGGTCACTGCATTGCTCTCCCAGCCAATGGGGAACATTCTGTTCTTCATTGACTGGGACAGCGACTATGGTATGGATCGCCGTGCCCCCCCCCCCTTATTGGATTACGCCGGACGTGGAATTGATTGTTCTTTTCAATAAATTGGTTAAAGAGGGAATGTATTGGGGAGTGTTTTTTCAAATAAAACTTTTTTTGTTGTCTATTTTTTCTTACTGACTGGGTTGGTGATGTCGGGTATCTGATAGACGCCTGACCTCACCAACCCCAGGGCTTGATGCCAGGTGACATTACACATCTGGCATCAACCCCATATATTACCTCGTTTGCCAACGCACCAGAGGAACGGGATGAGTTGGGGCGAAGCGCCAGGATTGGCACGTCTAATGGATGCGCCACTTCTGGGGCGGCTGCGGCCTGCTATTTTTAGGCTGGGGAGTGTCCAATAACAGTGGACCTCCCTAGTCTGAGAATACCAGACCACAGCTGTCCGCTTTACCTTGGCTGGTGATCCAATTTGGGGGGGACCCCACGTTTTTTGTTTTAAATTATTTATTTAATGTAAAATAACAGCGTGGGGTGCCCTCTATTTTGGATTACAAGCCAAGGTGAAGCTGTCAGCTGTGGTTTGCAGGCTGCAGCCGTCTGCTTTACCCTAGCTAACTACAAAAGATGGGGGGACCTCACGTCGTTTTTTTTTTAATTATTTATTTTATGGCTAAATACAAGGCTAAGCACCCTTTAGTGCCACATGAAAGTCACTAAAGGGTGCCAGCTTAGAAAATGCAGGGAGGTGGGACATTATATAGGTCTTTCTCATCTATCTATCTATGGCCCGTTTCACACGTCAGTGAAAAACACTGACGTTTTTCACTGGCGTGTAAAACACGCACATGTCCCTCCGTGTGCCGTGAATTACGGCACATGTGGGTTGTCTAAGTGCAATCCGGGCTCCGTTCTCCGTGGCCCGTGATTGCACTTAGAAAACAACTCACCTGTGCGCGCTCTCGCTGTCCTTGGTGCTGATCGCTCCCGCGATGCAGCATCCGGCCGGCGCTGACCCCTGCAGCAGCTGCTTCCGGGTCGGCTGTGTCGTGCATCATGAATATGCGCAACAGTAATGAGCCGGCTCAGAAGCAGCAAGCAGAACGGGCTGCAGAGAGCGCCGCTGAAGCCGGGTGAGTAAAAAGGTTTATTTTAAAAGCACGATTTTTTCTGGCACGTGTTTCATGGACCACACCACTGCGTGGTCCGTGGGACATCAGTGATGCCAGAAAAAAATGGACATGTCTCCGTGTGGCAATCACGCACACGCGGGTACGCCGCACGGAGACACGTGCAGTGAAAAATCACTGACGTGTGAGCAGACCCATTCATTATAATGGGTCTGCGTATGTCAGTGATTCTGGTACGTTTAAAAAAAAAACACAAAGATACCAGAATCACTGACGTGTGAAAGGGGCCTATCTATTCATCTATCCATCTTTCACTCTATCCATTATCTGTCTATCGATTATCTATATTATTTATTGCAAAACCGCAGGGACCAACCTGTGGTAAATCCGCAGCAAATCCGCATGCCTTTTTCCCGCGGATTTTTCCGCAGGTGCGGAAATCTTCAACTCCCAGAAGTTTCTCAAGAAATTTTCTTGAGAAAAATCACTTTTCTAGTGCGCACATAGCCTTACACTGCAGGAAAGGGTTCTTTACACATACAGTAGTAAAACTTTTCAGGATTACACCTCCCCCCCAAGTAACTTTATAGCAATGGGACAAATTATGCATCATCAGAAAAGGTCTACCCTGCCCACAATATTGACTAATCCAAGTCATTGATTGACCGCTCTCAAGCACTTACTCTAATCTTCTCGTTCACCAGTCTGTCTTCTGAGTCCTCATCAAATTCCTTTTGTGGATAAATATCTATCCCATTATTCTGGAGGTCAGAACGGATCTAGGGGTCAAAGAGAGACGTTATTTAGGTGGTGGGGAGGAAGGAGGTAAAAGCCTAGATGAAAGCATCCTGAAATTGTACAGAATTCTAGCTTAGCACAGGCATGAATTCGTCACAGCTTTTGTTATCAAGTAGATCAGGACATACAGGAAAGGACAGCGCAGGGTTCATTGTGACTCCACTCAGCGCAGGGTATTAGTATCTGGCAGGGTAACACACAACGTGCTCCACACAGTAGATAATCATCTAACAAAACCTTGTGCGGCCCTCAGCCATCTCTCCTGCCCCCAGGGTAAATTTGTACGCTCCACCGAACCTGCATATTTGTGTCAGACAAGACGCAGCCGGAAATCTCCAACAGAGGCCACTACATCAAGGCATGACGAGCCCAATCCCCCGATCTGGAGGTCACCATGCACATTAAATGGTCATCTGTGACCGCAGAGACTGGTGGGCTTCGCCAATAAAGTATACATGACTATCTCAGAGTATGTTCACACGGAGATTTTTAATGTGGATTTTATTAAGGCTGAGTCGCTTCAAAAAAACACTTAAAAGTGGTTCAAAGGGAACTTCTCACCACGAAGATGCAGTCCAATCTGCAGGCACCATCTTAAAGAGCTGAGTAGATGGATTTATAATTCTGTGACAAATGATTCAATATAACCTGGGTTTTCATCATGTTAACCTCTGCGCTATGTGGGATTTTTGGTCCAGTGGGCGGTCTCCCATCAGTGACTGACAGCTACCTCCCTATGTTTACTCCTATAAAGAAGGCTGTCAGTCACTGAGAGGACCGCCCACTGGACCAAAAATCCCAGATAACCTCTGCTCTAACATGATGAAAACACAGGTTAAAGCGCATAGTTTCTCACAAAAACTATAGATCTACTTATCTCCACCCGCTCTATAACATGGTGCCTGCAGATAAGAAAGCATTTTCATGATAACATTCCCTTTAAAGGGTTTTCCCACAAAAAAAAAAAAAAGTACATTTTAATCAATAGCTCTCAAAATAAAAAGTAAATTCCACAATTGGATGTGTTAAAAAAATTAATAAAAAAGTCCCCGTCCTAAGAGAACCTTAGAAGCGTGTCCCTGCTATGTATTGTGTAATGGCAGTGTCTGACCATAGAGGGACATGGTCTGATCATACCAATCTCCTGGGTCGGGGAGGACCAAAAAGCATAACAACAGCATGGGATCATAGCTGCTGGCTTCGGTGAGGTAAAACATGTTTTTAAAATCGATAGGGAAATGTTTTACCTCACAGAAAGAATTTGCTACAATCATATGCTGGTAGGTCATTCATATCATTCATAGTGTATGCTCTTAGGTGCATGCATTCTTCTTGCATGTAACCCAATACTATGGGAAAAATCCAGTCAAAAGTCAGCATGTTCAAGAGAAATTGACATGTTACGTATTTATATTGAAATCTCTTGCCCACGGTGCTTTTTATTCTATTGCTGCATAAAATGAACTGTCATGCGTGATTGAAGAAAAAAAAAAAAATCACACCACACTGAAAATAAACACCAAATAAGATAAAATAGCAAAAAAATAAATAAATTAAAAAAAACTCCACAAACAATTCTGCCATAGTTTTCTTGTTTTGTTCTTACGGTGTTCACATTCCAACAAAATTAACTGGTAACTTGATTGTTCTTACAGCATGTACAATTACGGTGCAATCAAAGTTTAGTGGGTTTTTTTACTTTGCCGCTTTTGTTGTAAAATTTATTTTTCCCATTGATTGAGCTCCATAAGGACTTGTTATTTTTTAAAAAGCTTTCCGATAAATTTTTAGTACATATTTTTAGCGCTGGTGGGGGTGACAGAAAGTCCGCAATTCTGTTTAGATTTTTTTTTTTTCTGAGTTTATTTATATGGTTTTACCTCTCAGTGACCACCAATGCAACTAAAACCTGACCTGAGATACAAGTAAATAGCACCCCAAAAAAAAAATTTCAATCCCTCCTGTTGTGAATGTCATCCGAGGGAGTGATTGTGTGGAGCTCCCTCTGGTGGTCAGGACTGGGAGAAACTTACTACACCTCATAGATAGAAATGAGGAAACCTATCTTGCCTCAGAGTAGTCCCCAAAGGAATAGCAAGCCCCCAACATATAAAGGCAAAGGTGATTTAAGAAAACACAAAATACACATAGGAAATATAGATTAGCAAAAGTGAGGCCTGACTTCCTAGATAGAACAGGACAGATAACTGATTGCGGGCAGTGCAAAACCGTGCGGAAAAATACCAATCTCCTGATAAGAAATATATTGAGACCACACGGACTCTTCCTTACTATATCAGGTACTCTTGTAAATAATGGGAGAAACAAAATACCAAAAAAAAACCCAAGAAATTCAAAAGTGCAAATAATCAAATAGAACAGGGAGAATCTCCCTTTTCTTGCAGTGGGACCTGCAGAGGAGGAACCCCAATGCTCATCAAATCAGAAAGACAATTCCTCTCCTGCAAGAAAACAGACTGTAATCAAAACAAAAAGAAAAACAAAAACACCCTTCGGCTAGGTTCACATTTCCGTTTTTTTATTATCAGTCACAATCCGCCGCTCTGATAAACAACGCAATCAGTTTGGCGGATTCCGTTGTTCCCATAGACTTGTATGAGCGGCGGATTGTGACTGATGCCCTTGCGTTGCATTCGCCGCATGACTGGTCAGTCATGGAACGACTGACAGTCGGGCGGCAGGAACGCAGCTTGTAACGTTTTTTTGAGCAGCGGAATCCTTTTGATTTCGCTGCGCATGCTCTCTCTCGGCGGCCGAACGATCAGCTGATCGGCCGACAGCCCCCTTCTGTAAGCGATCAGCTGATCTCCTGGCCGCTGGCTTTTGAGAGCGATCAGTCGCTCTCAAAAGCCGGCGGCCGGAAGATCAGCTGATCGCTCACAGAAGCCAGTCGCTGGGCGATCAGCTGATTGTTCACAATAGCCAGCCTCCAGCTTTTGAGAGCGATCACTCATTTTACAATGGAATCTGCTTTCTTGTGACAATGAATTTCAATTCTTGTCACCCGTTATACAACGCATCAGTCACAAGCGTCAAGCAACGCTTGTGACTGATGCAAAACAACGGAAATGTTAAAATATCCTCAGGTGTGGATCAGGCAATAAAGCAAATAACTTGAAACTTATCTGGAATGAGACAGGCACACAGGATAAGTGGAAGGACAACTCCAAGCCAATTCAGAGACAGAGGAACAACATCTATAATCGGCCCCTGCCAGCAGACACTGTTCTTCTATATAACCCAGGCTGATCTGCAATAGGGCTTCCCAAACTCTCAACTCCCACACCTGTTGAGGAACAGTCAGCTTAACCCTCAGTCCTGACAAAAAGTTTGGACACACCTTCTCATTCAAAGAGTTTTATTTTGATGACTCTGAAAATTGTAGATTCACATTGAAGGCATTAAAACTATGAATTAACACATGTGGAATGAAATACTTAACAAAAAGTGTGAAACGACTGAAAATATGTCTTATATTCTAGGTTCTTCAAAGTAGCCCCCTTTTGCTTTGATTACTGCTTTACACACTCTTGGCATTCTCTTGAGTCATGAAAATAAAGAAAACTCTTTGAATGAGAAAGTGTGTCCAAACGTTTGGTCAATACTGTATATAAAGAAAGGATGAGAACGACAGATATACACACTACTCACTAAATGTTAGGGATATTTGGCTTTTGGGTAAAGTTATCATAAAATGCCCTCTAACCTTTCCAGGTTCCCTTTAATATGACTTTCTCTAATCTTTTGAATGCACATGTCCAACTGTTCAATGTTTCAGTACTTTTTGCACACCTTGCTGTTCTCTGACAAGGAGCTTAACCCCTTCACCCCTGGGCGATTTTCTGTTTTTTCCTCCCCCTCTTCCGAGAGCCATAACCTTTCTATTTTCCTGTCAATAGTGCCATATGAGGCTTATTTTTTTTAGGGAGAAGTTGTACTTTTGAATGACACTATTTATTTTGCCCCATATTGTACTGGAAAATAGGAAAAAAAAAAATCAATCTAAAGAAAGAGTGAAAAAAGTGAAATTCCACAATGGTTTGGGTTGTTTTTTTTTTACTCACCATGTTCATTATGTGGTACAACTGACATATCAGTATGATGCCTGAGGTCAGTATGAGTTTGTAGATACCAAACATGTATACAAAGTGGCCATAAAATAACCTAAGGTGTCTGGAGCCGTGTGCAGACTGACCCAGTGGACAAAATTGGCTGAAAATTTGTATGTATGCTATTCAAGATATGGGGAAACAGAAGGAATAAAAAAAAAAAAATACCAAAACTCCCCACCAGGTGAAAAAGTGGTACTGTACAATGAGCGAGCAGCCCAAAAACAGTGTGCCGATAATTGGAGATGTCACAATTGTTCCACAGACTAGCATAACTGTTCAATATGGCCGCCATCATGCATGGTGATCATGCTCATCCTATGCAGAACATGCTTGATGCTTGCATGTAACATATCTGGTGGGATGCTGTGCACTTCCAAAATGATGCGGTCTTTGAGATCAGCCAAGGTGTCAACATTTCCCAGATAAACACGCTCTTTCAAGTGTTCCCACAACCAGAAATCACAAGGCTTGAGATTGGGCGAACACGATAGCCGCTCCTTCCCTAACACGTGGCTCAAAATCCTGTCATTGGGAAAATGTGCACGCAGAATGCCCTTTACACGATTTGCCATGTGAGGAGGTCTCCATCATTCTTGAAGGTGGTCATCTGAAGACACTGCCGCTGTTGGAGTTGCGGAACGACCACTGTTTCCAGCATGGTCTGGTATCTCGCTGCTGTCATGGAACAGACCCCAGTTGGCCTCATTTCTTCTTAAAAGAACAGTCCAAGGATGAATGATGAGGTGAAGCCACAACAAACGGTTACCTTTGGCAAATGCAGCGGAACCCCCTCGACCGCATGCGGATTTTTGGTAGTTCATATGTGTTCTCCGTTCCATTCAGGAACACCACACCACAGACAATTCCATGGCCAATTGCCTTCCACTTCCACTCTCGCCAGAAACATGAATGCAAATGTCATGTGGGTATCATTGTCACGAGGAAGAAGTTGTTGATGATGGCCAATTTTGTATGTCTATGCCCGCAAGACCTTTCGGAGAACTTTCCACACTGTGCTGTGTGGGAGCCCCAATTGCCTGGAAACACTGTGTGCACTGCTGTTCCCGGCAGGGTTTTTCGTGCCCTGTTCCACGACGGCAGTGACAATGTCCTCCACAACCTCTGCTTACCGGTCATCGACCGCGCCCTGGCTGAACACTCAGTAACCCTGTTGCCTCAAAACGTGTCATCATCTGTCTCAGCAAATTGCCAGCCATTGGACCGCTACGTGTGTGAAAACAACCGCACTAACAGTGCACGATCCAGCAAAGAGGCAGGCATCTTGCAGCGTTAGTTGCAAGGCGCACTCACTGTACAGCGCCACTTTTTCACCATGTGGGGAGTTTGGTATAATAAGTTTTTTTAAGATGCCTTCTGTTTCCCCATGCCTTGAATAGCATTCATACCAATTTTCAGCCAATTCTGTCCACTGTCTGCACACGGCTCCAAACACTTTAGGTTATTTTATGGCCACCTTGCACTTTTATCTATGTGGTTAAAAAAAAAAAAAAAAAAAATTCTGAAGTTTTTTTTTTTATATATAATAAAAAAAATAAATAAATTGTGCTATTGTTGCTGATTTTCGAGACCTGTAACATTCTCATTTTTTCAGTATCTGCGGCTAAGTGACCACTTGTTTTTTTGTGTCTTGAGCTGCAGTTTGTTGCGATGTTTTGATCGCCTGTTATTGCATTTTAATGCAATGTTGCGGCGACCAGAAAACATAATTTTAGTGTTTGGAACTTTAGGCTACATGCGCACGCTGCATCTTTTTATGTTCCCAAACTGCAGCCCAAACTGCACCTGGTCAGAGAGAGCCTGGAAATGTCACAAAAAATGCTTGTAATTGTAGGTGCGTTATCGGTGCGTTTTTCACAATATGCGTTTTTGTGACAAATGTTGACAAAAACGCAGGAAGAATGAACATGCTGCATTTTTTTTTGTTACAAACTTTTGACAAATTAAACGCTGACAAACTGCAATGTGCGCATGACAAATCTGAATTCTCAAACTTTGCTGGGAAGTCAAATGTCAGAAAGTTCTCACAACAAACCTGCAGCCAAAAAGGCAGCAAAAAACACAGCGTGCGCATGTAGCCTAAAGCCTGCTTTACACACTGCAATTAATCGTGCGATCGCATCCACCTCCATCGTTTGTGCGGCACGGGCAATTTCTTGCCCATGTCGCACAATGCTGTAACCCCCCGTCACACGTACTTACCTTCCAAATGACCTCGCTGTGGGCGATGAACATCCTCTTCCTGAAGGGGGAGGGACGTTCGGCGTCACAGCGACGTCACACAGTGGCCGTCCAATAGAAGCGAAGGGGCGGAGATGAGCGAGACTTAAACATCCCGCCCACCTTCTTCCTTCCACATTGCCGGCGGGACGCAGGTAAGCTGCAGTTCATCGTTCCCGGGGTGTCACAAGGAGCGATGTGTGCTTCCCCAGGAACATTGAACAAGCGGACGTTCGATTTTTTGAAAATGAGCGACGTGTCAACGATGAACGAGAAGGCGAGTATTTCTGCTCGTTCACAGTCGCACGTAGCTGTCACGCGCTACGATAACACTAACGATGCGTCACTAGCGATGATGTGCGCCACTTACGACACGACCCCGCCAACATATTGCACGATATATCATAGTGTGTAAAGCCCGCTTTATTCTTGCCACGCCGTGTACCAATCAGATTACTTGATTTTTAGATCAGGTATTTTTGAACTCAGATTCCAAATGTGTTTTACTTTTTTTTTTTTTTTTTTTAATTGCTTTATTTTCAATGGGGAAAAAGGGGAGTGATTTGAACTTTTAGGTTTTTTCACACTTTTTAACATTGTTTTTTACTTTTTTAATTAATTTTACTAGTCCCCTTAATGGACTTTATGACTGCAGTGTCTGATCACTTATCCTGATCAGAACGATGCTGGAGAATGGTGCATCTCAAATGGACTGGCCTTCACTTTCTCCAAACCTGAATCCCATGGGATCAGCTGGATCGCCTTGTAGAGGTTTGTAATTCTGTGCCCCAGAACTTCAATGACCTGAGGGCTGAATATAAACAACAACAACATTACCGGTTTCGGTCAATGGAATCACAAACCCGCCCCCCCACACTAGGTTTTTAAAAAAATTTCTCCATACTTTTTCTTTCATTTTTCTACAAAAAAAATCTATACAATTTTGCGCATCACACCGATTGTACAGACTTGGACAATCATGACTAGGAATAATCTTTACCATAGAATGTACGTAGTAGACTTGAAAAACCATGGCAGAATTGCACTTTTTTCCTACCAATTTCACCAGAGTGTTTTTTCCTGTTTTTCAGTATATTGATTTGTAAAATTAATGCCAACATTCAAAACTACAACTAGTCCTCCATAAAACAAGGCCTCAAACCGGTATGAGAAGAGAAAAATAAAAAAATGAAAATAAAAAAAAAATATGTTATGGTTTTTGAAAAGAAAGGAAGGATAAAACAAAAGTGGCCGCAAAAGTAAGGGGTTAAAGAGTAACAAACTTAACATTTTTCTTAATCAATAGCTCGTACGTGTGAAAGAAGGGAATTTTGTTTACTTACCGTAAATTCCTTTTCTTCTAGCTCCAATTGGGAGACCCAGACAGTGGGTGTATAGCTACTGCCTCTGGAGGCCGCACAAAGAACTACACTTAAAAGTGTAAGGCCCCTCCCCTTCTGGCTATACACCCTCCCGTAGGAGTACAGATTCCTCAGTTTTAGTACCAAAGCAAGAAGGAGGAAAGCCAATAACAGTTTCAAAAACAAATTCAATCCGATAACTAGATCGGAGAACTTAAGAAACAACGTGAACAACATGTGCACCCGAAAAAACGAAACCCTAAAAACAGATAGGGCGGGTGCTGGGTCTCCCAATTGGAGCTAGAAGAAAAGGAATTTACGGTAAGTAAACAAAATTCCCTTCTTCTTTTTCGCTCCTAATTGGGAGACCCAGACAGTGGGACGTCCAAAAGCAGTCCCTGGGTGGGTAAAAAGATACCACATGAACGGGCTGTCATACAGCCTCTTCCTACAGGTGGGCCACCGCCGCCTGAAGGACCTGTCTACCTAGGCTGGCGTCTGCCGAAGCGTAGGTATGCACTTGATAGTGTTTGGTAAACGTGTGCAGACTCGACCAGGTAGCCGCCTGGCACACTTGCTGAGCCGTAGCCTGATGCCTCAACGCCCAGGACGCACCAACGGCTCTGGTAGAATGGGCCTTCAGTCCAGATGGAATCTGAAGCCCAGCAGAACGGTATGTGTGAAGAATTGGTTCCTTGATCCACCGCGCCAGGGTGGATTTGGAAGCTTGCGATCCCTTATGCTGACCAGCGACTAGGACAAAGAGCGCATCCGAACGGCGTAGAGGCGCCGTGCGAGAAATGTAAATCCTGAGTGCTCTCACCAGGTCCAACAGATGTAAACCCTTTTCAAATTGGTGAACTGGATGCGGACACAAAGATGGCAAAGTGATATCCTGATTGAGATGAAAGGAAGAAACCACCTTGGGAGAAAACTCTGGAATTGGACGCAGTACTACCTTGTCTTGGTGAAATACCAGGAAGGGAGATTTGCAAGATAACGCCGCCAGCTCGGACACTCTTCGAAGAGACGTGACCGCTACAAGAAAAACTACCTTTTGTGAAAGCCGAGAAAGGGGAACCTCTTTCAAAGGCTCGAAAGGCGGCTTTTGAAGAGCAAGGAGAACCTTGTTCAGATCCCAGGGTTCCAATGGCCGTCTGTAAGGAGGAACGATATGACAAACTCCTTGGAGAAACGTGCGTACTTTAGAAAGCTGTGCCAAGCGCTTCTGAAAGAATACGGATAACGCGGAGACTTGACCCTTAAGCGAGCTAAGGGACAAACCTTTTTCCAACCCAGACTGCAGGAAGGAAAGAAAAATTGGCAATGCAAATGGCCAGGGAGAAAACCCTTGAGCCAAGCACCACGCTAAGAATATCTTCCACGTCCTGTGATAGATCTTAGCTGAGGATGGTTTTCTAGCCTGTCTCATTGTGGCAACAACTCCCTGAGATAAACCTGAGGCCGCTAGGATCCAGGACTCAATGGCCACACAGTCAGGTTCAGGGCCGCAGAATTCAGATGGAAAAACGGCCCTTGAGACAGCAGATCTGGACGGTCTGGTAGTGCCCACGGTTGGCCTACCGTGAGATGCCACAGATCCGGGTACCACGACCTTCTTGGCCAATTTGGAGCGACGAGTATGGCTCGCTGGCAGTCGGACTTGATTTTCCGGAGAACTCTGGGTAACAATGCTAGAGGTGGGAACACATAGGGGAGTCGGAATTGCGACCAATCCTGAACCAAGGCGTCTGCCGCCAGCGCTCGGTGATCGTGAGACCGTGCCATGAAAACTGGGACCTTGTTGTTGTGCCGTGACGCCATCAGATCGACGTCCGGCGACCCCCAGCGGCAACAGATCTGTTGAAACACGTCCGGGTGAAGGGACCATTCTCCTGCGTCCATGCCCTGGCGACTGAGAAAGTCTGCTTCCCAGTTTTCCACGCCTGGGATGTGAACTGCAGATATGGTGGACGCTCTGCTTTCCACCCACGTCAAAATCCGCTGGACTTCTTGAAAAGCTTGGCGACTGCGTGTTCCCCCTTGGTGGTTGATGTACGCCACCGCCGTGGAATTGTCCGACTGAATCCGAATCTGCTTGCCTTCCAGCCATTGTTGGAAGGCTCGCAGGGCAAGATAGATTGCTCTGATTTCCAGAACATTGATCTGCAAGGTGGACTCTTCCTGAGTCCACGTCCCCTGAGCCCTGTGGTGGAGAAACACCGCTCCCCACCCTGATAGGCTCGCATCTGTCGTGACCACTGCCCAGGACGGGGGAAGGAACGACTTTCCCTGTGACAATGAGTTGGGGAGAAGCCACCAACGTAGAGAGTCCTTGGCAGTCTGAGAGAGGGAGACAGTCCTGTCGAGGGACGTCGATTTCCCATCCCATTGGCGCAGAATGTCCCATTGGAGAGGGCGCAGATGAAACTGCGCGAACGGGACTGCCTCCATTGCTGCTACCATCTTTCCTAGGAAATGCATGAGGCGCCTCAGTGAGTGCGACTGGCTCTGAAGGAGAGATTGCACTCCAGTCCGTAGCGAGCACTGCTTGTCCAGTGGAAGCCTCACTATCGCTGATAGAGTATGAAACTCCATGCCAAGATAAGTCAGAGATTGGGTCGGGGTTAGATGAGACTTTGGAAAGTTGATAATCCACCCGAAAGTCTGGAGAGTGTCTAGCGCCACCTTCAGACTGTGTTGGCATGCTTCTTGAGAGGATGCCTTTATAAGCAGGTCGTCTAGGTACGGGATGACCGAGTGACCCTGCGAGTGCAGAACAGCTACTACTGCTGCCATGACTTTGGTGAAGACCCGGGGGGCTGTTGCCAGACCGAAGGGTAACGCTACGAACTGTAGGTGCTCGTCGTGTATGACGAAACGTAGGAAACGCTGATGCTCTGGTGCAATCGGCACGTGGAGATACGCATCTTTGATGTCTATTGATGCTAGAAAATCTCCCTGAGACATTGAGGCTATGACGGAGCGTAGGGATTCCATCCGGAACCTCCTGACTTTTACGTGTCTGTTGAGCAACTTCAGATCCAGGACGGGACGATACGATCCGTCCTTTTTTGGGACCACAAACAGATTGGATTAAAAACCGTGACCCTGTTCCTGAAGAGGGACGGAGGTCACCACTCCTTCCGCCTTTAGAGCGGCCACCGCCTGCAACAGAGCATCGGCTCGGTCTGGTGGTGGAGAAGTTCTGAAGAAACGAGTTGGCGGACGAGAACCGAACTCTATCCTGTACCCGTGAGATAGAATATCTCTCACCCAACGGTCTTTGACATTTGCTAGCCAAATGTCGCCAAAGTGGGACAGCCTCCCACCGACCGCGGGTGTGGGCATCGGAGACCGCAAGTCAGGAGGACGTCGTTTTGGCAACGGTTCCTCCGGCTGGTCTTTTTGGGCGTGACTGAGACCTCCAAGAATTTGAACGTCTCTGGTCCTTTTGAGTCTTTTTTGACGAGGCGAATTGGGACCTGCCCTGTCCTCGAAAGGACCGATAACCAGACTGACCCCTCCTCTGTTGGGGCTTGTTTTGTCTGTGTTGCGGTAAGGAAGAGTCCTTACCCTTGGAGTGTTTGATGATTTCATCCAAACGCTCTCCAAACAATCGGTCACGAGAAAAAGGCAAATTGGTTAAGCACTTCTTGGAATGAGAATCTGCTTTCCAATGTCTCAACCACAGAGCCCTACGCAAAACAACTGAGTTGGCTGACGCCACTGCCGTGCGGCTTGTAGCGTCAAGAACAGCATTAATCGCGTACGACGCGAATGCCGCCATTTGCGAGGTCAATGGTGCTACCTGCGGGGCAAATGCACGTGTGACTGAGTCGACTCGCGCAAGCCCGGCCGTGATAGCTTGGAGTGCCCATACGGCCGCAAAAGAAGGCGCTAATGACGCTCCAATCGCTTCATAGATGGATTTCAGCCAGAGCTCCATCTGCCTGTCAGTGGCATCTTTAAGTGCCGCTCCATCTTCAACAGCAACCAAGGATCTGGCTGCAAGCCTGGAAATTGGAGGATCCACTTTTGGACACTGGGTCCAACCCTTGACCACTTCAGAGGGAAAAGGGTAGCGTGTATCTTTAAGTCGTTTAGGAAAACGCCTTTCAGGATAAGCGTGGGGTTTCTGGATTGCGTCTCTGAAGTCAGCGTGGTCCAGAAAAGTGCTTAATGTACGCTTAGGGTATCTGAAATGGATTCTCTCGTGCTGCGAAGCTGACTCCTCTACAGGAGGAGCTGGTGGGGAAATATTCAACATCTTATTGATGTTAAATATAAGATCATTAACTATTGCGTCACCATCTGGTGTATCTAGATTGAGAGCGGTCCCAGGATCAGAATCCTGATCAGTTAAGTCCGCCTCATCACCCATAGATTCATCCCGCTGGGATCCAGACCATTGAGATGAATGTGAGGGCCCGTCATAACGAGCCCGCTTAGGCTGCCCGGGGCCATCGTCCGAGTCAGAGTCTTCACCCTGAGGTGTAGATGCCCGTCCCGGAGCTAGGAGCTGAGGGGGACCAGGGGGCAATACATGCACAGTGTCCGTGGTCTGAAGTACAGGCCTAGCTCGCAATGTGTCAAGAATTTGTGACATAGTGAGAGACATTCTGTCAGCAAAAGCTGCAAACTCAGTTCCTGTCACCTGGACAGCATTCACAGGTGGTACACCCTGGGACACGTCCAGCAGAGGTCCCGACTGTGCAAGCGCCGCAGGGGCCGAGCACTGCACACAATGGGGGTCCGTGGAGCCTGCCGGTAGAAAAGTCCCACATGCGGTGCAGGAAGCATACAATGTCTGTGCCTTGGCACCCTTGCGTTTTACGGGCGACATGCTGCTGGCTCTCTGCATGTGAGAGAGTCTATAGCCAAAGGGCGACCAGCGCTATGCAGTACAAAGTATTTGTAGAAACAAAATACTAAGAATACTACGAGCACAAGAGGGGGTAAGCCCTGAGGGCTGCTTACCGCCCGCTGAACAGCGGGTAAGAGGCTGCAGAATGCCTTGTCTGGGTCTCCCCGGCTCCCCTCTGCAGCTCAGCGTGTCAGCAAGAATGGCTGCCGGCTTCTGTGGAGAGGGGCGGTCCGTGGGAGTTCCCAAACAAAAGTGCGGGAACAGTGTCCCCTCTGTGCTGACTGTGAGGGCTGGAGTATGTAAAAACGACTCCAGCCCTCAGCGCTGATGCACTGGCCAGCGTCCCGCCCCTCTCCTGACTGGCAGGTCTGTGGGCGGGAACGAACGAAAGCAGGCCGCAAAAGCCGGGGACTCGAGTTATCAGCGCGGCCGCCGTAAAAGCGCGGGCCGCGCTGAAGTCCCCGGCGCACCGCAAGTGCCAGCCGCGCCGCTGTTCGAGCGGCCGGCGCGACCGAGTTCTAGACGTGGGCAGCGTCCCGCCCCTCTCCTGACTGGCAGGTCTGGGGGCGGGAACGAAAGGAAGCAGGCCGCAAAAGCCGGGGACTGTAGTTATCAGCGCGGCCGCCGTAAAAGCGCAGGCCGCGCTGAAGTCCCCGGCGCACTACAAGTGCCAGCCGCGCCGCAGTCCCAGCGGCCGGCGCGGCCTATTCCCATAAATGTGCCTGCTTCAGCAAAGCTGAATGAGGCCATGGCACAGGCGCCGCAGCGCTGATGTCCCCCGGCGCACTACAACACCCAGCATGCTGCGGTGTGAGCGCCAGATACACGGGGACACAGAGTACCTTGAGGAAGCAGGGCCATGTCCCTGATGTACTCCGCTCCATCCAGCATCTTCTCCAGGGGCTGTAGATGGAGCACGGTCTCTGTGCCTGGAGACCGGTAAATCCCACTTCACCCAGAGCCCTGTAAAAAGGGATGGGGAAGGAATCAGCATGTGGGCTCCTGCCGCCGTACCCGCAATGGGTACCTCAACCTTACAAACACCTCCGACATAAGTGGGGTGAGAAGGGAGCATGCTGGGAGTCTGTATAGACCCTCTTTTCTTCCATCCGACATAGTCAGCAGCTGCTGCTGACTAAAAACAATGGAGCTATGCGTGCGTGTCTGACCTCCTTGCGCACAAAGCTAAAACTGAGGAATCTGTACTCCTACGGGAGGGTGTATAGCCAGAAGGGGAGGGGCCTTACACTTTTAAGTGTAGTTCTTTGTGCGGCCTCCAGAGGCAGTAGCTATACACCCACTGTCTGGGTCTCCCAATTAGGAGCGAAAAAGAAATAGAGTCTAATGCATCTTACCAGAGAAATCGCTTCTTTCTCCTCCTGGACTGATTTTCCCGTTAGGCTGCTTTCACACATCCGGTTTTAGCAGAGCCAGCCAATCCGGCTCTAAAACCTATGCAACGGATGCGGCGACAAAACCGCATCCTTTGCATAAGTAGTTTACATGCGGCCCATTTTTGCCGGTTGCGGCACGCTACTGAGCGTGCGCAGTGGAAAAAAACGGTGCGGTGTTTGCCGCAGGACGCCGCATGCGGCATCCATAGGCCTGCATTGCAAATCGCGCCGCATCGGCCGTTTTTTTTGCCGGACAAAAAAAAACGTGCCAGGCAACGTTCCATCCGGCCGCCGCATCGGCTAAATCTGCTGCATGCTGCAAAAACCAGACGGAACGCAAGCCCATGCGGCACAATACGGCACTAATGTAAGTCTACGCAAAAAAAAAACGCAACCGGCGGCAAAAAAAAAGCAAAAAACTTGCGTTTTTTTCTGCAGAGCGCCGTATTGTGCCGCACAGCAAAAAACAGATGTGTGAAAGCAGCCTTACTGAGATAGGAGGTGACAGTTTCTGCTCTAACTTCTATGGAGAACTCTGCGTCTGCCTCTAACGCCTTCCTCTGCATAGAACTTTATGAGCACCAACTGTCATCAACAGTTTCAATAATGGAAAAACGTGTCGTCACTGAATAAAGGTTTTATCCATGAATTGGAAAAGAAAGAAATCCAGTAAGAGAGCAAAAAGTAAATTTGTCTGATAAGATATATTACAAAGTTTCTTATTTTCAGGTGTACCATTGATTTATGAAATAAAAACAAAAGGTTGCACTTCTAGATTTATATCATAGCCGGCTGTGGGGCAAGTCTGGAAGGGGTTAATGGAGCGGCACCAGACTTGCACCCAATGGTTTTTGGCCTTCACAGTATGCACAATGACTACCTGGTGGAAGTCATCATGGAGGATAGAAACACTTACTCTCTGCTTGAAATAATCCCTCTCTTCTAGGGTTAGGGTGTCCGCTTTCGCAATGACTGGCACAATATTCACCACCTTACTGAGACGTCTCATGAACTCCACGTCCAGAGGCCGGAGACTGGAAAACAACAGTAAAAACAGAATTAATAAAGCTTCTCAACCCATAAAAGTCACAGAAAGTAGAACAGTCTTGTGGGGACGAGATAAAATCAACCCGTGCAGCTCTACAAAACTATTTCTCTCCTAAATATGCCCTTAGGCACCAATTCATCTAGCTGTAAAGGAGCCAAATGGTAACCCTTCTTACAGCGGAACCAAATGCTATTGTTCTTCATCTTCGGAAAGATCAAGAAATAATGCCATTGATGGAAGATTAGGCAATTTATATATAGGGGAAAGAAGGTGAAACTCCGCTATGCGAAAGGCAGCTTCAGAAACCACTTCCTAATTAACTCATGTGCTGCTTGAATACATTTTTATACCACAATATATGTTATACACACACCTCTTTCATGGGACAGCACTGAAGATATGAGACTTTAGGCTATGTGCGCACTAGAAAAGTGATTTTTCTCAAGAAAATTTCTTGAGAAACTTCTGGGAGTTGAAGATTACTGCACCTGCGGTAAAAAAACGCACTAAAACTGCGGGGAAAACGCATGCGTTTTTGCCGCGGTTTTTCCGCAGGTTGGTCCCTGCGGTCTTTTTATGCTGTAACTGCAATAATATAGATAAATCGATAGACAGATAATGGATAAAGGGAAAGATGGATAGATGAATAGATAGATAATAGATGAGAAAGACCTATATAATGGCCCACCTCCCTGCATTTTCTAAGCTGGCACCCTTTAGTGACTTTCATGTGGCACTAAAGGGTGCCTAGCCTTGTATTTAGCCATAAAATAAATAATTAAAAAAAAAAAATAATAATGTGAGGTCCCCCCATCTTTTGTAGCCATCTAGGGTAAAGCAGACAGCTGCAGCCTGCAGACCACAGCTGGCAGCTTCACCTTGGCTGGTAATCCAAAACAGAGGGCACCCCACGCTGTTATTTTACATTAAATAAATAATTTAAAACAAAAAACGTGGGGTCCCCCCCAAATTGGATCACCAGCCAAGGTAAAGCGGACAGCTGGGGTTGGATATTCTCAGACTAGGGAGGTCCATGGTTATTGGACACTCCCCCAGCCTAAAAATAGCAGGTTGCAGCCACCCCAGAAGTGGCGCATCCATTAGACGTGCCAATCCTGGTGCTTCGCCCCAACTCATCCCATTGCCCTGGTGCGGTGGCAAACGGGGTAATATATGGGGTTGATGCCAGATGTGTAATGTCACCTGGCATCAGGCCCTGGGGTTAGTGATGTCACGCATCTATCAGATACCCGACATCACTAACCCAGTCAGTAATAAATAAAAAAAAATAGACAACAAAAAAAAGTTTTATTTGAAAAAAACACTCCCCAAAACATTCCCTCTTTCACCAATTTATTGACAAGAACAATCAAATCTGGGTCCGGCGTAAACCAATAAGGGGGTGCCACGGCGACCCATACCATAGTCACTGTCCCAGTCAATGAACAGAATGTTCTCCATTGGCTGGGAGAGCAATGCAGTGACTTGAGCTAACATCAATAGGTCAGCCCAGGTCACTGCAGGGCATGACAAGCGCTGCCATCAGGAGGTTAGATGAAATCATTACCTGCTGTGACGATCTCCTGCACTGGTGACGTCAGCGCTTTCACTGCCTTCTATGCCCGCCGCGTTCTCAGCAGTATCGCGAGAGCCCGTGACGTCACCGCTAGTGACAGTCTCGGGCCACGGGCATAGACTGCAGTGACGTCAGGAGGCAGGAGATAGTCACCGCAGGTAATGATCTCATCTCACCTCCTGACAGCAGCGCTCGGCATCCCCGCGGCTGCACGCACTGCAGGGTGACAAGCTGCTGACACTGCGGGCAGACACTGACACTGCAGGGTGGGCAGCTCTGCTGGAGCGGGACACAGACTGCACAGGCACCTGGAGGTCACACACAAACACACACACATACAAATAGTATAAAATTAGGAGAACAAGGCAGGTACTACATTATTAGTCAGAAACAGACCCATCTGGGAGGGGAATATGTTCCTAAAGGTCCATTTATACTACGCATTTATTGTGAACGATCATTCCAAGGAACACTC